>NC_052572.1:1589576-1920826 GCF_016699485.2 Gallus gallus
GGGCTGGGTGATCTTAGTGGTCTTTTCCAACCTTAATGGGTCCATGATCTGGGAGAGCTGGGGGCTGCGCTGGGGAGGGCCATGACCTGCTGTGGCTTTGGTGGCTGTGATTTGTGCCTGTGCTGGAAGGGTGATGGGCAGGGTGCTGTCACCGGGGCGGGAGTTCTGGCAAGCTTGGGGCTGGTTTGCCTAGTTGGAAGCCAGGAGCTCTTTGTGTTCTGGTTTCTCCTTTCTCTGAAGGTCTCTGGGTTGGGTTGAGGTGCAGAAGGGGTGTGCCCTGCTGGATCCAGGTGGGGAGGTGTTGGCTCACCAACAGGATCTGGGGCCAGTACCACCCCCCGGTTGTTGGTGTTTAAGGAACATGGTGATGTGGCACTTGGGGACATAGTGGGCACGGTGGGGGCAGGTTGGGGTTAGGCTTGGGGGTCTTGGAGGTCTTCTCCAACCCTAATGATCCTATGTTTTTTTTTTAGGGCCACGGTCAGTGGGCGTGGTGGTAGGGGTGGTTTGGGGTTGGGCTGGAGGATCTGGGAGATCTTCTCCAACTGCAGTGGTTCTGTGATTCTGTAATCACTGGGGTTTGCTGAAATCTCCTATATTGGCATTAAAATAGGATCACACCTGCTTGTACAGAATGCACTGCTGGAGCATCCCAGAGCCTTCGGGATGCAGTAGGACACATGTGGTGCCAAAGGGGTCTTGGGAGGGCGCTGCATTAGGATGCAGTACATCTCACTCTTTTGGCTTAAACCCCCTTGGACATTCCTTCCTATCCCGGGGGTTGTCCCTGTCCCCATGGGGAGGGGCTCCTCCTTCCCACCCCATCCGGGCAGGTCTTGGCGCGCGGCACAGGGGGAGGAGGGATTCCCATTCTGCTGCTTTGAGAAAAAGGAGCAAAGTTTCCCACACCTTTGAGGGGTGCAGCAGGAGAGGCAGATAAAGAAGGTTCTTTAAATTAAAACTTCAAAAATAATTAGGCTGACTGTATACTAAACAACAGCAAAGAGGCCCATTTACTGTAAATATTATGAATGGATTTGGCTGCCTTCTCCATCCCCGCCCTTCCTCTAAGGCTTTTCTCTGAGCTGAGTCGAAATTCGGCCTTCAGACAGCGCACTACTCTATAATTTGCATGGCTGATGAGGCCCTGAGCCTGGTGCAGAGGAAGCTGGAGTCAGCTGGCTCCGCTCTAACCGCTGCAGACGGCAGACGGGCGCTTCTGGGGTGTGCATGGGGATTTTTTTCCCCTTGTGTTGCAGCAGGCTCAGCCCAGTGGCTTGGAAAGAAAATGGGCACAAAGAAGGGTTCTTCTCTTCTCGGGTAATTTTTAGCCATGGTAATTGATTAATCACCGTAATTAGACAGTAGCAATGACTAATAGGATGTTTGTGAATCAGATTTCTGGGTTGGTGGACTCCGTGAACCCAGCAGTTTCACTTGTGTTCTTTCTTCGCTGTCCCCTTAGCGTGCATTGCAGGGTTTGGTTTCTTCCATCTGTTCTTGAATTAAGTCCCAGTGTTTGGGGACAGGTTCCAGCTGGGCACCCCCAGAGAAGGGTGGCCCACAGTGCCCCTGCGTTGGGCTGGAAGCCATAGGAGATGTCCTCAGGGACACGCTCTTTCCTCTTCCCACCCCATTTTTGCCCTAATTTCATGAAGGAGTTTTGCTGCCCTGGTGGAGGTGATGGGATTTCTTGCTTAGGTCCCTGTGGGATGCCTGGATATGGAGTTCCCATGGGATATGGAACAGAGTGCTCCTGTTAATGCATTGCACACTGCTCAGTGAGTCCAAACCAAAGCCCTGGTTGGAAGCATTGGGAAATCCCAAACCCCATCCCACTTCTGTGAATAAAACTTGTGTAGGTATGGATTCTGATGCAAGGTTGACTTATTTTGCTGGGATCAAGGAGCCATTAAAGCATTTAGGTGGCCAATTCTCTAATGAATTAAAGGAACCATCTTAAGGCTCTTTAGCCGGCATCATTGCTGTATAGGTTGGGTCATAAGAACAGCCTAATTAGACAGAGACACAAACGTAAGGTCTAGCCTGTCTATCCGTGGATTAAGGGCTCCCTAAGCACCCACTGACACGATAGGCTGGAATGGTTTCTAAAGGGATGTCAGGGTCTACAGTGCCAATAATCCACGGATTAAGGGCTCCCATAGCATGTGTTGGTCTGACTGAGTGTCACGGTGTTTTAGGGCCTCAACACGGTTCCTTGGCTGGGAGCATCCCTGGGAGGTTGTTGCTGTGGAGTGGAACACACGACGATCTCTCAGTTTGCCTTACAGAAATCATGCCAGCCATCAAAAGCAAGGGAGCTGAGATAAAAAAGGGTTGGGGTAAACGTTCCCCTGGGCAGTGTCTGCCCACAAGCTCCAGGAAAGGCACAAAGATCCTTTTCTATAGTAGAGCGTGCCCTTTAATTTGGATTTCCCTTTGCTCTTGCAAGGCGTACCTGGACATCTGTCTTTGAAGGACTTTTCTAGACCCTTGGGGTTTTTTTGTTTGTTTGTTCCCCCTCCCAAGGACCTTGTCAATGGCCTGAGAGATTAGGAGGGAGGGCACACTGCCCATTTCCCTTAGCACTGACTAGCTCTGGGCTTGCTTAGTGTTCTCCTTGATTCAGTCCTTGGTGAGACCTTGAAGAAGGGGTCTGCCAAATTCATCCTTTCTCCATCCCTACCATCTTGGTTGGGTGTCCCCATCCCTTTCATCTCGGTGAGCAGCAGAAGATGGGGAAGATGGCCCAGCCCTTGGCTCACCAGTGCCACTCGAGGTCAGGCAAGGGGGATTACTGGGCACAGCGTGCTGAGCTCTCTCTCAGCCTCAGCCTCAGCCCTGGCCAGATGACACACTGTGCTGACACCAGCCCAGCCCTTTTTTTTAAGCTCAGGTGCCCTCCGCATGTGCTGACATAAAGGAGGAGGAGCATTTGCTTCATCTGGTCTCAACACTCACTTCACGTGCTAATTTATCTGCTGCTGCTGTTTGCTCCCACTGGGATACTTGTCATGGGTCTGGGGCCGCCACCTAGCAGTTCCCGTTGGGATGTTGGTCATGGGTATGGGGCTACCACCTACCAGTTCCTGATGGGTTATGGTTATGAGTATGGGGCGACCACCTACCGGTTCCCATTGGGATGTCAGTTGTAGGTATGAGGCCACCACTGTGAGTGGGTTGGGTGAGGGCATCCCAAAATGGGCAGTCCTTTGTTCCCTTGTCAGGGCTGGTGTTTGGTGGGAAATCCCAGCCCAGGCATCCCAGAGGAATGCGGGAGAGGAGGGGGTGTGGTGGCAGGAAGAGCATGGAAAGACCCTTCAGGGCGCAGCTCTTCAGCCAAGTCAATCTTTGCAGTCCAAACACTTCTGCAGTTGGGTAATGTAATTAACGTGTAGTTGTAACATCACTGGGAAAAGATCCAATTAGGGGCATTTAAAGGCCTAATCAGGAGCGGTGGTATTCCCAATTCCAAATAGCAGTGACGATGATGCAGATAGCTCCTGACTGCATCAGATGGGAGCAGCTGGGCGGGCCCACAGCGCAGTGTGTGCTCTGCTTGCTGTTTTCATTAGAAGTCGCTTGATTACAGGAAAACCTTTAGCTATGTCAAAACAAAACAAAGCAAAACAAAAGATCCCCTTCCCACCTCCCCCCGCTGGTGTTTGTGAACTTGGCACCGAAACGGGGCTGAGAGCTGGAAACCTACGGAGGCTTTGGCTTCTCTGCCTCTGGGCTGCAAAAGTTGCTTTAAATTCCACCTAAATTCCCTCTTCTGAAGTGAGCTAAGGAGTCTCAGTTCTTCCACAGTGAAATAGAACTTTTTCTTCCTCCTGCCCTCATTTTCCATTATTTATTTGTTCTTTACAGTAAGTTTGCACAATGGCCTTGGTCCTGATGGGGCCCCCAGGCAGCTGTCGTGCAGCCATAGAAAATAATAATAAACCACCGATAGCAGCGAATGGAGGGGCACTTAATAATGAAATAAGGGCATGCGTGTTTCCAGCATTGAGCAGCAGCATTGTTTGCTGGGATGTGGGAGTGCTCGGAGCTCGGTGGGACTCCTCCAGGCATTTAGCTTCGAAGGGATGTGTGTGCTCTGAGGAGCTTGTAAAAGCTGTGGTTTTAACTCAATACAAGAATCCTAAAGAGCTGCTCAGCCTTTGGTGTCCTGGCTGTGCAGCAGCCCTGGTGGCCTGAGGGAGATGTGGCCACAAATTTCCCAGGATTTGGCTTCTTTGTGCCGCAGATTTTCCAGTATTTGTGTATTTTTTTTTTTTTTTTCCCCAGGATTTGGGGTTTTGTACTGAAAAGTTTCAGAGATTTTTTTTTTTTTCCCTCACAAATTTGCCAGAGTTTGTGTTTTCACGTTAGTTTGCAGTAGGGTTCACTGCTGAGAAAGGGCCTGGTCCCAGCCATGGCATTGGTTTTCTTGTGGTAGGTGGCATGGGACCACGAGATGAAATCAATGTGGTGTCTTGGGGCATTTGAATCATAGAAGCATTGAGGTTGGAGAAGACCTCTGGGATCATCAAGTGCAACTGTCAACCCATCCCCACCATGCCCACGCACAGAATCTTAAAATGAAAGTTGGAAAAGACCTCTTAAGGTCAAGTCCAACCACTGACTCTCCCCATCTTGCCCACTCATGGAGTCATAGAATCATTAAGACTGGGGAAGATCTCTGAGGTTATCAAGTCCAACCATCAACCAATCATGGCTGTGCCCCGGTGATCAGAGAAACATGAAGCTTGGAGCACACCTCTAAGGTCATCCGTTCCGACTGCTGACCCACCACCACCATGCCCGCTTACAGAATCATGAAGGTTGGAAAAGACCCCCAACCCCAGCCCATCCCCACTGTGCCCACTGACCGTGTTGCCAAGCGCCACGTCTCCACAGCTCGTGGACACCTCCAGGGCCACTCCCACACCTTGCTATGCCCATGGATGTTGCTACAGAGCAGAGAAATGGAGCCTTTTTGGGAACAAATGCCCATTAGTAGCATCACTGCATCACTTTTTCCTTCTTTCTTATGACCTTCTCTCTTGCCCGGTGATGCCATTGGCTTTCCCCATTCATTCATTCAGTGGGAAACACTGGTGCCAAAAAAAGAGGGGAGCAGGGGAGGTCCCAGCGGTGGTGAAAAGCAGCACTGGTGGGGCTGGCAGAGGGCCTGGCCCTGTGTGATTCCCATGGCTGCTGGAGCAGACACCCAGCCAAGAGTGGAGCCCGTGGGCGGAAGGCGCTGTGCCGTATTTACACCGCGCGGTCCAGAATCCCGGATTACCTAAGCCTTGTCCGTGAGGTCTGCTCACCCCATGCCATTGAAAACCCGAGTGGGATTCATTCATGAGCTTCAGCCCTCCACAGAGCTCTGTTCATTCATCGCCAGGGCGGTTGGCTTCTGCTTTTTTTTTTATTTTTATTTTTTTTTTTTTTTATTTCTAATGCAATTAAATACCTCTTTGTACATCGGGCTGAGCCGCTCGTTGAGGGGTCTTCTCAAAAGCAAGCACAAACACGGGGTGAAAAAGGCCTTTCTGCCTCCCCCCCCCCCTTCCTGAAAGGGATGCTTTTATGTTAAAGAAAATAAACAGAGGGTTTTTAGCGGGGTGCAACAGCTTCTGCAAAATTCCCTCCACTGCTGTAAAGCAGAACGCGTGCAAGCTGCAGGCAGCAGTGGCTGCACTTACTATGGGGGGTGAAGGTGGGGGGGGGGGGGAGTTGGTGGGGGTTGGACTTTTATATTTATTTATTTTTACAACCTGGCTTTGCTTTCCTGACTCTTTAAGCAAACAGTGAGTGAAAACATCTTAAAATATCAAATATAAAATGGGAAAAAAAAAATTAAATTAAAAACAAACCCATGGTGAGGGTGCGGCAAGGGGGGGAGGGGGGCAGGAGGGGGGCACAGTAGCATTTACATCACCCCACGTTGCTCTGTTTTTAGGGGGTGGGGGGTGGAAAAACTCACTCCCGGGGGTGTTTCTTGCTGCACACTCCCCGGGACGCCCTCCTTTTAGGGCCATGAGCCCCCATGGCTGCCAGTGACTGCAGAACTCTGCTCCTTGCTGGCACCGAAATGAGGAAATGAGCATTGCACAGCTGTGGCGCTGGAGCTGCATTTTGTTGTTGTCTTTGTTGTTGTTGTTGTTGTTTTTGACTCACAGAATGCCTGTGCTGGAGGAGCAGCAAGAAGTCGTAGGTGAAGGACACAGAAAATACTGCAAATCGTGACATTAAGGCTTGGGGTAGGGTGTTGGGGAAGGGGGTGCTGCTGGGTCACCCCCGTGCATTCCTGCAGCCTGGTTGCTTTTTGGTATTTTTTTTAAGTGCAGTTATAGAGGTGAATGGTTCCCAGGTCCCAACATGCCTGCAAGGGCTGGGAGGGATTACAGAGCAGCACCGGGCGCGGATGCTGTGTTGAGGAAGGGGGCTTGGTGCTGCTCAGCACCCCTGGCCCCATGGTGTCGTAACCTCACTCCAGAGGATGGAGTGGAGATAAGGGCAAAGGGAACTAACTTTTGGGTGGCTTTTGTGGCTTTTGGGGCCGTTTTTCTTAACAGCACACAGCTTCCGGCCTCCACCCCACTGCCATCTATTAGGCCTTGGCCTGGGCCTCACTCACCTCGCTCTATGAAAGCCCCAGAATAGGACAGCTGAGCCCAGGGCTGGTGTCCCATGAGGTGCTTTTGGAACTTTGTCTTGTTTTATCACACTGGCTCTGCGCAATGGATGGTAATTTGTTCATATAGATGGGCTGCAGTGTGTTTGGTTGCACCCCTGGTAGGCTCAGTGATCACAGAATCATCAGAGAATGGTGGAACCGCTGAAGGGGGACCTTGAAGGTCATAGAACTGGAGAGTGGTTGGGTTGGAAGGGACATCACAGGTTATGGATTGATTGGGTTAGGTTGGAATGGACCTTAAAGACCCTCAAATTCCACCCCATTGCCATGAGTAGCACCATCTCCCACCAGACCAGGTTGTTCAAGGCCCCATCCAGACTGGCCATGAGCAACTCCACGGTGCTGAGGTTGTCAGGGTGTGTGTGGAGAGCACCGTGAAGAGATGGAACTCATGACGTTGCATCACTTTTGGATCCAAATGCCCCCACAGTCCTCAATTTCTCCATCTTTTTGTCTTCCCCTGTAGATTCCCAAGTTCTCCAGGAGTCAGGGGATCACTCACACTGGTGCGTGGTGGCATACTGGGAAGAGAAGACACGCGTGGGTCGGCTGTACTCTGTCCAAGAGCCCTCCCTGGATATCTTCTATGATCTACCTCAGGGGAACGGCTTCTGCCTTGGGCAGCTCAACTCGGACAACAGAAGCCAGCTGGTGCAGAAGGTGCGCAGCAAGATTGGGTACGGCATCCAGCTCACCAAGGAGGTGGACGGCGTGTGGGTCTACAACCGCAGCAGCTACCCCATCTTCATCAAGTCGGCCACACTGGACAACCCCGACTCCAGGACGTTGCTGGTGCACAAAGTGTTCCCGGGTTTTTCCATCAAGGCTTTCGATTACGAGAAGGCGTACAGCCTGCAGAGGCCGAATGACCACGAGTTCATGCAGCAGCCATGGACTGGATTTACCGTGCAGATCAGCTTTGTGAAGGGCTGGGGCCAGTGCTACACCAGGCAGTTCATCAGCAGCTGCCCGTGCTGGTTAGAGGTTATTTTTAATAACCGATGACACGAGACGGAGCAGACTCATGACATTTATACTACTTTGCTGCTATTACTTCCTTCTGAGTGCTTGCTTTTCATGCAACCTTTTTGTTTTTGTTTCGTTTCATTTGTTGTTTTTTTTTTTTTTTTCCCACTTTGAGAAGTAGCTTATGGAAAGATTTTCGTCCAGGTATTTTGATAAATAGATCTATTTTTTAAAAGTGAGAACGACCAATAACTCAAGAGGAGGGCGTGCGGGGCAGGGGCGGATCACATTTGATAATGATTTCCCACTTTCCAAAGGATTATCCTATGTGATGGATGGGTTGGCAGCCAATTGATCTTGGGTAGCGTGAGGGGATCCTTGTATTTTTCACGCCTCCCAGTCCCAATGGTGGTGACAGCCAACCGATACGCCTCCCCGGCAGTGCTAACCCAGTGTAGCCCCACCAGTGGTGCACAGACTTCCCACCAGGTCTTACCCCACCCATGTCGCTTTTGCCATTGAATTTTCTCACTGGGTCATCGTCGTTGTTGGGTACACATCTCGCCCCCGTGCCCATCCTGTCCATCCGCCCATCTTTCCACAGCATTTTGTATCATCATGGATTGATTACAAGAGGAGAAAACGACGATGAAGAAACTGTGCATGGCCCATGCTTTGCAGTTGGAGCTGGGATGTGACATAAGCCTAGGAAAAAAAAAAACACAAAGCAAAACAAAACAAAAACAAAAACAAATGGGGAATATAAATGTGTTGAGGATAGTTGGTCCGTCGGAGCCTGTTGGATCAGGTTATCCCGGTACCATCATATCTGGAGACGCCGTTGTGCTTTCATTTCTTCTTGAATTCATACACAAGTATGATACTTTTACACTGTTCTTAGCTCAATGAGCATGTTTAGACCTTAACATAAGCTATTTTTCTAAATACAAAGGTTTAAATGAACAAGAGAGCATTCTCATTGGAACTTTGGCATCGTAGTGCTTTGGAGAGAAAACACACACACACAGAAAAGGACTCCTTAAAAAAAGAACCTGAGATTTATTAAAGAAAAAAAAATGTATTTTATGTTATATATAAATATATTATTACTTGTAAATACAAAGACGTTTTATAAGCATCATTATTTATGTATTGTGCAATGTGTATAAACGAGAAAAAAAAAGATGCACTTTGCTTTAATATAAATGCAAATAACAAATGCCAAATTAAAAACAAACAAACAAACAAACAACAACAAAAAAAAAACCCCAAGAACACAAGATTGGTGTTTTTTTCTATGGGTGTTCTCATCCAGATGAATGTTTTTTTTTTTCTTTTTTTTTTTTCTAAAGGATTTTATGTTCCATGAAAAAAATAAAAAGCTACACTTGACCCTCGGTGCGGAGTGGCTTTGTTAGAGATGGGGAGGAGCAGCAGGAGGGGTATTCCTGTTGTTTGTCATTTCAGGTTGAGCTGACCCCCATGGCAGCAGCCCAGTGTTCATCCTGTACCATCCAGTCCGTAGAATACAATGGCTTTCATGCCAGCGTGTCGTCTGGGTTGCTCCACGGGTCCATGTCTTTGACTGGAGCTCTGCATCACATCCAAGGCGTCCCCAGGAGGAGAGAAGTTCCAATAGCTGACTGATCTCCTATGATTGGTGAAGGCAAAGCATTCTGAGTGGAAACCACCAGCCCTGTAGAGCCTGGAGGCTTTGGAGAGGTGCAGCATCCATGTCTTGGATCCTACTGGCCTTCCTGTGGTGGACAGATGTGGTAGTGGATGAGTTTTTCTGAGCATCAAGAGCAGGTTCGCCCAACGCTGCACCTTTCTGTTCAACATTCCCCACCCAACAGGACTTACTGAGATACATTATTTGGTCTGCTCTGAATGGACTGTGCCTTCAGCGGGATTCCTTTCACTGAGCCCACCAACCAGCTTCGGAATAGCTTTGGATCATGTGGATGTACCCACCTGTCTTGCTTGGTGTGCCCTAAAGACGCCCAAGAGGGCAAACATTGGTGTATCTTCATCTACAGTACTATTTGCCTCCTTTCCTTTCCATTCTGTGCCATCAGACTTGAAACACTTGATAACCTCTCACATGCCCAGTGGTCAAACCAGCAACAATGGTTTGTGTCAGAGGCTCAAGGAAAAAAAACTCTGGGCCATTCCATGGTACCCCCCACCAAAGGCCCCAAAGATGAAGGATAAAATGGACATCGTTGTGAAACTCACTTCCTCTGAGCCTTTGTAGTATCTACCAGCAGGAGCACAGCTGTGCAGACAGCAGGTTGAGGTGCCCTCGCGGACACAGTGCCGGTGAGCTGTGACTGCTCACCAGGAACAGCAAGTGTCTCCTGGGGTTGGGAAATCCTCTGCACATCCCATTTTGCGCCTTGTCCTCTGCAGCTGCCTCTTGCAGGAGATGCATTGCTGAGCTGGCTGGATCTTTGGTTGGGCCTTTGGTTGAACTTTTGTTCGGAACTTCGGTTGGAACTTTGGTTGCAGTTTTGGTTGGAACTTTGATTGGACCTTTGGTTGGACATGGCTTGTCAGGTTGAATGTATAGTGCTGGAGAATGAGCTGAAACACCCCAAAGAGCCCTTAATTTTATGGGGCCTCTGTTAGACTTGTTCATGAAAATAAAAGACCAGGCATCACTGCTGTCTGAAAACTGTGAGATAATCAGCAAAAGTAGAGCTTTTCAGTACTTCTGTAGCTTGAGTTAAAATGTTCCAGACTTCCCCTTCTGCTGAGCTAATTTTAGTACTCTTTCAGTGAAAAAAAAGAAAAAGACAAAGAAAAAAAAAGAAAAGAAAAGGAAAATAGCGTGCCAGAAGGCTGCTGAGCACCAGCTCATCTGCTTTCCCATTTCCTCAGCTCTAGGGCTGGGAGATACAAAGGGAGATGTGGTTGTTCAGCCCCTCGGTAGCTCCACGTGAGCAGTGCCTTGTCCTTCTTGCTAAAGCACACTTAATTCAGACATCCCCTATGAATGAGCCTCCCAGTTCCTTGGACATCCATGGGTGCTGTCCAACAATGTAGTGGTGGCCCCAGCCCTCATATCACTGTGCCCTGCACAGCTTAGCCATAGTTCCCACTCCTTCAAAATCACCTTACTCAAAGCTCCTGCACTTAAGAGGCTCAGACAGGAGCTGGCTGAGACAGACTCCGGTCCTGATCTCCCTCCCCCCCCTCCAGAAAAGGATTTATCTGGAAATTCGGGATGGCTGAAATCAGTCCTTTCTGGTGAGCTGTAATCTTGCTCTGCACTGTGGCTCCAGCTTAATTGGCATTAAAATGTCCTAATGATATCCTGCACCACCGTAAATTACAGCATGATTGCGCCTTTTTCCCCCGCGTTGCCAAGTAGTAATTAAAGAGTGCAATAAAGAAGGGTCAAAGCGTGCTGCTTTCCGCTGATATATCATATGTGGAATCTGCTCAAACTGTCAACTGCTGATGAAAGATAGTGCCTGCGATGGGCACTGCGAGAGACAAGAGGGAAAACTCCACCCTCTTGAGACCACTGGAGCAAGTGGGGCAGAGCCATGATCCCTGTTTTACCTGGGTGATGCTCTGTATGGGACTCATTCCCCATCTGCCCTGAGGACTCCAAGGAATTGATGGGCTCTTGTCTCACAGATTCTTACTACGTCCGTTGGGTGAAGGCACTCATTAATACATCCACTGGGTGAAGGGACCCATGGAGTCACCATTGAGTGAAGGGACCCATGAAGGCATCCATGGGGTGAAGGGACCCGTTGAGTTGTCCATTGGGTGGGACTCATGGAGACATCTGTTGGGTGAAGGTGTCAGGTTGGGGACAGTCTCTTGGTGCCACCAGGCCATGTGGTGCCTGAGCTAGGATGAGTTTGGTCCCAGCTACTCCCTGCAGATGGCCAGATGAGAATGCCAATACAAATGGGCTCAAAACGTGGGGAAAACCTCATTTCAGCCCCAGAGGCATTTGTCTTGCTCAAAGCATCCAACAGAATTGAGGAGCAGGAGGGTCCCAGTCCCATCATTTGACCAGTGAAGGGACATAACCCATGGACGTAGCCCATGGGTATAACATATCTCTTGGGGCTCATCAGCTCATTTCAGAGCCAGTGTCCAGGGATGAATGGGTCAGAAAACAATCTTGGCATCCCATCAGCAAGGCAAACCAGGGCTGAGAGCCTGGAAGAGGTGGAAAACTGAAAAGACCCCCATTGCAACCAGGTGCCCATTGAAAGCAAGCAGAAAGCTGGTGTCAAGGCATTCTCTGGAGCATGGGTGACGTCAGGGAATCCAAATTTCTTGATCACAGTGGGAGTGAGACAGCATTGTGTGGACAGAGTTCACCGGTATGGGGCTGTGGGCAATGAGTCCTTGGGTTCTGCTGCAGAACCAAAGGGCACAAAGTGCTGATGCAATGAACCTGAGCCTCTGGGGATGCTTTGTGATGGATCTTTTGCACTGTCAGCCCTGCTGCTCCTGCACTAAAGCTTGGGGAGGGGGGTCACAGCAAGTTCAGGAGGTGAATTTTTCACCTGAGGCATATTCTTGTTGCAGGAAGGCAGAGCTATAGATTGGGATCTGCTTTGTTAGGGGAAATTCATCTCCTGGTACAGTGCTGCTCCAGACCTGGGGAACTGCAGGAAACATCGACCCACATGCACCACAGTGGTCGTAGAACCACAACATGCGTGGCTTGGAAGGGACCTCAGAGCCCACCCAGCTCCACCCCCTGCCATGGGCTGGTTGGCCCCCACCAGATCAGGCTGCCGAAGTGCTGTTGATGAGTTCAGGCACTGGCAGCACGGTGCTGGCACTCACAGCCTGGCACTTCCCTTCTGTTCTCAGCATCACTGGGGCTGCAGAAACCCCTCTGCTGCTCCTGGTCTTTCCAAATGGGGCATTGTGCCTCAGGGTCCAGTGGTGTGCTGGGAGGAGTGGAGGGCTGATGGCATCTCCCACCACCCTGAATGTCACCCCCTATGTCCCTCCACCGCAAGACCATGGAATTGTTGGGGATGGAGAGGACCACTCAGGTCACCCATAAGCACCCACTGCAGTTGTTACACTCCATCACACTCTCATCTCAGTGTCTCAACATCAGTCCTGTGTCCATCAATGAATGCATGCTCAGAGTGCAAGGGACAATGGCAGAGGTGCACCGCAGTGATCACAGAGCCAGTGGGGCTGGAGAGGAGCTCTGAGATCCCCATGTCTGACCACAACCATCCTCCTATCCCCACTGACTACATCCCCAAGCGCAGGGGTGTAGGAAGCAGCACAGGACCCATAGCATCACCCATCCCAGAAGTCTTCCACCCTTGGTGTGCCCCCTCCCACCCTCTGCTCCACCCCAACACAGTGTTGCTTTCAGCTCTCATTCCTCTCAGCTGTTTTTGGACCTCATTAAAGAACGCTGCAAAAGCTGCTGTTAATTAACATTCCTCGATCTGCTCCCCCCTCCTCCTGCTGCCCCTCCTTCAGCCTCTCCCATTTTTGTGACCCCCTTCAAGTGGAGGCTCTCCTGACCCCTCACTGTCGGTAGGACATCAGAGGGGTGGCACATGGTGGGGGGTGGTGGGGGGGTGGGGGCATGTGGGATGGCACACATAGGGGTGGCACACATAGGGATGGGACATCACAGGGGTGGTACACAGGGGATGGCACATGGGATGGCACACATAGGGATGGGATATCACAGGGGTGGTGCACAGGGGCACACATGGGATGGCACACATAGGGGTGGCACACATAGGGATGGGACGTCACAGGGGTGGTGCACAGGGGCGAACATGGGATGGCACACGTAGGGGTGGCACACATAGGGATGGGATGTCACAGGGGTGGTGCACAGGGGCGCACATGGGATGGCACACGTAGGGGTGGCACGCATAGGGATGGGACATCACAGGGGTGGTGCACAGGGGCGAACATGGGATGGCACACATAGGGGTGGCACACGTAGGGATGGGACGTCACAGGGGTGGTGCACAGGGGTGGCACACATGGGATGGCACACGTAGGGGTGGCACACGTAGGGATGGGACGTCACAGGGGTGGTGCACAGGGGCGCACATGGGATGGCACACATAGGGGTGGCACACATAGGGATGGGACATCACAGGGGTGGCACATGGGGGGTGCACATGGGATGGCACACGTAGGGGTGGCACATGTAGGGATGGGACGTCACAGGGGTGGTGCACAGGGGATGGCACATGGGATGGCACACATAGGGATGGGACGTCTCAGGGGTGGTGCACAGGGGCGAACATGGGATGGCACACGTAGGGGTGGCACACATAGGGATGGGACATCACAGGGGTGGCACATGGGGGGTGCACATGGGATGGCACACATAGGGGTGGCACACATAGGGATGAGATGTCACAGGGGTTGTGCACAGGGGCACACATGGGATGGCACACATAAGGGGTGGCACACGTAGGGGTGGCACACATAGGGATGGGACGTCGCAGGGGTGGTGCACAGGGGCGCACATGGGATGGCACACATAGGGGTGGCACACATAGGGATGGGACATCACAGGGGTGGTACACAGGGGACAGAGGCCACCCGTTGTCCCACAGTGACCCCGTGCCGGCGCCCTGCGGCGGTGCCCGTCCGTCCGGGCTCCCTTCCAGGCGCGTCATGGGACTCCCAGCAAATCCCCTGGGGCCATCCGATCCCGGGGACGCCGGCACCCAGCGCTGCCGGCGCCGCTCAGGGGTTTTCCATGGTTCAAGGTGCCAAAGTTCATTGATAACGGCGCCCGGGGGCTCGAGTGTCACCGGCGCTTGGGGTGGAAATGCAGTGCTGTCGGGATAGGATTGCTTGGAATGATATGAAACTTCGAGTTCTGCTGGTTAGGAAAATAAAACCCCGTATATACTTGGTTGCATCTCTGCTGAGGGATGTCAGCAGCTCCCATTTCACAGAGCAGATGATGATGAAACTCCATCTGCCGCCCCGCGGGGATGAGTGCCACACATTTCCCAGTAGTCCTGGAATGGCCATCAGATGTGTCAGAGTTAGGAGCCGCCCAAGGGACTGCTCCTCCAGTAGCCCCATTCCTGGAAATGAATCTGTGCATTCCACAAAGCCAGTGACAATGGGAGTTGCTGTTGGGCCGCAGAGGAGGTGCCCAGTGGTGTGGTGCAGCCCCATGGTTGCTCTGGGAAAGGGGCGCACGGGGTTGGGGCCAGGGACATGGGGGATGGAAATGCCTCTCCCGTGGCCCTCCAGCATTTCTGCCAGCAGAAATCAGAGAAAGCACAAATTCAAAACCCCATTGCCCTCCCTCCTCGCCTCCCTCCCCATGAACTCTCTTGAACTTGGGAAAACCAAACCAGCGCTGGGTTCACGTTCCGTTCGCATTGTAGATAAAGTTCAATCTCCTCCTGATTTTGGCCCACAGGTTCCCACCAGAAATCATGCTCTGGGACTGCGCCAGTCCCTGTCCACCCCACTCACCCTATGTCTCACCAGGCAGGTGGGACAGTGAGCATCCCAGCCATCCCATCCAACCGTCAACCCATCCCCACCGCCATGCCCACTTGTGGAACTGCAGAGGTTGGAAAAGACCACTGTGGTCATCACATCCAACAATTCACCCATGCCCACCATGCCCAACCGTAGAACCACACAATCATTCAAGTCAGAGAGGGCCTCCAAGATGACCGTGCCTAGTCATGGAATAACTCAGGTAGGAGAAGACCTCTACAGTCAGCAAGTCCAACTGCTGACCCACCACCACCGTGCCCACCAATGTGGGATGTGCCATCCCGTGTGTACTTCCGTTGCTCCTCTGATCCAGCACCCTGGGACAATCAGGTGGAGAAGAGTGGGCGCAGACCCAGCACACCCCATGCAGATCCCTTCTCTCCCTCCTTGGAGGTCTCCAAAAGCAGCTGGGCTCCCTGCTCTGGGTGGCCATGGTAGGACAGTGGTGGGACCAGATGGACCAACAGCAGAAAGGCAGAAGGAGACCAGGGATGGCTGTCTGCCCCCACCCAGAAAATGAATACAACTGGGGGATCTCCGCATGCAACATGATCCCATGTGCTTTTTCCCTCCCCTAAAAAAATACCGTGGGTTTACCACCAGCACAGAGTGTGCCTCACACCTGTGCTTTAGTGGTACACAGCCCACACCTGCCAGCCTGGGTCTGATTTCTTGCGATGTTGTAAAACACAACACCCTGGGGTAGAAGTCACCTTTGCTGTAAAACAATGCACAGCGTGGATTTTGCAACCTGCACTTTGTGTCTTTTTCCCCCCAGAGCGGTATTTTGCAGCATTTGCCCTCAAACCTGTTCTTCTTAATGCAACAGATGTAACCAGCAGCAGACAGGTTGGTGTAATCCATCCCTGGCACACCTTGGTCCTCTCCCCTCCTTCTCCTCCTACCCTCGTTTACTGGAACAGAGCTCTTCCAGGAGAGTTTGGGATTGTTGGAGCTCAACATGTAGAAATGCCAAAAAACCTAAATTTCAGTATCAGAATTGAAATCTGAGCTCTGAGGGTTCTCTGCTCCAATAGCAGTGTGCCAATAGCATTGGCTCTGGGCAACCACACATTGTGGCTTCTCCTTATGAGTGGGGCTGCTGGACAAAGAGGAATTCCTACAGGTTTTGCAGGACTGTGGCCTGGGCTATGGGATTTGGGAGGGATGAGCTTCAGCCAGGGGCACTGTTTGCAAGAGAGCATGGAGAGGACACAGCACATGCAGAAGATGCTCATGGAGGTCTGGTGGACCTCCAGGAACCAGACTGAGTCCACCCAACTCCAAAGGACCTTGTCTTGTTGGCATCAGCTCTGGGGGAGGGACAGGGGATGCTCTCAAGGCCCATTTCCTCAAACAGAAACACGTCATGGGAAGGCTCGGTGGGAAGCTATTGAGAAGGGCTGCGCCAATTAAGTCCAAACACTTTGTTTAGATGTTATTGCTACAGCAACATAACACACATTGAAATGAAGCACTTCATTTGGTGAAAAGCTTGGGCAATTTGGGACAGAATGGAATTCTGAAATATTGGCATTTCTCTTGAGAGGGTCTGTGAATATTTTCCCCATTAACTTTGTGGCAGTGCTGTAATGGGTGTGAAACCATCAAGTTGCAACCCCAGGGTAAGGTATATTTCCATAGAATCACAGAATCACTGAGGTTGGAGAAGGCCTCCAAGATCCCCAAGCCCAACCCCAACCCACCCCACCACCAACCCAACCCAACCCACCCACTGACCATGTCCCCAAGTGCCACATCTCCACGGTTCTTGAACACCTCCAGGGATGGTGACTGCACCACCTCCTTGTGCAGTCCATGCCACTGCACCACCATTCTTTGGAGAAGCTGTTCCTAATACCCAACCTGAATGTCCCCCAGTGCAACTTGATGCCCTCACCTCTCGTAAAGCTGATGCAGCACAGACCCAGTTCCTGTTTCCCCCTGCTCTACCAACAGCGTAACCCAATGCAGCAGAGCTTTTTGGTGGCACTCCCACCTGCGGACTGCTCCTCCCACTGCCCCTGTTTGCTCAGAGCCCAGCGAGCTGCACGCGGTCACGTAGGCATGTTGCAAGAGGCACAGCCACTGTCACACAGCAGGAGTGGATCACCTGCATCCTCCCGCCATAGCCCGGCAGCCGATGACACAAAGCCCTCACCTCAAGTGACCCGTGGCTGCCCGGCGAACGCGCGCATCTCAATTAGCATAAAAGCCCTCTCAATTGATTCCGGCGAGGTTGAGACGGGTTTTCCAGAGGAGACTTCTTGGAAAAACCACAGTTTTATTTCTTTATTATATATATATATTGAGTAACAGGCAGAGCGGTGTGTCGGGTCGCGATGCGCTGCGGGGCTCCCCCGCCCTATCCCCATGGCCAAAACCTACTGGGAAGGGGTACCACCGAGCAGCATTGAGTGCCCTAGTTCCAACACAAGCTGTAGAATGGATGGAGCAATGTTTCACACCAGACACTGTGATTTCCTTTCTTCCCCCCTCTACTCTATGTTTGAAGCTCAACACCAAAAACTGATGGCACGTCCCAACAAAACGATGGGGTAACGTCAAGCTTTACACATTTATTACTCAGATGACGTGTTCTATAGCATACAGTGGGTCTGATGTTCTATCAAGAAGACTGCATTGCCACAAAGAGTTGTCAGCTCCCTTGTCTCTGAAATGCTGAAAACGATGAGTTTCTGTTTTCTCTAGGATGAATATCTAGTCTTTATGCTCCCCAAATCCTTTCTCCTTGTTTTTTTTTTTTTTTTTCATTTTTCATTTTTTTTTAAAGCGCTTCCTTTAACAAATATGATTAAATTAAAAATGGTGTCTCTTCAAATGCAAATAAATACATTTAAAAAAAAAAGAAGAATTGCTAGCGTGAACTTCTGCAGGAGACCGCTGCTCCCTTGGCAATGGACACGGCCCTTCGTGTTTGTTCTCCTGAAAAATACTGAAAGCATCACTGGGATGGGCTAGCAGCTCACACCAAGAAGAGTAAAATCAGTGTCAAGCCATCGAACACCCAGCGGGGAAATAAAAATCATATTTGAGATTTTGAGAGATTTCCAAGCAGGAGAATAAATCGTAAGTCCTTCCGACAAGTTTTCCTCCGAAACCATCCATCATGCCAAGAATTGATACTGATCAATCCCCCTCTGGGGGATGAGGGGAACAAGGCTAATCGCTTACTTTGCCTTTCCCCCCCCCCCATTTTCATTCCACCTGCATACAGACAAGGAGTTCTCCACGTCGGGGTGAAATCTCTCATGGGGAATCCAAGTGAGTTGGTTGCAGGCACCAACACCTCATCTCTGGCAGTTGTTTGGCAGTGGGAAGGAGGAAGCTGGGGGCTCCAGTTCTGGGGCATTGCTGTGGTGCCAGCCCCACTTTTGGCCAAAAGAGGGTATTCTGCACCAAAATACAATGCTGCCCATACTTTGCCCCCACAGTGAGGGACACCAGCGGCAGAACACAATTTCAGGGGAAAAAATAATACATTTTTGGTCAACTCCTAGATTCTCACGCATCAACAGAGTGAGGGATGTACGGAGTGACCGAGCGGTCCATGGTGGGATGAACACGGACATTAAAACAGATGGATTTCACACAGAAGTTCTTTGATGGGAGAAATCCCAGTGCTGGAGGGTGAACCTCCTCTGGGTTTTTCTCTCTCTCTTTTTTTTTTTTTTTTTTAAATATTTTTTTGATATTTTTTCCTTCTTTTTTCCTTCTTTTGCTCCAGTCAGAGAGCAGGGTCCAAGGGATGCTGCGGTGTGGGGTGCAGGGAGGCTGCCAGCTCAGATCCCAGCATTGGTCCTTCCATACAGGCAACCATCTCTCTGCTTCCTCAGCATTTAGGACCACTGAAGCTTCTATCCCCAGTTCTTCTCTCATACTCCAGGTGTGGACTTGGAGACACACCAACAAGCAACCAAATGGACCGGCAACCAAATGAACGGCTCCCATCGCTCTGAACCGTCTAACCAAGACTCTGACTTCCTCAACACCTTCATGTTGAAAGTCTCTGCTCTTCCAGCTTCCCAAAGAACCACAGAACCATGTAATGGTTCGGTTGGAAGGGACTCCAAAGATCACAGAACCATGTAATGTTTGGGTTGGAAGGGACTCCAAAGATCACAGAACCATGTAATGGTTGGGTTGGAAGGGACTCTGAAGATCACGGAACCATGGAACAGTTGGGTTGGAAGGAACCTCCAAGCCCACCCAACTGCAGCCTACAAACTAGGTAGGAAATGCAGCCAGTGAGAAAGCAGCAGGAAACCTGTATTTTTGGCTTTTCATTGTTTTCCTCTTCTTTTTCCTCCCTTTTGTTTTTGCCATACGCTTTTTGCCTTCTCTCTGCTGGTTTTCCAAGAACACCGAGTCTTCATTTCTCCCTTGCCCTGTACATGAATAGGCCTGACTATAACAGGCCTGCTCTTAAATGTATAATTACAATGATGACAGTAATTACAATAAAGCACTCTTTCAACAGAAACAACAACAACAACAACGACAAAAAAAAAAAAAAAAGAAAACCAAAAAAATAAATGGGCTATCGTTAAGTGGATGGGAGATGCTGCAGCATAGCAGCATCCCGTGTTTCGCAGAGCTCCTAGCTCAGGGCACACGTTTTTGGGTAAATCTGCGAGGTTTCTGGCAAGAAGACTCTGGCTATGTTGCTCCTACAGTGGTTTTTGGGCTCCTGTAAAATCCTTCTCCTGCTTCAGCATCTTCATGAAACCATTCGTGAGCCGGAGGGTAAGCATTGCTGCCCCGTCTCCGTGCTGATCGCAATTGTCCGTTCGAGGATAATAAAATAAAATAGAATAAAAATACAAGAAAAAAATAAAATGTCACCCAGTGCAAATCAGAAAGCCATCCTATGCGCCGTCAGCATCCGGAGGAGACGGAGCGGAGGTGGGGGCAGAAAGTCGAAGAGAAGAGGAGGGGGAAAAATAAAAGAAAATAACGAGAGCTCCGCAGGACAAAAGCCGTCAGTGATGAGCGTCTGTGTAGTGTGTGCCACGCTTTGTCCTCCCCGGACATCTGCTGTGCGCTGTCTGCTGCCAGTTGGCCAGGGCAGGGCGGGGGGACAGCGTGAAAACAATCCCAGCCCCATTGGGCTCTCCCCTCTGACTCGCCGTCGTCTTTCTAAAGCCAAACAATAACCCGGCGGGACACGCCAATTTCAGAAAAGAAACCCTACAACAAAAACACGGCAGGGAGGAGGGGTGGCACTTGGCGACGAGGCTGAAAGAAACATGCTTCTCCCTCCCCACCCCACGAACATAATCCTCGAGCATGCTGGGGTTTGTCTGCTTGGGTACATCAACTGGAATCCCGCTAAGGTGCACATCTTCTCCTCGCCCCTTCCCACCCCACCCTTCCCTGCCCCTCAGGCCGTCAGTTTCTGGATTGTCTTGTTGTAGTACTGCGTGATGGTGGGCGTCAGCGGGTTCCAGTTGTTGGCGTGCAGCTCGATGACCTCCAGCAGGAGGGACCGCGTCAGCATGGACTCAGAGGGGCACAGCATCTTGTCGCGGGCTGCAGCCAGCAGCTCCGTCATCATCTCAGGCAGCTGCTCCTCCAGCAGCCGGCCGGTGCTCTGCAGCTGTCAGGAGAGAGGGGGCAACAGCGTTACAGCTTTGTTTTTGTAGAAAGGCAGTATCATCCGGGGTGAAAAAGACCACTGGGTCCAACTGTCAACTGACTGCCACCATGCCCCAATAATCATAGAATCAGTTATGGTTGCAAAAATGCACTAAGATGATCTAGTCCAACCACTGAGACATCCCCACAAAGCCCACTTAGCCATGTTCCTAGACAGAAACACAGAATCATGAAGTCTGGAGAAGGCCTTCAAGATCCCCAAGCCCAACCCGCCCCCTCCACGTCCACTGACCATGTGCCCAAGTGCCACATCTCCATGGTTCTTGGACACCTCCAGGGATGGGGACTCCACCACTTCACTGGGTAACCTGTGCCAGTGCCTTACTATTCATTCCAAGAATAATTTTTTCTATTTCCTCCTCTTGTTGAAAAGTAGAAATGCTGCACTACAAGTGAGGCTACGGGAAGGAGGAGTGCACGGTTTTTCTCCCACCAAGTTCAAAGACAGCAGCACTGGGTGCTTTGGAAAAATCCCACCCAGGACTCGAGCTATTGTCAAAACACAGCGTGTGCTGTGATGTGGTGTGCAGCTCTTTATGTGATCCTCATTTGCTGCTGATTCACAGCTGGCGTGTGCCCTGGTCACTAAGGAGGTCTCTTCTGGATGCAGAACAAATCCCTCCGCACCACGACAAGCACTGCATTTCCACCCTTCTGAGCACAGTCATGTGCTCCTAATGCAGCATGAGCCCCAGAAATCCCAACCCCAACTTTGCAATCCCACCTGTGCAGTATAGGTACCATAATTTCCCTACAAAGCACAGCAAAGCTCTCTGCATAGCCCACCACTGTTGCATGAGGCAGAAGGGGCAACATGATGTGGAGCTCCCCTACCTCCATGGAGCAGCACAGCACGGCATCCTCCTTCACATCCTGAGATTGTAGCAACTGCAAAAGAGAGGAGATTGGAGATTAATCACTTCTCTTGGAGTACTGATGCTTGCTGAGAGCATGGGCCTCCCCCTGGTCTCTTCCCATCACCATATCCTTGAAGCACTACGGATCTCCATTCACCTTTTGCCATTTCAGTAGTGATTTTTTCAGCCACCTCCTCACTGGAGCCAACCCCACACCCAGCTCTGCTCTCCCAGAACTCTGCATTCCAAACACAGCCCATAAGCACAAGCAGCTTCCAAGAACACCCCAATGTGATGCTATAGGGTCAGGCCACAATGGCATGGGTCAGTGGCAAAGGGCAGCTGAGCCCGTCCGTCCCCAAAAATGAGGAGCTGTGAGCAAAGCTGGGTCAAAAATTCACATTTTTATAGAATCACAGAATCATAGAATGGCCTGGGTTGGAAGGGATCTCAAGAATCATAAAGCTCCAACCCCCCTGCCACATGCAAGGCCGCCAACCTCCACATTTTTTTGGATAGTGCACGTTTCTTTGCTTCTGTCTTCTCTTTACCACTGTCATGCACACAGAGTCATCATTTCAGGCTTTCTGTTAAAGCCACAGGAGACAGAGCAGAACTGTTCTGGCTGATTTTTCTGCAGATAAGAATTGTGATGTGGGGCATTGCTGTGGCCGACTTCAACTGATTTCATTCGTCTCTGAAATTCATCCAAAAAAAGGCAAAATGTGGAAAAGTCTTTGGGCTAATTAAACCTGCCCATGCATAACACACAGCTCAGTGACTCCAAAGTCACACCTCTCACTGAACACGATGTTCTGCTTTTCAGCCTCACTCTTCTTTTCTTCCCACTTCCATTCTTTTTCTGTTTCCTTTTTTTTTTTTTTACAAATGAACGTGTTTACAGCTCCACCACCACTGGAAAACAAGAAGTAACTCAAGGGATTATCATGGGTCTCAAAGCTGTGTCTTTGCTCTCTTCTGTTTTCAGCACAAAGCACTCTGTTTTGAAGCTGATGTTGACAGCATCTGGACAAGCACGTGGTCCCATCGGTTTTATCTCATGTTAGACAAACATCCAGCCAGGCACTGAATGCATGCAGCAGTTCTCCCAAGTTTATCTTTCCACTGAATTGTTTGGAAAAAGTCGGTTAAGCCCAAGCCACAAACTCTGAGATAAGTTCTCCAAAACAGTTAACAGATTCTTCGCAAAGAAACCCAAGAGATTACATTAAACCCAACAAAAACAACAACAAAATCTATCTCAACTGGGGATAAATATAAACAGACAGTAGCCCAGAAGTACACTTTAACAGAGACTGGGATGCTACCACTGGGATGTCCCTGCTGTGATGCCACTATTGAGATGTCACCACTGGGATGTCTCCACTGGGATGCCATCACTGACATGTTCCACTGAGAAGCCACCACTGGGGTGTCACCACTGGGATGTCACTGTTGAGTTGCCACCACTGAGATGGCTCCATTGGGATGTCACCACAGGGATATGTCATGGCTGGGATGGCACCACAAGGATGGCATCACTGGGATGTCACTGTTGGATTGCCACTGCTGGGATGTCACCACTGGGATATGTCATGGCTGGGATGGCACCACAAGGATGGCATCACTGGGATGTCACTGTTGGATTGCCACTGCTGGGATGTCACCACTGGGATGTCACCACTGGGATATGTCATGGCTGAGATGGCACCACAAGGATGGCATCACTGGGATGTCACTGTTGGGTTGCCAC
The DNA here is from genome assembly GCF_016699485.2 of Gallus gallus. Classification (NCBI taxonomy): domain Eukaryota; kingdom Metazoa; phylum Chordata; class Aves; order Galliformes; family Phasianidae; genus Gallus; species Gallus gallus. The sequence continues at coordinate 1,613,029 of NC_052572.1, forward strand.
TGCTGGGATGTCACCACTGGGATGTCACCACTGGGATGTCACCGCAGGGATATGTCATGGCTGGGATGGCACCACAAGGATGGCATCACTGGGATGTCACTGTTGGGTTGTCACTGCTGGGATGTCACCACTGGGATGTCACCACTGGGATGTGTCATGGCTGAGATGGCACCACAAGGATGGCATCACTGGGATGTCACTGTTGGGTTGCCACTGCTAGGATGTCACCATTGGGGTGTCACCCCTGGGATGTCACCATTGTGATGTCATCACTGGGATGTCATCATCAGGACGGCACTGTTGGGATGTCACCACTGTGATATTACCATTCAGATGCCACCACTGGGATGTCACCGTTAGGATGCCACTGCTAGCTCACACAACCAGGGCTGCATGCAAGTACTGAGTGTGTAAACCCAAACCTGAGCAAATTGCAAGCCTGAGGTGTGGCTTTTGCACAACCAGACCCCGACCCTAAGCAATGTCATTAATTGTTTGCAATCAGATTTTTATTTACTTGAAATATTTCAAGGTAAACACACCATTCTTACTAAATTAGCAATCCCACACTGGAATTACTATTTATTTCACTATGTATAACTGCTCCTCCCTGCTGCAGAGTGCTGCCCCAACCCCGCTGCATCTCACACCATTCCCACTGGCTGCTCAGCTCCACACACTTTGGGTTGACCCAGATATCTTCCCCTTGGGGCTCAGACTGTCTGCAAGAACACTTCGCCTTGCTCTTTAGCTGGTTCCCTGTATTGGGTGAAGCCGTGCAGCCAAAGCAGCAGTTGCTGCTGGAAAGCAGACAAAGAGTCTGCTCGATTTCCTAAGAGCGGGGGCTGTGTGCCAGTATCTGCCCGGCCGGTCACATAACACCCGGCCATGGTTGCGAAAGGCTTCTCACTTCTTCTGCTGGTGCTGGATCAAGAGCTGTGCAGACTGGTGGGAGACAGAAGGCATCGTAATTCCATCCCTGCAAAGCTTCCGTTCTCAACTATCTGTGCCCAACTGAGTGATGGGTAAAAAATGGTTCTGGACCCGAAACACCTGGAGGGTCTGTTCCTGGAAGTGCTGTGTGTGATCAGGATTTCCTGGGAGCACAGGGCATTACTTCTTATCAAATCTAAGGAACTCCACTGACAGCAGATTTGGGTACAGCCGTGAATATCCACCAGCAAAACCAAGTAGCAAGCATGTACACCTTATTTCTCTCCACTCAACAAGATGGACTCTGCAGAAGAGCTGCAGCTTTTGCATCATCCAGTCCAACCTCTCTGTTCAAGCAGCATCCCCTAAGGCCCATCACACTGGGTTGTGTGTAGATGGCTTTGGATGGGGTGCTGGGCAACCTGGTCTGGTGGAGGGCAACCAGCTCAAGGCATGGAGTTGGAATTGGATGGGCTGTAAGGTCCCTTCCAACCCAATCATTCCATAGTTCTATAGTTCTAGGACATTCAAGGTCCCTTCCAACCCAACCATCTCACGGTTCTATGATTATCCCCTCAATTCCTTCTTCCTCTGCTCTCAAGGCTTATGGCACTCAGGACATCCCTGCGCTCCCATTATCCAGGAGGGGACAAGAAGGCCCCAAAACTGCATCTGGGCTTCGTCACATAGAACCAGTTTTCTCCTTCCAAGAGCTAACAGACTCACCTGAATTTGTTGCAGACCACTGGTAGTACGCCAAGCTCGCTAGTACATCAGTACACATCCCCACAGCTATTTGAGTTCATTACCCACTTTCTACCAAGATAACCCACGCCACAGAAGTGCTGACAGGGAGCTCTCAGGGTGCCCTCATCATGAACAGGGTGGAGAACCTGCCTCACTTCTCACCACATCATGCAGGTTGGGTCGTGCTCTGTAGCTCTTACCATCAGGAGATGCATACACTACCCTCTACAGCTGCAATGACACTTTTCCAGTAAGGCTTTGCACTACTTATTGTATATGACAACGCCTGCAGAATGGCATAAGCAGAGCTGGCCACAAACTGCCTCTTAGCATGCAATGCTTTGGGATGCTTCAGTGATGACTCCAGCGTGAAAGCAAAGAGGATTTTCTGACTTCCTGGAATGATCACCCAGAGCCATGGGGTGGCTGGGGCTTCTCTGGGAGCAGCACTGAGCAGGGGTTGCATTGTCTGGGTGGCACGGGGTGGTGAAAACAGACTGGGGAAAAAGCAAAGTGCCAATGTGGGCGTTGGGGATGAGTAATTAAAGAACACTCCATCACAGTCCAACACAGCCAGTTCCAGGATTCCTACAAACAGTTCCCTTAAGAGGTATCAACTCCCCATTGCTAGGCATCAGAAGAACTTTGGGACCAGAAGCCCATAGACACAAGTAGCATCTTCTCTGACAGTGAGGTTGACCAAGCATGAAACGAGTTTTGGAGAATTCCTTTCCGTTATGGAAATGATGAGGTGGGGGATGCAGAGGGCATACTGTCTTCCCACCCTGCCCCACTGCAGACTGAATCAGCAGCAAAGGGTAAAGCTGGACATGTTTGGAGGAAAAAAGAATAGCCACCCCAAAAGCTCTGCTACTCCAGCCTGTGGCCTCCAGCCTCGATACAATGAAGGTTCCAAGAGCACTGGAGACGCACAAGGTGTACCCCACACAGGGGTCTCAGCTCCTTGGGGAAGATGCTGATGGTAATTCCCACTTGCTTCAATAGGAAGAGGCCACTGGGATGGGGCAGTGCTGGCCCCACAGTGAGTTAGGGGCTGTATCATGCTGCATCTGGGACAATCTGAAGGAGTTGCTTGGCAGCATCTACTTGTCTTACAGATTTTAGCTGAGGAGGAGACTTCTGTTCTCCTCTTACCCAACCTGGACACTCTGGGAGATTGGAGGAGATTGGAGAGCAGGAGATTGGTTTGCCTACTGCACCCAGCCAATGACAACATCGGTTCTCCTCACTGGGCTCCTGAGGAGCTCCAACAAGAGATACTTAACAGCAAATTGCATTAATGCCAGAGAACAAAGCCTGTGCCCAGCCGTGGGAAACTCCTCCTCCCCTTTCCCACCGCAGACAAGGGAAACCATGAAACAACTCTCTCCCCAGACCTAGGACAGCAAAAGGTATTCCTCTAAAGATGGAAACCATGAAGAGGCAATTACAGGAGACAATGACGAAGGCAATCTGGTTGCTTGTCAAGTCAGACCATGCAACCCAACGGTGGCCCCATCGGGTGGCTCCCATAAGGAGAGAGAGGTGGAAGGCATTGCCCTCACCTTGGGGACACGTCCATTGGGACTGTCTGAGCAGGACCAGAGGTATGCGTGTGGGTGAGGTGGAGGGGGAGAGCCACCCAGTCAGCCTCATCCTGCCTGGCTGTAGCCATAACAGCCCTGGGAGCAGAGGATGTGACCTCATCCCAAAGGGAAATACACAACGTAGAAAGAAGAAGCGGCGAAAGCATCGTGCTGATTGCACAGGGCCCACCCTTGGCTGCTGGATGCTCGGTGCATTCCTGGCTCTTCACGTGGTTGTGGACACAAATAGCATCACAGAACATCCCGAACTGGAAGGGACCCATAGGAATCACTGGGTCCAACTGCTGGCCCCAAATCCAAACCCTATGGCTGACAGCAGTGTCCCAGTGTGAGGAGAAGGGACCATCCCGGGGGATGGCATGTGCTCTCATGGCTCCTTCCACCTCTTCCCAAGGAATGAAGGTGCTTCCCCAGCAATCCCATAGGGCAAGGGGACAGTGGTGGCCCTGGTTGTCCCTGGTGGCTTTGCTTCTCTAAATTTGGCTCTGCCTGCAAAGCTGTTCATAATTCAAACCTAGATCCACAATGGAAGCCCATATGGAAGAGAGCAAACCCTGGGGTGAGCAGGTATATAGATGGGATTTTGTCTCTCTGGCACACGAGCCCTTCCTTGTCTGAAGCATGGCACAGCAGTTCCCATGCTCACTGCCTGTGACTGAGTCCTGCAGCTTTCCAGGAACACAAGTTCTGGTGCACAAAACAGTGAGCTGAGCTCTGGGCACCACTATTTTTGTGCCTTCATCCATTCTCAAACACCAACTGCTTTCCAGGTGAGACGCCTCCCAGGCATCCGCCTCCACCGTGTCCTCAGCCAAAACAGGGAGCGCAAATGAAAAGCCCCATTTGCCATTCTGTGTTGTGTTTGCCCCATGGTCTCGGGGGCTCAGCTCCATGACCAGCACGGCTTTGTAGGCGAAATATCTAACAGTTGTTTCCTTCCTTCCTCCTCATACTCAGCTCTTCCTCCAGGACTCATTTCTCCCTATTTTCTTGGGTCAGCACCGGCCACGTGGAGCTCCTGGGCAGGAGGAGTGCAGGGTCAGGATCTGGACGTCTCGCTGCCTTCATTGCACGACAGAAAAAGCTAAATTCTGTCTTGCTCTCAGGGAATGCAATCCTAAAACCCAACCTCTTATTTCACTGCCAGATGGCTTCCAAATCCTGATGCTTTTTGAGAAGGGAAAGCCATTAAAATAAAATCCCCGCCGTGCGGCAAGATGTGATTTTCTCTCCCAGCAGCACCGCCCTGCGGCTCGGCTGCAGCCAGGGAGGTTCTTCCTCTCTTCCTCCGAAGGAGACAGTGAGAGACAGTGCCCTCCCAAAGCTCAGACGTTAATTACCGCACTGGAATACTTCTCTGAATTACACAGCATGGCCCCAGGAGATAACAGGCACCAAGAGGGGGAAGGGAGTGGATGCTGTCCGTGTGCTGCACTGCAGCTCAGATGTGGAGAGGCAATGAGATGGAGCAGCCCCCTCCTTGCCCTACACCTTGGGCTTGCAGGGAATGGGGAGATGTGGGGCCGGACCATGAGGGAAGCACTGTTCCCAGCAGTGGAGGCAGGAAACACATCCCCCAGGGTGGGACCCCAATGGGAACCCCCAATGTTATGTGGACCCCCAGTGGGACCCTTCCCATGACGTGCGGACCCCAATAGGACCCTCCCCCTAAATTGGGACTCCCCAGTGGGACACCCTCAATGCCATGGGGACCCCAATGGAACCCCCCGCCCAAATTGGGACCACCTCAACGGGATCATCCTCAATGGCATGGGGACCCCCAGTGGAATCCCCCAAATTGAGGCCTCCAATGAGACCACCCTTCATGTCATGGGGACCGCCAAAGGGACTCTCCCTCTCAAACTGGGACCCCCAGTGGGATCACCCTTTTAATGACACGGGGATCCCAGCGTGGGACCTCAGTAGGACCCATCCACCACGGAGACTCACTCAGTGTGGGACTCCCTCCAGCTTGGGCCCTCTCATGGCATGGGGACCTCCAGTGGGACCCTCCAGGCGTGGAGACATCACCATGGGACGTTTAATTAGCCAGTGATGAGCTGCTTTCTGGCCTGTGCTTAGAATCTGTCCCAGCAGTCCCATCCCATGCACCCATGGGTGCTGGGAGCGTGGTGCTGAGGCAACATGGCAGCTCCTTGGGAAATGAGAGATGGGCAAGATGCCCATCATGAAAGAAAGCTTCAGCTATGAGGATCTGATGGCTGGATTTGATGATCCTAAGGGATCTTTCCTTTCTATGATTCTGGAGCTCATCAGCTCCTTGCCAGGCTGTGGGAAGACCATGGAGTGAGTCTTGAAGGAGGCTGGGAACGGTCAGCATGGATGTGCCTCACCTCCTGCATTTATGGAGATCTACAGATGAGAGAAGAGCATGGTTGTCTTCTGCATTCATTTTAACAAGCGTTTGGGCTCTCTCAATATCCAAGCAGTGGTAGAGAACCAGGTAAGCTAAAAACCTGGTTGGATGGCTGGGCGTGGAGGGGTGTAGGTGTTGGATGACAACCCAACTCCACCTGGAGGCCAGTAACAGGACAACCATTCGGCTCAGTGCAGGACCTGACCTTCTTAGCATCCCTACCAACAACCTGGAGGAGGTGAGGAGCCCACTCCTGCCAAGTCTGGAAACGACACTGAGTTGCAGGGACCACTCGATGTGCCAGCCAGAGGGATCTCAGTGGGCTGGAGGAAGGAACAACAGGAACCTTAAGAAGCCAACAAGGCAAACAGCCAAGTGCTGCTCAGGAGAGGAATACAGGGGCAGGGATAGGGTTATAACAGGGTGGGAGGGAGGCAGAGCCCTGTGGGACCCCACTCCTTGAGGAACCATGCAACGTCACTGCCTGCAATCTCTGGAGCTGGTTTTTCCACTTTCTTGCTTGCCTGCCATAGGCAACTGCTGAGATTCCCTGGATATAAATCCAGCTCCGTCTGCTGCACAGTGTCATACAAACAAACAAATACATCCCAAGCAGCGCTCGGCACCAGCTCTGGGCTGGAGGCAGCTCAGCTGGCAGTGGGCTGGCAGGAAAGTGGCAGCTTCCAGCCCAGAGGCACCTCCTGCATTGGCACCCAAACAACATCCCATTGAGGATGGGACAGAGATACGGAAGAATCCAAACCTCCTGACACCGCTCATCCCACGCTGATCCCATACAGCACACAGCACAGAGCTGGGGGAGGAGCAACCAGCCCAGAATGAGCCTCAGTGGGGCAGAAGTGCTCAGAACCAGTTAACAACAGATGGGATATAGCATTACTTGTCATCTCTCTGCCTGCACCAGCCACAGGGTTCTCGTTAACCAGGCACATCCCCGCTGATGGTATTTGCTGGTCCCCAGTCCTAAGCCATTTTTTAAGCTTTGCTGACTCAGCAGTGAAGAATAAATGTGGTCGAGCTGCAAGAATCAGAGTCCTTTTGTTGCTGGTTCCCCCGGCTTTGGAGGATGTGCCAAGTGATGTGTCGCTGAGCAGAGTGCCCCACATTGGGCGTGGGGCAGAGGCTTTGGGGCAGCAAGGATGTCAGATCTGCCAGCCATTGTCCTTCAGGGCAATGGGGATTTACAGAGACTGATTTGGCATTTCTGAATTGAGCTGGGACCACATGGCCACAGGGCTGGGAGGCCACAGCAGGACATCCCTGTCACTGCTCAGCAGTGGGGACAATGCCCTAAAAGTGGTCGAAGCTTCATTTTCCTGAGCTCCCCATATTTGGTAGCTGCCATCATTCCCTGGTTCTCATCTGCCAGAGGGGCTCTCCCTAAAAATCCCTTCTCCCCATAATCCCCAGGTGCCAACCTTGGGGCTGGGAGACCCACTTCCCTTCTCCAGTGCTATGACCCAAATTTCCTCTGCTCTGATGAACACCTGCTCTCATCCCTACTGTCCCCACGCTGCTCTCATCCTGGTGGCACTTCACTTTGCACTGGCTCTGTAATTAGTGGTGATGTTAATAAGCTTTTATCAAGGGAAAGGAAAGGAGCTGGAGAGGAAGCTCTGCAGGGGAAGGGAAGAAACATTCCTGCTGTAGCCATCAGGAACTTTCCCCTTCCTCTTCTCACTCCCTCGCTGACCTTTGGCTGAGTCTGCCAAAGCCATAAAGGAAAAGGGAAAAAAAAAAAATAAAGAGAGGAACTAAAAAGCAAGAGAAGCTGGAAGGATAGGCAGAGCAGAGACTGTATTTCATGTTGCCTTGCCCCTGATATTGATTTATCACCAGAGGATGGGTGGATGGAGGTCCTTTCCAACTCAACTGATACTATGACTCTATGAGAACCCAGTGTCGAGCTGTCACACAGTCAAGGTCCCAGCCCTGTGGCCATGGGCCACTTTGGGGCACGATGGAGAGCTGAACGGCTGTGGCTCACCCACATCAGCTGAGCTATGAGGTCTTCATGTCCAACAAACGCAGCAGCTTGGACAGAGCCGTTCCCTTGCAGAACAGAGAGATTAATGTTTAAGAAACAAGCTTCTGCATGGCATCTTGATATAATTAGTAATAGCTTTTTATGGAGCTGTTCTGTAGCAAAAAATATCTGCAATATGTGAAACTCGTGTCTTTAGGGTGCCACCATGCCCCTACGTCCCCAAGATGACATGAGCAATGGTGACATCACAGCAAGGGCAGACAGGAGCGTGCTGGGAACAATTCTGGCAGAACCAGGGCTCGGTTGTGTCATGGCTGTGATGGGAAACAGGAGGAACAGGAGCTCTTCCCAATGAGGTGACGCATAGTGCTGTGGGCAGAGAATTTGGGGAAGTTCTGCTGCTCTTAGCATCCCTCTCCTACCTCTTCTGTGAGACACATGTGCCTCATCGTGGTGCCCCAACAATTTCTCACTGTTACACTCACTGTCTGTGAACTCTGCCCACAGTACTACTGCAAAGACGAAATTTTTATTAAGTGTTCGCAGAGAAAATTTTCCATGTTAAAAGTCATTCCCAGCAATTTTTTCACCTCTTCTTCCCTTGCTCAAGATCTAGCAGAGAGTGTAGTGGACTGACAGTGTGGGAGTAATGGCAGAGGGGAGCTTGCCCCTCTCTCTTTTCTCTGTCTGCCCCACCCACTCATTGGCGTTAATGCCTCCAGTCACAGAATAATAGAACAGTTGGGTTGGAAGGATCCTTGAAGATCACAGAAGCACAAAACCATAGAATGGTTGGGTTGGAAGGGACCTTGAAGATCACAGAAGCACAGAACCATAGAATGGTTGGGTTGGAAGGGACCTTGAAGATCACAGAAGCACAGAACCATAGAATGGTTGGGTTGGAAGGGATCTTGAAGATCACAGAAGCATAAAACCATAGAGTGGTTGGGATGGAAGGGTCCCTGAAGATCACAGAAGCACAGAACCATAGAATGGTTGGGTTGGAAGAGACCTTGAAGATCATCCAGTTCCAACTCCTGCAGTGGGCTGGCTGCCCCGCACCAAGGCTCCATCCAACCTGACCTTGGGCACTTTCAAGAATGGGGCATCCACCTGCCTTTTAGAAGTTTTTACAGCTCCTCTGGTGAGGATTTTTGCAATGGTGGGATGTGCCAACCAAAACACTGGGTTTGCCGTTCCAATTGTGGGGCTTTGCCAAGCCTTTGAAAAAGAAGTCTTGCACAGACCATGTGGTTTTCATGAGCAGAATCACAGCGGACAGAAAAAGCCAAGTGTGCCTGGAGGCATCCATATGGCTGGAGTGAGAATCGTTCACTTGGGGAAAGCAAACCTCCAGGAATAACAGAGCAAACACAGAATTGTTAAGGTTGGAGAAGACCAGTAAGATCATCTAGTCCAACCCTAACCCATCCTCACCATGCCCAACCCACCACTGTGACATCTACAAGTCATGGGCAATTCAGCCCCGCAGTTCAATTGCTTGGACGAGGACGTCTGAAGGCATTACCTCCCTGAGGCAGGTGTAGATGGGGCACACGAGGACTCGGAAGGGCTCCCCGGTGCTGCTCCTCATGGTGCCGAAGACCTCGCAGAGGAAGGTGATGAAGCCCAGCCAGCGCTCCACGTCCCGCTGCTGCAGCTCCTCACGCATGGTGAAATCCTTCTGCAAGAGGGATGGAGACAATGGGCTGCATTAGCAAAACCGCAGTGCCGGGAAGAGGCGACAGCTGATGGGATGGAGAACTGGAAGGAAATGGAAACTCAGGGTGGGGGAGGAAGGCAGACAGACTGACTCTTTGGTAACAGTGGGGGGATTGCTCAATGTGAGCACAGTGGTCGGGATTTCAACATGGTGAAGCCACCAGAAAGTAGGTAGTATAGAAACAACACCGACATCTGCAATGTAACAGCTCATGGTGGTGGTGGCCTCCTCTGCCCTGCCCCTCCCCCTGGATGGACATGGGGCATTTTTTTCCCAGTGCACAACCAACACTGAACAACAGCAAGCAGAAGGAGCTCAAACATTATCGTATGGGGAATGTGATGGGTGGTGGTGGCTGCGTTGAGTGTGGTGGTCCAGATTAGCTTGCTCAACCCATAGACACCAAGCAGAGTCCCAGTTCATCCTACCCATAGACACCAACCAGTCTCCCAGCTTGCCGAGCCCAAAGACACCAAGCCATGTCCCAGCTTGCCCAACCCAAAGACACCAAGCAATGTCCCAACTTGTCCAACCCATAAACACCAATCGGTCCCAATTCTCCCAACCCATCTCAAATCCAATGTCCCAGCACCCCCTGGGGTCTCAAAAAATGATGTGTCCAGAAGATGAAGGGAGCACAGCCTTGACAGAGGAAGGTCACCCTGCCCTGGAGCCAATGGTTGCCAGGCCCAAGGGTTATGAGAGTGCCACGATTTACAGAACAACATCAGGAGCAAAGTAGCTCCTCCAGTCAGGGAGGAAAAAAGGCTTTGCCCAAATGCAGGACCTGAAAAGGGGCGAGTGTGTTGGAGATGTGTGGCAAAGAGCAAGGAGGAACATGGAAAAACAAACAGAACACTTTCCAAAGGGCACCAGCACCGCATGGATGGCACAGGAGTGCATGCTGCTCAGAGCCAAGAGCTCTTCCCTCTGCAAGACATCCCCGCGTGGTACCACTTGTCTGTCTCCATAGTGACCCTGCCTTGGTATTAAAAATCAGTTGGCATTACAGAAGGGAAAACCAAAGAGCAGGACAAGTTCATTCCCAACAGTGCAGTGCATCCTCAGTTTGGCTGCACAACCTCTAAACTACAGAACTGAATAAAGAAGCTTGTATCATTTCATCTCCCTTTATACTGACTGACTGAGACAGAGGCTCGGCTGCTCCCAGGGCTCCAACCATGCATGGGAGATCCAAGGAAGGAGCTATTTATACATTTCACTACAAAAGGAAAAAAAAAATATTTGCATATGCAGGAAAAAACCTTGTAACACCACTGAGCCACTGCTTAACCACACAGCGATGACTCATTCCTCTCTATGCTTATTTCTATTGGGCAATTTCCCAATGTGTCTGCGTTGAAATCAAACACTGCTGGGCTGTTTCGGAGTCTCCAGAGGAGTCTGCAGAGCTCTTCCTTCCGTTGTCCCAGGGTGGAGGAGTTATTGGCCAGCTCAGGTTATCACCCCAGGGTTACCCAATGGCTTGGAGTTCCCGCTTGGCTTTCTAGTGCAACAAAAAAAAAACCCAACCAGAAATGGAGAAATGCACTCCTGACATCCCAAGAAAGACAAACCCAGCCTGACTCCGCTCATCCTCATCTCTTCACTGGGAGTGTTTCCCCCAGGGCTTATGGGGACTGACCTCCCCCAGCTCTACCCATGCTGCATCATTGGAGAGCATTTATCTGCAGTCCATTTTTATGTGAGTCCATCTGTGCCCAGGAAAGCACGACGATAATTTCAGCGACAAGTCAACACTGAACAACTTTATTTAACGTGGCAGCACCCATGCTCCTCACGTCCCAGGACCATCCTGCAGCTGGGTGATCCCTCACATCTGAGCTGGGGACCACAGAGTGGGATGAGAGCAGTCTCCAGGAGCGGATGGAGCGTCCTTTGAAAAAGCATCCTTTTGGCAGAGGTAGGAAACTCTTTAGGACTGCGCTGAACCTCAGTGCACCACCACCACGCTGCCCCATGAACTTTCTTTGCTCTGGAAATGCCTCTATTAAAAAACACAGCATGGATGGGCCTGCCCCATGCTTGCATGGTGAGGTCAGAGCAGTGAGCGCATCCTCTCTCATCAGTTTGGCTGTATTTTTAAACGCACACAGTATTACTAATTTGGGGGTCCCCTGGCCTGTTAATACGATCTGAGTGCATTTATGGGATGACCTTCCTCCTCGTGAGTTTCTGCCAGCACTGGAAACAGCAAATGCTGTGGGGCTCTCTACTCTTGCCACCCAAACAAAGCCCTCACCTCTCCGCATGGATGAATCTCACGCAGAGCTGTTGCGTGAATCACAGAATATCCCAATTGGAAGAGACCCATACGGACCACGGATCCAACCTCTGTCTCCACACAGCACCACCCAAACCCAATGTCTGCGAGTGGTGTCCCAATGCTCTCTGAGCACTGGTGGGTGGTGGCCATGCCCACTGCCCAGGGGATCCTGTTCCACCCCCATTCCACAGAATCACAGAATCACTAAGGTTGGAAAAGACCTCCAAGATCCCCCACCCACTCCGCCATACCCACTGACCATGTCCCCACATACCACACCCGCTCAGTTCTGGAACACCTCCAGGGATGGGGACTCCCCACCTCCCTGTGCAGTCAATGCCTGACCACTCTTTGGAGAAGAAACTGTTCCTCATATCCAGCCTTAACCCCCCCCGGCACAACTTGAAGCCATTTTCCAAACTCCCAGCCAACAAAGCCCCACGAGATCGCCCAAGACCAGAAGAAAGCCCCAGCAACCACGAGGAGAGGAGCAGAACCCCTTCTGTTTTGGTGGGCAGCAGCAGGCTGAGGAGCAGCGCTGTATTTCGAGCACCAGATCTCAGCTTCAACAGCTGCAGCCCAAAGCCATCCCTGGGGACCTGACCACACTTTTTAAAGGCAGGTCCCAAATAGCTGTGCACCACCAACGCACGGTGGCTGTGCTAGAGGGCAAAAGTTGACCAAGGGATAAAAATGAGGGTTAATTTCAGCTCCACCACTTTCTGATGGAAACAAACCCTCTGCATTTGGGCTTGTTGCTTGGTAAACACCGGGCCCTTCCTCTGGCAGCTCGGCTGTTTACTCACTGCCAAGGAGGGAGGAAATACTGAGTCAGACATACTGCAAAAAAAGAAATATAGAACGGTGAGGTGCTGGTGATCAGTGTGACATAAAAAGCTGCGCTGAACACTTGATGTTACTGAACGTGCTGCAAAGGTTGGAGCCCTGAAGGGCTCTTTGGGAAAGGGCTGAGATAATAATAATAAGGGTAGAAGGAGGGATGCGGCAGATGCAGGGTTGATGCATGCAGGAGTAGATCAGGAAAAGCCTGACAAAGCCTTGGTGGCACTGGGGATTGACCCAACTTCTCGATGCTCGAGGTCTATTTCCAGCCCTGCGTGGGCTCCTGTCACTTCCATCACTCTGATTTCCTGGGAACAATGTGCTCACCTTCCTCTGCACAGTGCTTTGGGGTGTGGGACTGAGACATGCAAATCAGAACAATTAGTACTACTCCAACAAAAGAGCTATTGACATTTAAAGCAGATAAACCTTGTAAATTGCAGATGACACCCTCTGCCCAGCCTTGCAGGTCTGGCCTTCACCCAGCTATGAGGCGTTGCTCTCCCACAGGTTTCATCACTGCTTTTCCTTGAGCTGGATCTGTACCAGGAGAGCACACGTCCACCTCTTCCTGGCTGCTTTGGTCACTTTGGCAAGAGCAGAAGACACAAGTGGTGACCTTCCATGTGGAGATGGCTCCATCATCGCTACGGCTCCGTGCATCTGTCTGGTCCTACCCCTGGAACCACCTGCCCATCCTGTGGACCTCATGATTGATTGCAGTGATGCTCCTGAGATTCTCGGTTAATTATTAATTGGACAAGTTTTAAAGCACTCGAGGGGGAGCAGAGTAATGGATCAGCAAACAGCAAAGCGTTGCTGTTGGTCTGGTTGCTGTGAGAGACCTTGGAGCACTTTCTCAGTGATGCTCTGAGGTGGCCACAGGGGTGGAGTAGCCCAGTCAGGCCACAGGGAACAGCAAACACCATTTAGTGGTTGTCCTGGTATAAAAATCTTTGTTAATGAGCCTCTGAGTGCACAGACTGGAAAACACAGTGCCCTGAGGGTCAGCAAACTCTACAACCGAGGTGCAGAAAATCTCATTTCTACCAGAACATATCAGCATCTCTGCCGAGTTCCAAGCCTCATACATTATTAATGGAGGAGTACTTTCGAAGCCTCTTTTAAAGTGGGGTAAAGCTCAGAGCACAGTTGCTCCAGAAATGTATAGAAGAAAGAGAAGGAGATGCTTTAGGCACCCTCACTGCCTCACCAGATGTCCTCCACTGGCACCCAGGTGATGTTGGCCAACACGTCCTCCTCCAGTGGCCAACATGTCATCCATTGGGACCCAGGTGACGATGGCCAACATACCATCCACTGGGACCCAGGTGACATTGGCCAACATGTCTTCCTTCTCTGGTACCCAGGTGATGTTCACCAACACATCTTCCTCCTCTGGTACCCAGGTGATGTTGGCCAACACGTCCTCCTCCAGTTGCTTTCCTCGTAACTTAATTTTTAGTGTCACCCTACCTACGCACCTCTCTGGGCTATTGCTGGATTCAGAACATCTTTATCACTGCTCCATAAAGCCCTGTGCTTCCCATGAACCTGGATCTGACTGTGATAGCTGATTTTAGTCACAAGCACCCAAAACCTTGCCAGCCCAAGGTTACTCCCAAACATGTCCAAGGTCTCCGATTTGCTCTGTTTATCCCAAGAAACTCTTCACCCAGCAGGCTGATCTGTGTCAGCACTGCAGGAACACAAGAACAATTTTTTTTGGCCTAAAAATAGAAAAAAAAACTGCAGAAAGACCTGAGTGCCCACAGACAGACATCCAGGTTCATAGAAGGACAGGTTTTCCCTTCGTCTGCCCAGAGCATGACCAGAGGGACAGGGAGGGAAGAGGAAGAGATAGAGTTAACAGCTCTCATCCAGACATATTTGTGGCACCCAGAGTTCGTGTAACATTTCATGCCGGGACCCTTTTCTAAATTCTTTTGGTCATGGGAGAAAATGCTGCAACTGTTTAGTCTACAGGGAGTGGTGGCTCTGGCCCAGCACTTGGACACTGCTGAGCAATCGTGCCGGCACCTCCAACCTTATCTCTGCTTTCTGCCTGCCCCTCTGCACCGGCAGCCAAGTGTCTCTTGGGCATGGACCACAGTAGTGCTGCTGGTGACAGTGCTGGAGGATCCATGTGATGGGGATGAGCAACGACCAACAGCCACAGTCCCAAAGTGAACTACCGGTATACTAAAAATGTCACCATCCAGCTCTATTTACACAAAAGATTGCAGAAAGTCTTTCTTGGGCGCTAATGTTTATAGATCCTATGAAGGACCTGCAACAGGGAACTTCTACAATAGCAAATATTTTCCTTGGCTAGCTTTTTTATTTTTCTTCTTGTCAAGGATGAAAAAGATCCATTAATCTGTTCCCAACTGCTCCAGTAGAGGATGTTGGCCAACACATCCTCCATTGGTACCCAGGTGATGTTGGCCAATAAGTTCTCCATTGGTACCCAGGTGATTTTGGTCAACACATCCTCCTCCAGTGGGACCCAGGTGACACGGGTGACCATGTCCATACCCTACACACACTGCAAGCTCTCTGTCTCCAGTTTCACTTCCTGGTGCCTTCCAGGTCAGAGGTGATATCAGTGCTGGGTTTCCAGCACTGCCAGACAGCATTGTTCCATGTGATCCTTCCATCCTTCCACCCTTCTTTATTAAAAAAAATAATGCAGTGCATCTTGCTCCTCACCTGAGTGCACTGCACGCCTGCTCCCTGAAGTCACTGCTGATGGGGTCAGAAACCAGCCCTGGGAAATCCCTCACTATACACCACTCCGGGGGTTGCAGGGTGGTCCCCAGGTCAGGTGATGCTTTGACAGGGGCTCACCCCAAACACCTCCATCCTGGGGGCACAGAGACATTGCCAGCAGCTTGGATCCACCACCTACACTCACTCACATTTTCTGTGTCCCCACGTTATTGCTGGGGGGGGGACAACATGGGAGCAGGGATATCCTGACCCTGCAGCAATCTGACCCGGATTGACGCAGGGCAGTGGGAGCAGATGGCCTGGCAGGCTGCTGCATTAACTCGGCTGAGTCCCCGGGCTGGCAAACCTCATCCCATGTCCTGAGGATGGATTTGAGCCTTTTAAGAGAAAATGGGTCCTCTCCCCAGCAAAACCAGTGAGCTGAGAGCAGCTTTTAAACCTCCAACCAGCCCGGTGCAAGGAGTTCTTAATGCTGGGAGAATTCCTGTATTTGGATGGATTTTCAGGCTTTTTTCTACCTTTTTTTTTTTTTTTTTTGCCAGGCTGGGGGTACCTCACTCAGCCCTGAGTATCCTCACCCCAGCAGTGGGTGGGAGCAGCTTGGGGCTCCCCAGCGAGCAGCAGCTGCCTGGATCTGGCTGGGTTTGCAGGCAGGCTGCAGGCAGGCTGCACAGTCCGCAGTCTCCACCTAGAGCCCAGCAGAGCCTCTGCTCAGTGCTGCAGGATCCGTCCATGCCCGACACACCGGGAGAAAGGGGAAGCTCCATGCCCAGCCTGGGGGAGATGCTCTCCTGGGAGATGGTGGGACTCCAAACCACATCCTGAGCTTACAGGGGGGGTTAGCCCTGCCATGGCCCAGCTCCCGCATCCTTGTGCTCAGCATGGCAAACGCTGCCCTTTGCATTCTGATTTATGAAAGGGAATCAGTAAGAATCAAAGAACAATTAGGGTCGGAAAAAACCTTCAAGATCGTAAATCAGCTGTCAGTTGGTTCTCCAGTATTAATGCCACAACATTTACGTTCCCCAAAGGGATTCCTTTGAGTAAAAACTCAGTTTTACTCTTCTGTAAAGTCTTCAGCACAAGGCTGAAAAGCACAGAAGAATCCCTGCAAGGATATGCAGTAGGGTTTATAATCTGATATGCATCAGGGTATGCAACTGGTATGTAAGGGTATGTAAGCACGTATGCAAGAGAGCATGCAACTGGGTATGCAATGGGGTATGCAATAGGGCATGCAATTAGGTATGCAATGGAATATGAAGTAGAGCATGCAACTGGGTATGCAGAAGGGCATGCAGAATTGTATGCAGAAGGGCACACAGTTTGGTATACAGTAGGGTATGCAACAAGGAATGCAAATGGGCTTGCAGGAAGGTGTGCAGTAGCAACAGTCCTCCTGGCCCCTGGCTCTGAGGTATCTCTAAATGCAAAGGCTTCATCTCAGGCCAAGTGCACGTGTGAGCCCTGCGATGGGTTGTGCTGGGTGCTGTGCAGGGATGCACCTTTCATTTCTATTTTTTTTTTTTTCCTAAGGAAAGTATCAGCCTTCTGTTTGATGTGTTGTTGGCCAGGTTGCTAAGGGGAGCAGTGTAAAATTACAGCCCCAGTGATGTCCTCTCTAATAATATACTCTGCTCTGCATAGCTCGGATGCAGACACATCTCAGCTATAAAGAGCACGGAGATTTCACCAGAGGAATACTCCAACTAATGTTACATGTGGAGGGTTTGTGGCATGCTGCTCAACACCTCCCCACCAAAGAGAAAAGCACCATGGCCAGCAGAAGCCAGCGGCTGATGCTACGACCAGCAAAAATCTCCTGCAGGAGCCTTCAGCTTATTAATTACAAAGGGACTTCTTAAGGGGCAAAGAGACCACACGTCTATCCACTAAGACATTTTCCATGCCATTGTCCCCCAAGGGCCCCAGTTCAGCTGTGTCCATCCCAAAAGCTCACACTGCCCCAGATCACTCCTGGTAACAAAACAAACCCAATGAGGAGAAATCCCAAACTGAACCCCATGGGGAGAAATCCCAAACCAAACTCAATGAGGAGAAATCCCAAATCCAACGAGGAGAAATTCCAAACTGAACCCAATGAAGAGAAATTCCAAACCAAATCCAACGAGGAGAAATCCGAAGCAAACCCAATGAGGGGAACTCCAAACTAAACCAAGCCCAGCACCAAGCCTGGGGTGAGCAGCATCTCTCCAAGGCTGCCCAGCCACCCACCCTACAGCATCCGAATGGATTCCTAGAATCTAAACTCAACAACAGAGCTGGAATATGGTACCAAAACACAGAGAGGGAAAAACGTAACCCTGGGTACCCCCAAGATCCATCCTCTTGTTTCACAGCAAGGCAGACACCACGAGACTTTGGCACCCTAAATGCATTGGCCCTGTCTCATCCACGAGGGGCTCTTTAGAGGAGCTGTTGGCAGGGAGGGGATTCACAGCCATTTTGTTACTAAAAAAAAAAAAAAAAAAAAAAAAGGACAAACAAGTCCATCCTGCCCAGCCCTTCAAAACAGAGGCATCTGCCAGCACCATATGGAGGAGTGCAGCTCAGAGGGGCACTGCAATCCTGATTTATCACACCCTGGTGCAGTGAGCTCCTTAGGTCCGGGGATTGGATTAGTCTGAAAGGTGCTGGAGAGACAAAAATCCAGCCCCAGAGCAAATGTTTTATTAGAGGTTTTTAATTAATGGGAAATGATCTAGAAATAGCCGTTGGAAAACATCTGTCTGATGGTGGAGAGGTCACGGCTGGAGCTCGGCAATAGTTCTGTTCCCTGGACATGGGTCCATCTCCAAACCTGAGTGTGCCACAAAAACACTGATTTGGGGCTGACCAAAGGATGCCACAGATCTGTGTGGGTGTACCGATTCTTCTGTTTGGAGAAAGAAAAGAGCCAACTGTTTGCAGAACGTCACCATGCTTCACTATCAAAACGAAGTGCTTTCTCATTTGTGTTTGATTTCTCTGCAGCTTTCCAAAGCAGGCACTGTGCTCCCTCCCTGCACCCCAAGCACGGCAAGCTGGGTTCCATGCTCCTGGGAAGCACTCAGGGGCTCTCTGGAGAAATGAAATCTATCATTTATCCTGTGCTCGTGCCACAGTGAGCTGGATGTGAATCCATTCACTACTGCACACAATGCTGCAGCACGCATCAGCTCGCTGGGTCTGCTGGAAGGAGTTTCCCTTCTTCTATGTTCCTTCTTTGTCTGTCTCCCTTGTTGATAAACATCACCACGACACAAGACCAGAAAACGACTTAACCTAAAGAACCTAATAACCAAACATTAAAACCCATTAATATTTAAGAAATGACATATATTGGTTATTTGGTGCTCAGCCGTAAAACTGAACTTAAGAAGCCCCCCCTCACTGTGCTCATAGGAAATACAAGCCGTGTTAGCCATGGAGATCC
Organism: Gallus gallus; assembly: GCF_016699485.2. Lineage (NCBI taxonomy): Eukaryota > Metazoa > Chordata > Aves > Galliformes > Phasianidae > Gallus > Gallus gallus. The sequence continues at coordinate 1,631,723 of NC_052572.1, forward strand.
CTTTCCAATGACACTGTGGCTGTTGGGTGGGGAAGGAGCCACCCTGCCCTCCTTGGCGTGCTATGGCACCCACGTCCACCCTCACCTGCACCCCCTCACCTTCACCCCCACTCTCCTCATTCTCAGCCCTTCCAGCAGCCACAGTCTCAAAAGCAAGAGCAGGGGCTCAGAGAACAATATCAAGAGATGCAAGAAGAAATGCAAGTTGGCTTTTGTGACGCATGTGTCAAGGGTACCTGAAGAAAGCAGCCGAGCACCCTGCCTGGAGGATCCACAACTACTACAAACAAGAGGGAAACAACAGCAGAGGAAGACCTGCCCATGGTAAAGGACTGACTGTCTGCGCAGCAGAGCCCTGAATCTGATAGACAACAGAACCAGAGTGCTGTCTATCAGCTCTCCTCTCATTTCCATATGGAAATCCGTTGCCAAAAATATATGTGTTTCTAGACAAAGTTTCAATTTCTGAAAAAAGAAAACAAACAAAACAAACAAACAAAAAAAACCAACCAAACACAACCAAACGTCACCACTGAGCCCTGCCGATGCGGATGCTGCTGCCTACAGACCTCGAAGGCAGTGAAGGTGGCAGAAGATGACAGCAAACCATTAAGGACTGGCACCAATAAAATGGAAGGAACACTTCCCATCACGTGGGCCTGAAAGGAATCTGGTCAAAGCTCAGCTCCTGCCCAAAAGCACGGCAGGACCAGGTGGGGTGAAGCTGCAAGCACCTAACCAGATCATTCCATCTCATTACCTGCAGCATGTTGAGGAGCAGGCTCCGGAACTTGGTTCCTTCCACCATGAAGAGGGCCATTTTGTCACAGAGCTTGGCGGCCGTGGAAGCAAAGCTGCGGTCTGTCACTGCTTTCTGGTAGATGGTTTTAACTATCTCCCCAAGCATCTCCTCAGAGTTGGTGGAGTTCTGAGCCTCCTCCATGAAGGTGGTCAGCTTGGAGTCAACGTCACTGCTGTTGTTACGCATGCTGTTAAGGATTTCAATTAGTTTGTCCATTTTGTTCTTTTCAGGATGGGTGGTTTCCACTGTGACTTCGTCCTGGTCCGTGAAAAGGGAAAGACAAGGCGTCTGTTACACAAGGAGAAAACAGATAGGTCAGCCCTTGTCCTTCCACAAAGTGCAAAAGGGGAAAGGGGTTGGGAAGACATAACACACAGACCCAGAAAAATCAGAGCATCCTCATCTCAGCACCACCAGTGTACGAGCCCCAACCCAGAAATGTTTGGCTTCCTCATTTCCCCCCAGTACTCAATCCCAGATTCTTCCTCATCAGCTCAGGGAGACGTGCTCAAGGCTCCAAGCTGGAATGCCCAGCTCAGAATGGCATTTTGCCTTCTTCTGAACATTTAATCAAGCATTTGTCCCTCCCTCCCCGTGCATCCAGCCCGCTCTGGTCTTCTCCCTTCTCCTCCTGTAGTTCAATCTTAGCACATATCGCACGGAGCAAATCTGGAGCAATTTTTTGGACAACCCCAGCGCCAACTGACAGAGCAGTTATGTTGACTACACACACCCAAAACTGGGTGCCTATCTTTCTTACGAGATCCTAAACCCACAAGACAGGCACTGAAGTGAATACTCTGAAAGTCTCTGCTCTACTCCCATTGCTTTAAATAACATAAAAATAATGAACAAAATCCCTTCCTCCCCCCTGTGCCACATACATAAATAGTAAATGCACATGCACTCAAAGGTATACATTCCCAACATGCACTCCCATGGAACTGTATATGTTCAGGTTATTTTTGCTGCACATTTTGAAAATCTCATTGGAGATATCCCCGCAAATGCATTTTCCAGTCTGAAAAGAGAATCTCGAGAGAAGGAATCTGAGTTGCACAGGGGGCAAATGGAGATATCATCTCCAAATTCCTCAGAAATCTGAGTCTGAATATTGTTTCCAGAAAGGATTTCTCCTCCGTCACTTGCAAGCAATGGTTTTGTTATTGTTGGGTTGTTGGAAGGAAGGGGGAAAGATAAGGGAGTTTCAATTCATTACCAAGATAAATGCATATCAGCTTGAGAGTAGCTGACTCCAAACATTCAGCACTCAAAGCACAGTATTTAGCTCTAGTTCTTTAATTGCAGGCACAAATTGCCTTTTTTAGACCTATCTGGGAGCAGATGAGCCCTGCAGACTGGAGGCAGTCTGCTGAGATCACTGCGAGGAGGGAGAGCCCACATGGTAGCTTGAAGTGCCCCATCCTTGCAAGCGATGGAAGAGTTCCTGATCTTGGAAAACCCCCGTTGGGAGCAACCTCATCAAATGAGCCTTAACGCTGTGTCAATAAAGGGCCTCCCAAAGAAGCACAAAGACACTTCAAGGGACGCACTGACACCAGGAGACCAAGAGAAGTTGTGTGTACTCATGCAAGGGTCTCCTGAGCCCAGCCCACCTCTGCATGGAGCATGGCCAACCGCCAGGCTCTTGGAGGAATGGAAAGCCAAAGCTCCACTGAGAGATAGTACCTTTTCTTTTAGCCTCCTCCGCAGCCTGTCTTTGGAAGACTGAAGCAAGTTGATCTTGGGCCTTTCCCCACCACGCTCGTGAACGCTGTCCTTCCGCTTCGTCTCCACCTCCGGGCTGTAGGGCTGGGACTGCTTCTCCACCGCCTCCGGACTGCGCTGCGTCTCCGCAGGACTGTGCCCTGTGCTGGTGGGGGTGTCCTCAATTTTCAGATTCTCAGTCTCTTTGGTGTTCCTGTGCGTTTCCTTGTCGTTGGGCGAGTGCTTCTGGTTGTGGTGCCATCGCCGGTTCTGGCTGTAGCCGTGGTGGCCTGGTCTGCCAGAGGAATGAGGGGCCTGGCCTCCTTGGTAGAGCTTCTGGTGGTCTCTGTTGTGTTTGCTGCCACCTTGCTGATGGTCTGCGTGCTGCTGGGACTTGTTCCCACCAGGAAGTCTCTGTTGTCGCCTGAAAAGTCAAAGGAAGACATTAGTACACTCTTCCCGTGTGGATTGGTAGAAGAGCAACAAGAGTGAGGGACATCCTTTCTGAGCAGGGTACCAGAAACTGTATTTATCCATAAAATAGCTTAATTCATGCAATGTCTCCATCCCTGGAGGTGTCCACGGCCATGGATGGAGACCCGGGCAGCCTGAGCTGGTAGGGGGCACCCACACCACTGCAGGGGTGGGGCTTTAAGGTCTCTTGCAACCCAAACATCCCATAATTCTTTGGTTCTGTGATCACTACAGTCCCTTCCAATCACTGTGTGGTTCCATGATCTTTAAGGTCCCCTCCAATCCAACCATTCCATGGTTCTTTAGTTCTGTCATCACTGAAATCCCTTCCAATCCAACCATTCAACGATTCTTTGGTTCTATGGTCTTCAAGGTCCCTTCCACCTAACCATTTTGTGGTTCTAGGATTCTGTGGTAACATGATTTTGGTTTCCAGGAATATTTCTCCTATGTTCCTGTATGAGATACTTCTTGTTTCCATAATGTGCCATGGAAGAAACACTTTGTCAGCCTCTTTGCTTTTGCATCCTAACTTTGGCTTCTACATCCAACCATCTCCAGTGATCTGCCCAGCTTGACTGGGGCCCTCAGATGCAGCCACTGCTGCACCGAGCTGCACAGCCCTAGAAAGAGGGAACTTTCCTCTTGCTCCTCCTCCAGAAAGCTGGAGTGAGAGGAAATTCCTGCCAGCAGATGCAGCCAGAGCATCTTGCACCCTCCCACTGAGCTTGGACACCACACATTTCCACGCGGGCTGTCAAGACAACATTATCATGGCTTGCAACACTCACATACGTGAGCAGAAGAGCAGTGGAGGAAGAGTAAAGGGCTTTTGTCACCCAAGGGGCACAGCATTGGGCTTCTTAATTTCCATAGCAGAGCTTTGAGTGCGCTTGGGTGCAGGAAGGGGCCAATCACAACTCCACCAGTGGCTAAGCCAGCCCCAGAGCCAGCTGTCAGCCGAGCCTCCCCCCCACCCTGAGCCTCACTGCAGCCACAGGAGCTCCAGTCCCACACTGGGAGGCCAACTGGCTCCCAGCACAAAGCTCAGCGCTGGTGCTTGGCTGCGGCACAACGGCCGCGCGGGCTCTCGGTGGCAGGGAAGGAATCCATGCTCAGTCTCAAACCATCAAATCCGGTTTTCAGAGATATCCAACATGTTTTCTTCGCGAGCCGAATGGCAGGGAATGAAAACAAAACAGAAAAAAAAAAAAAAAAAAGAAGAAAAGGAGGTTGGGAAAGCTTTCCTGTTTGCTGGAGCCTACGAGCGTTTTATGAGTACAGATCCTCCACATAAAGTTTTCCTGGCATTTCTTTGTTTCCTCTCAGCAACGCAATCATATAAACCACTTTGTAAAATGCATAAAGAGCAACGCTTATTAAGAGGGGAATGTCAAAATAAGAGTTAGCTGCACCTCTTATCGAGCACTGAGCCCTCACATGCTCCAACGTGCAGGAGTTCTGCTGATGCAATTCAGCATTCCCTCATTGTGGTTTTGCTCTTCTCTTGTCTTCAGCATTGGAGTTAACTGTTTGGGTGCACTTTCAGCCCTGGGTGTTTGGTCACACGTGTTCAGATTACAAATATTGCACCGAAAAGGTAAAAGTTGCACAGATAGAAAAAGAAATTCACACTCAAGTCCGTGTGGAAGGGGAAAGGTTATTCAGTTTGGGGCTTTAACAAGGAGATAGGGAGAGCAAAGGCAACAAGGACAGCTAAAAGGCAAAATTCACATGGCTGGGGCAGAGCAAACACGAACACAAACCAAAGCTCTTCAGTCCCTGACCACAGGATGGAAAACACCAGAGTTAAACAAGTTAGGAGGAAAAAAATGCAAGAAATAAAAGGCAAAGGAAGGAGAATGGCAAACAAGAAGCAGTGTCCGTGACTTGGCAGCAGCCTCGGGTCGAGACAATAATCCAGCGTTCCGGCAAAGACTCGTTCTGTGCTATTATCTTCCCAACACCCCAACAAAGAAGAAAAGCCAAGAAGAAATAGGACTCTTTGCAGAACAAAATGCCAAAGGAGGGAGAAAAAAAGCCCAAAACTCAAACTTTTATGTCTGCAGAGCATTGCAAAGCCTGGCAGATGGGGATGACCACGGCGGAGGAGCTCCCGAGGCTGAGATCTTGGGAAGGGGTGGGACGAGAGCTTGGAGAAAGGCACATGATGGACACGAGAACGGGGATGACCCACAGCTGGGTCCCTCCTGTTGGCTGGGGCAGGGATTCACGGCTTGAAGACTTTTGGGGTCCATGGATTGGATGGATGGCCCATGAGAGATGTTAGTCCCGAAGACAGGACCACGTCCAAGCCGAGGCACCTACACCTCTGGGCAGCGTTCATTCTGAAGTGTTGCCTTAGGACAGATCAGCTGTGGTAGAAGATTGACTTCCCCTGTTTGCCTCACCCAAACGTTTTGCTGAAAAGTCTGGGTGAAAAGAAAACTCTTCAGTCTTCCCAGTGACAACAGCATCAGACTCTTCCGAAGTGAACTTAAAACCCCAACAGGAGGCCCAAGGGAAAGCCAACAAGCACCCAGGGATGCGCTCATCCCTTCGATCTGTAGACAAAACCAACCATCCCGCTGCATCCCAGAAGTTCCCAGAGGCTTTCTGGGCCTTGGAAAGGCAAACTGGGTTTCTTCTACAAGCTACAAGAAAACACCCCAAAGCACACTGCTTTCCTACCTGTCTGTTCATTTAATGTTGAAGAACTATTTTCAATGACAATTCCAATTCAACTCAGAATTCCCACTGTGTTCAGTGGGACTGGGAATTTAGGCATCAGTCAGTGTGGAAACCAAAGAGGCATTCAGAGCTATGGAGCAACCGCAGAAGTACTAAAAGCCAAGGGAAGGCAGTCGGGCTATTGGAAATTGGATGGTAGAGTTTGTGCTATTGTTTCTCCACTGTTTTTTTTTTTTTTTTTAATTAACAAAATGAGATACCTTTCAACAGAATTTATATCTGACAAATGTTTGCTCTGCTGGAGGAGCCTATGCAAACAAATCTAAGGCTTCAGCTGTCTCAGTGATTACCAGCCTACGTGCTCAGAACTACAGGATTCCTACAAGTTTGACTACATCGCTTGCTCCCAAGGAGAGAGGCTGGAAGGCACAAGGCTGGGGAAAATAACTCCAGACATGTGCACAGCTGTGGTCTAACACACAGTTGCTCTGTCCCATCAGCTCTGCCTGTATCCCTTGAGCTACACATGTCCTCTGAGAGCCCCCCCCTCCCCCCCCAGACTGTTTGGCATGTCCAAAGCCAGAGGACAGCACAGGGTTATATTGTCCTGATGGATGCATGGAGATTTGCTTAGGCAATTCCTGGAAATATGGAGAGGTAAGGAGCTCCATCTCCAACAGCACTTGCGAAATTCACCCGGTTGGGTCAAACAGACTGCAGTTAGTCAGCAAATGCCATTGCAAGGGATTAAGATTTGTTGCCAAAATGGACTCTGTGGGATCTTCTACCCCCATGGGGACACCAGATCCCATTTATTTGTGGTGCCCCTCGAAGAAGAGCTTTGCATCTGGCTGCAAATGGAGAATATGCAGGGTTGGCTCTGTGGTTCGGAAGGACACCTCTCTCCTTTCCTCTCTCCCACCTTCACTTGAAAATCCCACGGTAATCTTCCATTGAGAAAGAGGGAAACTGAGGTCTTGGAGGCCACGGTTATTGGATGCATCAACTTGCCCAACCCCGCAAATGCCTGGGAAGCCCTTGAACATATGGATTGGCAGGATGAGCGTTCCAGGAGCTATCTCATGTTGTATGGGCTCATGCAATAACTCAATGTTGTATATCACTATTGTTCAGTGCAGGGAGCACTACAGCCCAGCCCAGACATGGCTATGTTCTATTCTTGCTATGACTGAGAGTGGGAGACACTCAAATAGGCTTGACGGTTCCACACAATTTAATCAAAAACCTCAAAATCCCCCAGAAAGCAACAACCACCAGCTCCAAGCATGAAGAACACAGGAATTCTCTGTGCTTTCCCTTTGGCTTTCTCTCTCAAACTGGTTTCGCTTGGCTCCAGTTTCATTCTTGTTTGCATTTTTCTTGGATGAGAAGGGAATGAGATGTCATGTTCACTTCTGAAAACAAAAATGGAATTATTCACACGTCTTTTATGCCTTTCTGTCAGTAAGCTTCAAGTCTACCCCAGTCACTATGATCAGCCCGAGCATCTGGGCAGACGTGGTATTTTGGAAGCACAGAAAATCCACCAGTCAAAAAAACACAGAATCACAGAACCATGGAATCATTAAGGCTGAAAAAAATCACTAGGATCCCCAAGTCAAACGCCAACCCATCCCCACCGTGCCCAATGACCATGTCCCTCAAGATGGAAGTGATCAAGTTCTAACACCCCCTTTGAACACCTGGGACATAACATATACTTCAGGTCTTACATGAACACATCTCTGTAAGCATACAACAAACCCCAGAAGACCAGCATGGCCAACAAAAACAGTATTAGGTGGGTAGAGATTGTTCTGACAAGGTTCACAACGAAGCCATGCGGCTGCTGGGAGAGGCACTGGGAAGTCTTCAGAGAAGTCATCCAGCTGGGAACAACTCCTCTCTGTTTTTTTGGGACGTTATGTCGTCCTTTGTTTGCTAGAGGTGGTCGTGTTTGACCTTTACAACAGAAATAGACTTGCCATAAAGGAAAAGGGAAACGTTGGATGGTCTCATACAGAGAAATCCAAGGAGTTCAAGCAGGAATGCAGTCAAAAAATGGAGTGGGGCTGATGCGAGGCATGGTTCCTCACCTTCTGCTATGGGATGCCAATTGATCTGGCCTTGTTGGGCTGGGAATCCATGCACTAAGGCCATCTGAGCACCGAGGAGCAAATCTGGCTACTTCCAAAGTCCCATGGAAGTCCTCACAAGCTGCAGTGCCTGGCTGCCTGAGTCAGCTATTTTCTTCTGGGCTTCATGGAAACGAATCTTCAGGAGGAATTTAAATAGCTGTTTTGCAACACCAGCTTGGGAAAGACGTCCTAAATACAGATGGCATGTGAGATAGCTCTAAAACAGCTCTTTAAACACTTTGCTGGATCTCCCACAAATCGTTAGGGACGTCCGGACATGGCCCATTGCACAAAGTGAGCAACCAGTGAGGAAGACAACCCCAGACCTCAAGGCTGGCTGCCCAGACGGGTGTAGAAATCACCACAGTGACTGAATGTAGAAACTGCTCGGAAATGGTTTTCTTCATAGACTGCTTTGCTTGGAATTATGTTTTTGGATTCTTAGTGTGCTGTAAACATTATAGCAAAAAAACCCAACAAAACAAAAACAAACAAAAAAACCCATGAAAATCATAGGGAAATACAGCGACAAGGAAATTAATCCATTTTAGCTGAAGTAGTTCAAAACTGAAACATAACCACAGAGTGGAATGCTTCCCAAAAATCTGCTGAGCTCAAACACAGAGGGATCCTGGACGACTGGTAACAACGTGAGCAGAATGGATATAGATTCATCCTTTACTGCTTTGCAATAAAAGAGCTTACATCCCAGACTCCAGGCTCCCTCCTGTAAAAATACACCAGGACCAAACAGTTATCCTGAGATCATCTAATCCTAAGAGATATAAGATGTAAACCCACGCCAAGATGCATGGCTCCCAGACACAGCCCCATCCTTCCATGATCCCGTCCCCAAAGACACAACCTAAATAGCACGCATGGACTCCACCTGCTCCCTTTTTGCTCAGCTGTCCTCCTACAGACCTCCATGACTCTTTGACCCACAGCAAGGAAACATCCTAGGTTTTTCCGTATCCTATTTATACCAGAGCTTTTGAGTGAAGAAATAAATGTCTTTCCTCTAGAAGCTAATGCAAGATTTGACAGGACCGCCTAACAGCTGTCCAGACACATGAGCTGACCCAAGTCCATGGCAAGCAGTGACTTCCAACGTGTGGATGTGGTACAACACCAACCCAAGCAGATGGGATGCTTTAACTTATGTGTACCAGAAGCCCTCAGCTAGCACTCAACGAACTTCTTCAGTAAAGATGTTGGATGTTCTGGCATTTAGCACCACGGGGCTTTAGGAGCTGGGATTGATCAGGGTGTTGACTTATTGATGATTCCAAGGCAGCCTTGCCCAAATGGCATGTTTCAATACGTCTGTCCCCCTGTCAACAGAAGAATTTTATCCTGTTCTCCCCATCCCTGCTGCCCCTCTCATGCTACCACCGATGATGCTTGTTGTGTCAGGGAATGATCCAGCCTAAAAACTGCTTTTCTCTTGGATGAGTTTTCTCTTGGATGAGCCACTGCTGTGGCTCTAATAGGAAGAAATGGAAATCAAACAGTTAACAAATATACAAAAATAGAGCGGAGTTCACTTGTCTTTTTTTTTTTTTTTCTTTTCTTTAATATGGAGATGAAAAATCCCTGGGTGATTTACGTGCCAGCAGAGATATTAGCTGCATATAATAGATGCAATATTTTTAATACTAATATTTTGGGCAGAGACAAGAGTGGGAATGGAAAGTATTTCCAGTGCCTTGACTTCTTTATTTTGCAAACATCAGTTGCTAACTGGGGTCAGACAGAAAGATTGTTTCTGCAACAAGAGCCCAAACAACTCGAGTTGGCAACTCCTTCCCCCAGCAGCCGTGCCAGGAGGCCCTGGGTCTGAAGGGCCAACATTCCCACAGGGCTTGCAGGGAAGAGGAAAGGTGGTAGATGCTCTGCTGCTGTACATTTGGGGTAGAATTCTGTGTAAAATGAAAGCATTTTTGGCATTGAGGAGCTGGAAACGCTCCACCAAAGAGCTGCAGAGGAAGGTGCAGCCACAGCCCCTTCACTGCCTTGTCCCTGGTGTGTGCTCCATGGAAATGGGGATGTTCTGCTGAAACAGGCTGAGGTGGTTTCATTTCTGATTATTTTTCTTCTCCAGGCCTTTCCAGGCAGGCTTCTTGAAAATCAACAGGTCACATCACCATCTACCAAAGCAAACCCCAATGCCTTGGGTGGTGGGTGATGCCGGAGCAGGCAGGGCATTGGTCTCACTTGCAAAACTGCAAAGCCTGTCTCGAGTGCTGACTCTTGCTTTGTGTATACAGCTGGAGAGTGAAGGTAGGCACAGCACACAGCACTTGGGGGCTAACTCTCGTGATACCACAAGGAGGATGCTTCAGAGTAAACAAGAGATTATTTCTTCACATAATAAACAGTTAAACTGATATAGTACATGCTATTATGTAGGCTATATCTCTCCCCGTGCTCCTCTTGGTATCTGCCCTCACAGAGCCATAGAATCACGGAATCACAGAATCACAAAGGTTGGAAAAGATCACTAAGATCATCGCGTCCAAAGCCCCACCATGCCCACTCATAGGATCACACAATCACTAAAGCTAGACAAGACCTTCAAGACCAGTGAGTCCAACCCCAACCCATCCCCACCATGCCCACTGACCATGTCATGCTGTGAGCACAGAGCCAGGTGTTTTGGCGTGCCCAAAGGCAGCTCCTTGACTGGCAGCCCACCAACGCATGATCCCGGCAGACTGCAAATGGAAAGCGATGCTGAGGCACAGCATGCATGCGCTTGGCCTGCAGCACCGTGCAATAAGGTGAGCCATCTCGGGGCTGGGTGTAGGATTTGCAGCGTAATGCTTTGCACGCACCGCCAGCAGCACGGGCAATTAGCAGCGCCGGCGCACGTGCGGCCGTTCATTAAGCCGCAGTAACGCAATCACCCAGCTGAGCCCTTTTAGGAACAAACCACTGAGACAATATTGGCCTCTGGGGACCCGCAGTTCAGACAATTAATTTAGTGTAATAACTCACAGCGATGCTGCAGACAATCAAAATGAATGAGGCAACGATCTGTCCGTAAACTGCCTGTAAGTTAACACCTCGCTGACGCACGGCGCACCACCGCCGGCCTCCTGTTCCCATGGCATAAAGGCAGAGAGTGCTGACTGTATCTGGGTACTTCTGTGTGTTTGAGTGATGATTCAGCTCCTGGATGGGATGGCACTGATGGGCTTAGGGTGTCTGCTCTGGGTCCCCAAGGACAGCCCTATGGTGGCTCCATGTCCTGCCAACTGTGGCCACAGGGCACGCAGGAGATGGGATGGTGCAGAGGATTGAAACCTCCAGCCAGACACTGCCTCATGGTCAGAATCACAGAGCCACAGAACATCCTGAACTGGAAGGGACACACACAGGGACCACTGTGTACACACAGCACACAAACCCAAATCCAACAGCTGGGAGAAGCGCCCCAAGGCTCTGTGAGCTCCAGCAGCCGTAGGTCACCATAAGGGAGCTGCAAGGCATGAGGAGCCATAGGCCAGTAGGAGATGTAGGGCCATGAGGGCTGTAGGGCCATGAGGGGCTCTAGGGCAGTGAGGAGCAGTAGGGCTATGGGGGGCTGTAGGGCCACGAGGAGCTGTAGGGACATGGGGCTGTAGGGCCATGAGGAGATGTAGGGCAGTGAGGAGATGTAGGGCAGTGAGGAGATGTAGGGCCATGAGGGGCTGTAGAGCCACGGGTGGGCTTTAGGCCGCTATGAAGGCCGTTTCAACCCTTTCATCTCCTTCCCTTCTTCTCTCTTTCTCCTGTTCCAAAACCATTTGTGAACTCAATATAGAACTGCAAACCGTCTCACTTGCTGCCAGTTTTCAGCAAGCACACAGCCTGTCTGAAACACTCTGCTTTGTTCCAGCGAGGAACAGCAATTCTGCACCAAAATAATGCCTCGATATTGTTGCTTTCTGCAATAAACATCCTCTCCACTCACTGCGAACCCCTCAATAAATGGCTCTGTAAGAACAAAAGACATTTCTGCATTGTTTCAAGTTCTCTTCCTTTTCTGAAAACCTCAGTTAAAACAGTGAAAAAGCCAACGCGTCACTTCTATACTCCGTAATTATGAACTCATTTCCATTCACTCTCCCAGCAGGAGAGCTTTGTCCTGCTGACCTCTGGGAATGTCTCTTCTGAGGCTTTTCCAAAATCTCCCAGCACTGAAAATGACACGTTAATATCAACCATGAAACAAGATCACCCTCACGTTCACCCAAAATAACGTGCAATCTCAAAACCATAGAATCACAGAATGGCCTGGGTTGGAAGGGACCCCAAGGATCATGAAGCTCCAACCCCACTGCCACAGGCAAGGCCACCAACCTCCCCATTTAATACCAGCCCAGGCTGCCCAGGGCCCCATCCAACCTGGCCTTGAACACCTCCAGGGATGGACGGGGCATCCACAGCCTCTCTGGGCAGCTGTTCCAGCACCTCACCACTCTCACAGGAAAGAGCTTCCCCCTGACATCCAACATAAATCTTACCTCCCTCGACTTAAAACCATTTCCCCTTTCAAAGAGTTGTCTCCCCTCCTGTTTATAGGCTCCCTTTAGGTACTGGAAGGCTGAATCTGAAATCTGAAATCCATGGCTAGTGGTATTCCTGCAACTATTTTTATTTGTGAAACATGCCCAAGCACTGGCCATGAATAGAACAGCATGGGAGAGGCTCTGGAAACAACTCTAAAAGCAGAGTGAATATCGATGGAATACAAGGTCGCCAGCTTGATGTAAAGAGTTGTCAAATCAGTACCTTGCATGATAAGCTCTGAGTGATGCTTGGGCTTTTCTTACCAATCCCATCAATATTTCCAACACAAAAACCTGACCTCCCACACTTCCAAGTGCTGTGGCACACCTATGTGTATATATGCTTCCCTCCTTTTAACCCTTAGGATCAAATCCAAATGGCACAGCTTAGCTAGAGCCAAGGATCTAACAGCTCAATGAACAACACCCAAAATCCCACCTAACTCCAAGAATTTGAAAGCTTGCATTTTATTTGAAATGCTCAAATTGTGCCCCAAAATTGTGCCTGACCTGAGACGCCATTGCACTGTTGCAGACCCCTGGCTTACCCATCTCCTGCCTTAGGACACACCAGACTCATGAGCCATGTGTCCACCCCCAGTTACCCACCACTGGAGAAGAAACCCTCCAGAAGAAGGTGCTCATTGCAAAGATTTCCCCTCCATGAGATGGGAGAGGATGGGATGTCCAGTCTCAAGTCTACTTGCAAGAATCATAGAATGACTTGAATTGGAAGGAACACTGGAGATCATCTAGATCATCTAGACCACCTAGCATGATATGGGCAACCTAGTTATGGACAATACAGTAAGACCCAGATGCCAGCATCACTGGGAATGCCCTGCAGCACTTTGGCTCCCAACCCATCCTGGTGCAGGTCCCACAGTATACTCTGGCATCCAAAATAGGAGCTGCAATCCTGGAGGTGAATCCCAGCAGTCTCTGCTAAAGGTGAGAACTGCAGTAAGATCTCCCACGTGCTCCACATGGGATTAGTAACATTATAAAACCCCAAGCTTATCCAACAGACCTCAATTTCTGTTGAGGTTTGGTAACAGTGGAGTGCCCTGCTGGTGGCATGCAGGTCTTACAATCAGCAGCAGGGATGCAGAAAAACAACCTGCAAAGCCTCCTGATGCCATAAAGTCTACTGGCAGCTGGGCAATTCAGGTTAAATTTAGTCTGCAGTACAGAGGTCACATCAGTCGCCAAGATCATAAAAAAGAGAATAAAAAGTCCTGTGTTGTATGGGCTTTATGTAATGCCAGTGCTGCTCTCAATAGAGAGGTGAACCCTGCAGCTGGGAAACGCACCCAGCTTGCTCCTGCCACTGCCTCCTGGCATTAAAAAAAAGGAACAATGAAAGGAAAGGATTAAATGTGCTCAGATGGGTATCTCTTAACCCCTCTGTACCATACCTGTCTAGGCAGACCACGCTGGTGGAGGAGGTACACATCTCCCAGTTCTGCTCGTGTGGACTCACACATGTATTTTTTGACTCTTTATACTATTTTGGGGGCAGGAAAGTGGCTCTTAGGTGGTCAAGTCCAGGGCTGATGCCAGAGACAAGCCTGATTTATCTTCAGATGGCTTCTGTGGAGCTGCTGGACCTTCTGCTGGGATTACTGCGCAGCCAGACCACCACAGCCCAGTTCCTTACTGCTCTCCTTCTCCTGATGCAACCATGGCAGATCTTCTCAGTCTGCATGGGGTGGCCAGTTGTCATCTACTTTTCATCGTGGCAACGTGGTTCTTCAGCAGAAACACCCCTCATGGCCCTGCATGGTGCACCCTGCGTACCTGAGAGCATCCTTGCTGCTCCCAGCCTGCTGGCAAGGCTGCACAGGCAGAGATGTGCAAAGAAGCCTTTCCTTTGGGCTTAAAGTTTGTTGTGACTTCCCTACATCCTTGTATCAACAAATAGAAATAAAGAAAAAAGCAACAAAAACAAGTGGAAACTTTTGCTTTCCCTCTCCTTATCCCAAAGGATGCTCTGGCACCGTGTAGCCCTCCACGCTCATCCCACCATACCTCCTCCTCCCCGGTGGGGAGATTTCACCCTTACAGGACTGGGTTGGGCAGAGCTGATTCCTGTCATGCTTTATGGCAGGGTAAAGTGGTGGAGTGCCCTTTATGGTGTTTTGAAAGGAAATTGTACAGGAACAATGTCCCGGGCAGTGTGGCTATTGAAAACCCTTCACAAAGGGAGTTTGCCACAAGAGGAAAAGCTGCTTAATCAGTCTAACTAATCACCGTAGGTGGTTGAGAGTCCCTGAGGGTCCGTAAAATCAAATAGAATGGGAAAAGAAATATATCACAGCTTGCCTACACTTCTCCTGGAGCCACCGGCGGATCTGGGACGTTCCCTGCCTGGCCCCGAGCCTGCGGTCACCGTCCTCTGGGCTGTCCCCACGTAGCACCGCGCTCGTCCCAATGGTGGGGACGTGTGGATGAGCGCTCGAGACGTCCTTCAGCGGAGTGGTGGCCATGGGGTGGGACTGTGGGGCCGGGGACAGCGAGCAGGGCAGGGTGCCCACCCTCCTGCCGTCACCCCAGATGACCCCTAATGGCTTTCGGCACGGGCAGGAGGGGTCAGCGGTGCTTACACAACCCTCAGGAAGAGGAAACTGTCCCTGACAGCCACCCGCGGCTCTCCAGGGAGGGAGGATATTTCTGCCTCCCCTTGCTCTCCATCTCATTAGAAACAACACCCAAAAAAAAAAAGAAAAAAAAAAAAAGAAAAAAAAAAAAGAAAAAAAAAGAAAAAGAAAAAAGAAAAAAAAAAAAAAGGCCCAAAGAAGAAAAGAAAAAAATGAAACAAAACAACCAGATTATTTTTTTTTTCTCCTGATCATTAAGGTGTAAAGCCAGGTTAAACTTAGGAAGCAAACTGGGACAGTGTGAGAGAAAATTCGGGGATGTTTCTGGAATCTTCTTGTCAAAAGCAATAGGGACGTGGTGAGGAGAGATGGGGAAAGCTCCCACCTTTACACTATGGGAGGTCTTTGGGAAGAGGAGATGAATTAACTCACAGGGTTTCACACCGTCCTCTCCGAGTCACGGGGCTGCATTTCCCCAAGGCAGACCACCAACCCCCCACCAACAGCCAACAAGAGGAGACAGAACCAATGGGACGATGATGGTGCCAACTTTTTAAGAGCTCCCATTCCCCAGCAGTCTTCTCCTGGACCTCAGACAAAGAGGTCTACTTCTTGAGGTGGTGATCACAGAATGGTAGGGGTTGGAAGGGACCTCTGGAGATCGCCAAGTCCAACCGTCCCAGGGCTTTGGCTGGCTGGGCCCTCCATCCCCAACCACACTGTCCTGGGATGCCACAGAGAGGGTTGGGGTGGGATGGAGGAGGAGGACTTGAGAGAATGAGTCTGTTGTGCTTCATATCGCAGCCCGGTGGAGGTCAAACCAAACAGCCTCTGCTGTTGGCTGGGAAGGGTGGGTCTTGTAGCTGCAAATGGCAGGTCAGCATTTGGGACAAGAAAAAGAACAACCCACTGGTATCCAGGAGCTGCTCTCATGGACATCTGTGGCTGACATCAGTCTATCACCAGAAATGTGCCAAGCAGACCAAAGTCAGTGCTCCTCAACTGGGAGAGCTGCAGCCTGGTTCAGCACCTTTAATCTGATCTTTGTGTCTCTTCTATGCAACAAGTGAAGCATGCACTCCGTGGCAAAATTAAAAAATTACAAAATTACTCCTAAAATGTCAAACCTTGGGTTGCCTTAATCCAGCTCTGCCCCTGGGATATCACCCTGCACACCTTTCCACTCAGATATTTGCTTTGGGGTGGTCCCTTGCCCCACATCTCCCAGCAGCAGCCCAAGGCAGCTCTTTTCAGCCCAGCAAGGCATCTCAATGCAGAGAAACCATTGGCTGCTCCTCCTGAGAGAAGAGAGACTCTCATGTAACTAAATATGCAATTTACACAATTAAATACACCATTAAATTAACTCAATAGGTAGAAACCACCATTGCCAGGGGAACTCTGTTGCCTGCCTTGTTAGCACATCCCCTCCTTCACACAGACATCTCGCTGCAAACCCCATCTGCCACTTCTGAAAGTCAGTACATCTTGTTCTTCAGTGGAAAGAGAGGAAGCAAGCCACAGGGACTCAAAGCCTTTACAGATAACACCTTGCAGTTGCCTATTCCAAAGGAAGTGTGGGGATCTGCCTATGCTGGATTATATGTAAGGATCAGATGGACACATCATTTCCCAGATGTCAGTGCTCCCGGAGCAAGACAGGTAACATACCATATTTCAAAGGCAAACCATGGGGACAGATATACACTCCTGGCTGTCTTAAATACAACTTTCTGGTTGTCAGTGCTCCAGTAATGGTTTTTGTGTTAGCTCAGTGGTGGCAGCTGCTAAACAGCAATATTCACAGAAGCACAGAACCATAGAATGGTTGGGTTGGAAGGGACTTGAAGATCACAGAACCACACAGTGGTTGTGTTGAAAGGGACCTTGAGGACCACAGAACCATAGAATGGTTGGACTGGAAGGGACCTTGAGGATCACAGAACCATAGAATGGTTGGACTGGAAGGGACCTTGAGGATCACAGAACCATAGGATGAGTTGGACTGGAGGGACCTTAAAGCCCCCCAAGTCCCATGTCTGCCATGGGCTGGCTGCCCCATTCATGGCACTGGGCACCTCCAAGGATGGAAGTGTCCAAAGACATTCCACGAGACAGTAAGGAAAGATGTGCAACAGGGACGAGAAGGCTAAAGAGAATTTTAAAGGGAGGTTCCACTTACCTCCTGTCGTTCCTCCTCCTTCTGAACAGCTTTTTGGTGTGTGCGATTTCAGCTTCGTGAGGCAGCGGGTGGTAACCCTGGAAAAGAGGGAAAAGCAACCTTCAGCTCCAGGATACAACAGGAACTGACTGAGCCCCGGGGGAAGGGATGAGTGCCATCCACTGACTGGGCTGACCAGGACAGTGAAGGTCTTGCCCAAAGCAAGCTGGAGGCAGAGGCGCAGTTTCCCTGCCTTGTCCTCTCCCCAGTGAAGGTGCCAGGTCACCCCATGCTCATTTGGTGTGTTGGTCTGCTCAAGGGAACTCCGTATTACTGCCCTACTATGGGCACCATGGGGCTTCGTTAATGTGAGCAAAGAGCACGGAGGTTCCTGGAGGAAAGGCACCGTGTGAGTGCAAAGCATTATTTATTTTACAGAGACTACAGAGCTGTCATAACCGCAATGATTTTTATTTATGTAGCATTGTATTTCCCAGGCTGGCAATAAAAGCCTCGTAAAACTCGCTCCTTCTACTTCCACGGCGATCTATCTTATCCTTCAAGCTGGTGAATCAGCCTGGACATCACTGAAAAGAGCCTGGAAATCTTTGATGTCAAGCTGCTTAAAATGACACTGAGGATTTTCCATTACTGCACCCTGCAGTTTGAGCCCTTCTCACCCATCTGGTCACTTTTTTTTTTTTTTTATTTTGCCAAATGCATTGCAGGAGCTTAAGCCACAGAGACCTCTGCTCCTCTGAATCATAGAATTGCTCAGGCTGGAAAAGACCTTCAAGCTCATCAACTCCAACCTCAACCTAACCGTACTACCCCAACTCTAACAACCCACCACTAAATCATGTCCCAAAGCACCATACCCAATGTGCTTGCAATTGGCTGATGAGTACCCAAGTGAATGGGAAAAGGACAGGAGGGAGCAGACCCACTGCCCAGTCACATCAGCTCCACTTGTTTAGGAAATGACGCAAAAAACAGCACAATACTCAGTGAGACTGCTTCCAAATGCTGCCCTAACACAGTCCAGCTTGGGGTATTTTTGAGAATTTAAACATGTCAGAAGCATGTGCAAATACAATTACCCTGAAAACTGAAACCATCTCTGCAAAGCATGAGCACCCAACGTGCCAATTTCCTACGAGCTGTCAGTACATCTTGGGAGCTGCATTCTTGCTCGTTCCAAGCAGAAACCATAGGTAAAGTGGTGCCATACTGCTCCTCCTCAGCCCTTGGGCATCCAGAGGGTGTGAGGGGTGGGTTAATTCCATGGGAATACGTCTCCCAGCCCAAGGAGGGGTGGGTTAATTCCATGGGAAGATGTCCCCCGACCCAAGGAGGGATGGATTAATTCCAAGGGAACGCGTCCTGCAGCCCAAGGGGGGGGATGAGTTAATTCAATGGGAACGCTTCCCCCCAACCCAAGGAGAGATGCGTTAATTCCATGGGAAGACGTCCCCCAGCCCAAGGAGGGATGGGTTACTTCAACGGGAACGCTTCCCCCAACCCAAGAAGGGATGGGTAGATTCCACAGGGACGCATCCCCCAACCCAAGGAGCCTGAACAGAAGGTAGCGTGCCCATGAGGAGAAGCAGGCGTCATGCTCCCAAGCTGAGCAGTTCCCTTCCTCAGTCCGAGGCATGAGACAATGTTTTGGAAAAAAAAACGTCACCGGTCCCTTCTCTTGTCTATTTCAGTGCTGAAGCAGAGCTAAATTTGGAAGGGAGAAAAGTCGAGTTTTTTTTTTTTTTTTTTTTTGCGTGGGGAGCTGATGTAAAAGGAAATATCGGCGACTTCCAAGGAGGGCGGGGTGCCTGCAGGAGGCGAGGGCACGGGGTGGGTGCAGGCCAGAGTCCCAAGGGCACGGCACGCGCTTTTATGACATCTGTGTGTTCTTTGCTTTGCCTGGAGGCTGCTCCCCACCGCAGGTGGTGCAGCGCAGTGCTGGAAGCTGGAGCTGACCCACTGAGGACAGTGTGGGTCTGCAACGGCTCTTCCAACTCCATAAAATATCCCCAGTTGGAAGGGATCCATAAAGATGACCAATTCCAAGCCTGTGGCAGACAGATGCTTTATAAAGGTGAAACCCGAGGGCAGAACCAAAGAGACCAGTTTTGCAAAGCAGAAGAACACCCCATGCCCTGCCATGGGTCCACAAGAAGACCTACACACAAGAGACATTCTTTGCTCCTGCCCAGCCCAGAGATGGTTTGCAGCTTGTCAGTGGGCAGTGAAACTGCATTTGGCCTCTCTCCCACCACGGTTTTATTTTGATATTTATTCACATGTGGCTTGAGAACATAACATTTCAGTGCCAGCAGTTCTGGAAGTGAGAGGTGTGGGAAAATAAAGAACAGGGAGCCCGTGGTCTTCGGAAGCACCACTAATAGGGGCCATGCTCAATTTGGAGCAAAACGCTCTGTGGTTTACAAGGTGGTCAACTTGGAGAAGAACCTGAGAAGCCCATGGGACTTCTCGTGTATGTACACATACATCAAATTTGAACTCCAAATGCAAGGAAGACAAGCAGCTCTGTGAGACAAGGGGCTCTCTGGGCCAGTCCCCTGGAGATCAGCTCCCTTGTGATGGGTATATTCACTTTCAGATGCTTTTGTAAAAGCAGCTCTTGGAGAAGAGGTGGTGGCATCTGGCAAGCACTTTTCTATATGGTCTGATAGTGATAGGACAAGGGGGAATGGTAAGGGCTGGGGGCTGTGACGATCTTGGATCTCTTCCAACCCAACTGTTCTAATATTCTGTGGTTCTGCGTTCTCTGAGGACCCTTCCAACCCAACCATTCTGTGATTCTATGGTTCTACAATCTTCAAGAACTCTTCCAACGCAATCATTCTGTGATTCTATGGTTCTGTGACCTTCAAGGACCCTTCCAACCCAATCATTCTGTGATCCTATGGTTCTACAATCTTCAAGGACCCTTCCAACCCAATCATTCTGTGATTCTATTGTTCTATGACCTTCAGGGATCCTTCCAACCCAGGCATTCCACGATTCTACGATATTCAAGGTCCCTCCCAGCACAACCGTTCTATAATTCATTGTTTCATCTCTGTGGTCTTCGCATCTGCCTAACACAGCCTGACTCTCAGAACGTGAGACCTCACCCCATGAAGTGACCTTCTTCACCCCATAAGCTCACTCAGACCCTTCTGCAGAAGATGCTCACAGCTCTGAGACAGTCAAGCATTAAAAGATGACCCAACCGTGAAAGAGAGCTGAGAAAAGCAGCAGAACAGATGGAGAGAAAAACAGGGCTGGGGCAACGGGAGAAGGAAAAGAAATGATCTGATTGTATCAGACCACATGAGATTTGTCTCAAGAGCCTTTGTGCCCTCAAGAAACATCTCCACCCCTCCTTATCTTAAGCAAACGGTGGCAGAAGGCCTCGGCTGAGCAAACAGGTCGTTAGGATGGCAGTGCATGGCGGCAGCTTTGCTCTCCTTTATTGCATCCCAAGCTCAGGGTGGGATTTGTTTTCTGAGGTGGTGGGAAGCGATGGGTGGGGTTGGATTTATGGAAGATGCAGCAATCTCCCTGCATGACAACAGCAGAAATATTGTGGCTAGAGGCAGGGCGAAAAAATAAACAAATATTGTACTTCCAGAAACAACCCACAGAAATCATGCTTGTAATGTGTCACAATCAGGCTTTCATCCGCTGATATGATGGATCATTTGCTGCAGATATGGGAAGTCTGGCACAGCACAGAGATGCAAATGTATTTATTTCAATTTTAACGTGCCAATTCCATGCTCTGGTGCCTCAAGGGGTTGCATGTGCCATCACTGAGCACAGTCAGAAAGAAATGCTTTTAGAGTCAGGCTATATACGGGGAGCATGGTGGGACCAAGAGGTATCCCCATGGGATGAGTGGTGTGGGGACCGACTCCATCACCAAGGCCAGCATTTGCCACCACTGTCGGCACTCTGAGCAAAGCCACCTCCTGGCAGACTGCTTGCCTGGACCTCTTTCCCTTCCAGGAATTCCCACCGAACCAGCTTGCCATCCTCTCTCCTCTCTGACACGAGGGGAATTTTCTGCCTCTTGAAAGAAAAGGGCCGTGGCACCAACCAAAGCCTTGACCTGATTTGGAAGCCATGGAAAATACCTAACAATGGCAGGAAGGGCCCTGTAAATGATTTCCTCTCCATTAAAATTGAAGTGATAAATCTGTTCCTTCAAATTGCAAGCTATTCATTTTTCCTGGAAGGTGCTATTAGAATAGCTGCTTCTGAATAAGGAATCCATCGCTGCTCCTTTCTGCACAGGACCAGAATGGATTTGGCTGGGTCGGAAGGGATCTTAAAGACCATTTAATTCAGGACCCAGTGCCAACTGAAGAGGAAATGCAACACCTTCATGCCACTCTCAGTCATCAGAGACAGAGCTAGATTCAGCAACTGGGCTGACCAAGGGGATGGTGCTTCCAAGAGGGATGAGAGCAAAGATCTTGGAGGAGGGATGCTCCGCAGACTGTAGGGTAGGACGTGCCTGCCCAATGAATCATGGCACTGCGCAGCACACCCATCGCATGGGAGGCATAGGAAGTTGTTTCTTGGGGGATGTCCCTGTTTGAAGGATTTCCTGATTAACTGCATTTTTAGGGGGAGTGTGCCATGAGGTGTGCACTGCCAGCAAAGGCTGAGTGTGGAGGTGCAGTGAGCGTGCTCTGGCAGTGAGCACTGTGGGGATCTCTCACTAAAAAAGAGTTGGGATACAGATGAGTGATGGGGATCAGGATGGTCACAGCTAAATACCATCCCTTCCTTAGCTTCCACTAAAAATTCTGGCCCATTTCCTACAGGGCTGCCCTCCCATATTGTCCTAGGGATGCAAACTCCTGCAATCCCATTTGCTGAGGGCAGCTGACAGTTCACGTGGCCTCTCTGAAATCCTGGAGCATCCTCAGATAAAAAGGTCAATATAAGGAACAGTTTCCACTCCTAAGAGCAGTGATACAGTGGCATAGGCTGCCCAGGGAGGTGGGGGAATCCCCATCCCTGGAGGTGTTCCAGAACCGTGGAGATGTGGCATATGGGGATGTGGTCAGTGGGCACGGTGGGGTGGGTTGGGGACCTCTGAGGGCTTTTCCAACCTTGATGATTCTCTGATTCTATAAAAACAAAAGCCAAAGAGAATGGCAGAACAGCTCAGGGTGAAGCTGCCCATGTGGGACGAAGGCTGCAAATGCAATTAAAGCATTAGAATAACTCATTAGAATGATTAATACTAATGAGCTGCCCAAGGAGGAGGTTGAGCCACCATCTCTGGAGACGTTAAGAAACGCTTAGATTTTGTACTAAATGACACGGTTTAGTGGGGACATATTGGTTGTAGGTGGATGGTTGACTGGATGACCTTGGAGGTCTTTTCCAACCCTGGCGATTCTGTGATACTCCAAGTGAAATGCACCTTGAACCTTTCCCAGTGCCTTCTGCCAATGCCTGACAGTGAGTTTAATGGGGTCTGTTCTTAATGCTCAGCCCCACAGCTGAGTTAAACACGGTTCAGAGATGATAAAACTTGAAAATCCGTGTGGAGCTGCAGACGTGCACAGAAGCCAACAGAGCAAGGTGCACACTGGAAGCATTGGAGCCAGGCACTCCAGATGCACCAATACAGACACGCGGTGCCATAGGAAGAGTATAAATAACAGACAAAAGAAATCCCCTTTGTTACCAGAATCCGCAAACCCACCATTGCTTACAATCTGACTTAGGAAACAGAGCTTTTTCCCATGTTGAAGCAAAACGGGAACAATACTTTGCGACTGGAAGTAACTCTGATTGTTCTCACTGATGTTATTTTAGTGTTGTTTAGGTTGATTGTTTATTTGTATGCATTTCCTCTAGCCCGGTCATGCTTGAAAACAAGCCTTACTGTCAGCAGTAAGTCCCATCCAGAAATAAATACACATATCCAGTAAATAGAGATACAACCGCAGCACTGCTTGCACCTTTACGTGCCGCAGCATCACCTTCAGCACTCAGCGATGGTCTCAGAGCAGATGCATTTAACTCAGTGTGGTCCCCCTGTTCCTGCTCCCTTCAAATCTGGGGTTCAGCCATGGGACTCTCCCCAGCCCACTGGTGCCACCAGCTCCATTGGTGACCACGTCACGCTGGGTGACGGTGACAAAACTGTTGGAGGTTGGAAAGTTTGGGGCTACTCATGGGTAGCCCAGGCTGACTGTAAGAAAGGGCTGCACTGCTCCAAAAAGCCTTCCCTGCATTCTGCTCGGCTGCTGCTAATTTGGGGGTGAGGGCGGAATGGCTCTGGCCTGAACTTACAGTGTTGTGACGTTGCCATGGGAATATTTGTAACTTCAGCTATTTTGGTCCCTTTGGGACCATGCATTTCTTTAAAGTCTATTCTTCCTCTGTATTTTTCACATTCCCAAATCTAGCTTTCCCCATCTCTTGTCTCCTTCAAAGCCCACAGATCCCACTTTGCACACCCATATACGATGACCTGCCTCCCTGGTGCACCGGTCAGTCTGCACCGTGGTGGCATGTGGCACGAGAAAGGGACATCCTTCACAGGACTACAGGCAGAGCATGGACTTCCCTGCTGAATTTTTGTTGATCTCTCAGTGGATTTGATTGGATTCCAGAGGGTTTTGGAGCAGAGGCCTCTGCCTAAGAGAGCTGGTATATCTTGCTGTCATCCATACCCTGTGCCATTGAAGTCAGGGGGACCCCAACTACAACAGGGTCACACTGATGGCTGTCCCTTCTGCTCCACCCTTCTCACAGACTCAGCATTGGCACCTTCCTGGCTGAAGCAAGCTGTGCAGAACATCAGTGTCCTTTCCTTCTTCAAGCCCCTCACAATGTGCTTGAAACATTCCCACACAACAGAGCAGGGGGGCTGGGGCTTGATGATCCTTGAGGTCCCTTCCAACCCAAGCCATTCTATGGTTCTATGATATTCCTGTTTTCAGCCTCCCAAGATGTGGCGAACACATTTTCCCTGGGACCACACCACCAAGAAATGGTTCTTCTCCTCTCTCAAGTCTCCGCTTTGCCCAGCCCAGCCCAGAGAGAACAAGAGAGGATCCCATGGCACTGCCACAGCTCAGAACATACCCCATTGCGCACATACTGATTTAACTCTGAAAAAAGCCTCACTGTGCCCTTGGAAAAGTCCCACTCCATGCCCTGCCTACCTCTCAGTAAAGTCACTTTGGATCCGGGTAGCAGGAAAAGCAAAACTGCTATCTGCTTCACAGCAGACTCCAAATACGACATCTGTATGCATTTACACACACACACTCCCGAAAAAAACTGCTTTTTATCCAAAATCTACTACAGGACAGGTAGCAAGACAGCAGAATCTGCTCTCCCACCTCTTGTAAAGGATGAACCGCAATCAAAGGCGCAATGACAGCTTCCACTCTCCAGGCACCAGTCACACAACAGCCCTTCTGCCAATGAAAATGTGCTCTGACTACTTTTGTGATGGCTGTGGAGAGGTGGCCACTGCCTGTCCAATTCATGTTGCGTTCGAGGTGCCTCTAGGCTGTGTTTTGCTAGGACCAAGAGGGGACAAAGAAGAACCAGTAATAAAATATCACAAATGAAGTGTGCCACACGTCCTAGCTATGGCTTTTTTAGCTCTGCTGGGGGTAGGAGACCTTTCTGTAGGGCTTTTTTGGCTCTGATGGAGGGTATGAGCCCTTCTTGTAGGGCTTTTTCAGCTCTGATGGAGGGTATGAGCCCTTCTTGCAGGGCTTTTTTTAGCTCTGATAGGGGTAGGAGCTGGGTAGCAGGACTGCATGTGTCGTGGTTAATATGGGAGCTCAACTCTAAAGGTTGGGAGAGGTCTGAGCTATCATGGAGAGCTATCAAGAACTTAAATGAGGTCGCCGAGTGCTGCACCCAAAGTGGTTTTGGGCACCTTGCTTCCATCCAGCTCCTTGCCCACCTGTTTCCAAGGGTGCAGGGAGGGCAGACAATGCCACAAGCCCTTCCAAAATCAATTCATCAGGCATCTACTGCACTCAGCAGCCTCAGTCCTTCTCTCCTTATCAAGGCCAAAAAGATACATGTAAGATCCATGGCTCTTGGCCAGGAAGAACATCAAGCGAGGAGCACCACCGTCTCCAGCAAACCCAAGCAAGAAAAATGACAAAAAAGAATAAACAAACAAACAAGCAAGCAAAAAATTTCCCACCAGCTAAGAAAAGCTGGAGGTTAATATAAATTCCATGGGTTGGAGGGGGGGGGAAATTGAGCTGCATTCAAAGGCTCAGTGGCTGACCACACTTCTTTCGTCTGGCAACTGCGCGCTCCCTGAGCAGAGTTATTGAGGAAGTGAGACGAGCGCTATATTTGTTCCAGCTGCAGACTTCCCTTAACCCCTGGTAGTGGTGCTTTCAAATAATACCACCGCTTGCTTTCTGGCTCTGCTCGTTTCCATGCACGCCGTGGTGGCAGCTGTTAACTTTAGGGGCTGTGATGCGTTGATTAGAAACGATGACAGAACAGTCGTGATACCAAGGAGTGCAGGCTGGATGAGCAGAAGGGGGATGAAAACAGGGAATGAGCTTGGGGTAGGAAGGAAAAAGATGGAGCCATCATAAAAGCTCGTGCTAATGCAGGAATCCTTTTGGTTGTAAGTGTCAATGCAGCCATGCAAATGCCTGCAAAGATTTATGAGTTAGGTCAGGTATCTGCCTGGCTTTCTCTCCTGGTGATATAACAAGGCTCATCCAGTCCACTACAACTCTACGTTCTCGTAATTAAGAGGAAAAATAATGTCTTGGAAACAATTTCATTGTGAAAGCAGCAAAATGCAGAGACACTGAAATACCTGCTCAGGGATGAAACTGTTACCATTCTCCCCAAAAGGCGAGTGCATCACTCCTGCAGTACCCAACACGGAATAACCCATCAGTGCTGGGATGTGCTGGGAGGTGCCAGTGCCATCCCCCTCCATCACAGAGCACCCTGCCCCAGCGGGACATCAGCAGACCACTTGCTTTGCCCGAATCTGCTCTTTAAGTCCACTATTTGCCTTGGCCGACAGCCAGCAGAGCACTTAGGTACGTGCTTAAAGTTAAGCACAAGAGTAAACAGATTGAAGTCAGTGGGACTTAAAATTAAGCACATATTTGAAGGATTTGCTGGCTAAGGGCCTTAGCTCTGGTGTCTCATGTCTAACTCGGATGATTCCAGGCTTATTGGCTCCTCCTGTCCTCACCTCCCCTCTATCAGACCAGGCAACAAGCAGTTTCTGTTTTACCACCATGGGATAGGTTGGCTTTTAAAGAAACCTCATCCATGGGCAAAGTATGCCTTTCATTAATTACACCTGCCTGTGAAATACCTTCCAGAAATCCCCACCCAAACAAAGCCTCGGGAAAGGAAATAACGGAAATTCTTGATGGTTTCCATGGAGGAACCGATCCCAACTGGTGAGACAAGGAGCACGTAAGATGAGGCTGATGACTGCTCCTACTGTACACAGCTCCCAACCAGAGACAATCCTTAAAGGATCAGGAAACAGCCCGTTACCATCCTGATTTCCATCCTTGAGGATGAGCCCCGGACATGGCTCTCTGCGCACGTTCAGATCATGCCTCACCACTCTGCAAAGCCTCTTGGTGGATGATGGGTTGGAGCTGGGTCATCTCTGAGGTCCCTTCCAACCCAACCACACTGTGAAGCACCCAATGACCAATCTTCCAAGAGGCCACTGAGCTTCCAACGGGCTAGAGGTCTCCTCACCAGACTCCTGCTTGACTCTCTGTCTTCCATGCCCTCCCACACGAGCATGGACCTTAACAGCTGCACAGGCAGGACACAAAGATTGTGCCCAGATCTGGAGCCCGCACTACAAGAAAGACAGAGAGCTATTGGAGAGGGTCCACAGGAGGGACACAAAAATCATCAGAGGGCTGGAGCACCTCCCCTACGAAGACAGGCTGAGGGAGCTGGGCTTGTTCAGCCTGGAGAAGAAAAGGCTGCGGGGTGACCTCACTGCAGCCTTTCAGTACCTAAAGGGAATCTATAAACAGCAGGGGAGTCAACTCTTTGAAAGGGTAGATAACAGCAGGACAAGGGGAAATGGTTTTAAGTTGAAGGAGGGAAGATTTATGTTGGATGTTAAGGGGAGCTTCTTTCCTATGAGAGTGGTGAGGTGCTGAACAGCTGTCCAGAGAGGCTGTGGATGCGCCATTCCTGGAGGTGTTCAAGGCCAGGTTGGATGGGGCCCTGGTCTGGTATGAAATGTGGAGGTTGGTGGCCCTGCCTGTGGCAGGGAGGTTGGAGCAGATGATCCCTGAGGTTCCTTCCAACCCGGGCCATTCTGCGACTCTGCGATAAGCAGAAAAGATGAGCAGAAGGCTGGAAACTTGGGCACAGGAGACAAAAGTTTGCTGTTGATTTCTCCAGAAACAGGACTGATCTTATCAAGAAGCAGCAACTTGCCTAGACTTGACAAGAGACTCATGGAACATCACCAAGTCCTGATCTCCTCCCCTACCTATTCGGATCCAACCCATTCCCAACCATCCTCTGCTCTGTTCCAATCTGCTCCTGAACAGTCAGTTCTCCCCAGCACGACCACCTGATTTGTTTGTGCTACTTGTACTGACGGCACCAAACAACCAAGGAACTTTGGCAAAGCACCCGTGAAGGAAGCCTGTGTGACCCTATCCAAGTTCCAAGCTGCTCCACATCTTCAATATCCTCCTGCATGGCCAAAAAACTTTCCATCCAGCCTTGCATGCGGCTGGATGAAGATCTCTAGGAAAAGGGAAGAGCTGCTGCCTCACTCCAGCAGCTCTCAGAAGTTAAGGACAGGCAGAGTAAATACAAATCTATTCTTGTGCATGCTTCTAACACCCGCAATACGCTTCCACGGCCTCGCTGGCGACAGTCGGTCATGCACTATTTCCTCTTCCAGATGAGGAAAAGCAGCGCAAAGAGCTGCATCACCGGGATCCTGGCTTGGCGTTTGCAGAGGAGGAGGAGGAGGCACATGTTGACACCACGGGGAAAGGAGTCACGGCGCTTTTTGGATCATGTCGGGTCGCACGTACGTTCACGGCCGGCCCCCGGTTCTCAGCACGGAGGTGCAATCTTGGAACGGCGACTTCCTCCAGAGCTTCAGGAAAGCTCTGGAGCGTGAGGAAATCCTGAGCATCGCCAGCGACACGTTATCGACACAGCGAGGAGATAATAACGGCAGGAACTGCCTTGCTGCAAAATCACCGTCGTGATTCATGCGACTGCTCGGTGCCAAGGCCTGGCGAGCTGACACACGTGCTGTCCACCAGTCGTTGCAGAAAGGATAAAAATAAACAGGGGTGGGTTCCTACCCTTTGATGAGCGCCATCCACTCTCCCTCTAGCGCATCGTGCAGCGCACTGTACTGACCTCACCTTCTCGCGAAGGTCCACAGGTCCCACCGTCTCCTCCAGGAAGGTCTGGCAGATGTCAAATGCCACGTGGCTGCCCTGCTGACATCTGGAAGGAGTACTGCTGTTTGTGGTGGCAGAACGCAGTGTGCTCTGCAATGGCACTCAGGGCTGCTGGGTGATTGCTTTGAGTTCAGGAAAAAATTATAGTCAGAGAATCGTAAGGGCTGGAAACGACCACCAAGATCACCAAGGACGATCATCAACCCATCCCCACCATGCCCACTGAACACTTCCCTCTACATGACCATGGAATGCACAGCAGTCCTGCAACCTGTGTGCAGCCCCTGGGCACAAAGAGATGCAGGTGGCCTTGGTGAGCACCCCATCGTTCTGCTGAGGAAGAGGAAGGAAGGTGCTGCGGCACGATGGAGGAGCACCTACGTCAAGGCTGGGGCATGGCAAGGATAGGCTGCTCCTCACTGCGTGAAGGTAAAATGCCAAGTGAGAGAGCAGAATCCCCATCCCTGGAGATGTTCAAGAGCCACAGAGATGTGGCACACGGGGACATGGTCTGGGCACGGTGGGGGAGTGCTGGGGTTGGAGATCTTGGAGGTCTTTTCCAACCTTCGTGACTCCATGATCCTATGAAATACTCCTGAGAGAACCTTCTCCACGAACACCTCCGACGCGCTAATGCTACACCAGAAATAGAGCACCTCAGAGGCTCCTCTTTTGTTGTTTTTTTTTTTCCTCCCTTTATTTTTGTGTTTGCAACGCAGTATTGCTAAACTCGCAGAGCTGCTCCAGAGTCTCTCTTTAATGTCACATGCACAGCTCCAGTCCCCAAGGCCCCAGCAGAAGCAGCCCGGGATATTTGCACATACCCCTCACAATGGAAGGAAGAGGGTGTAGGAGGGAGGATCAGGCTGCTGACCCCTTTATTGTTCTTGGGCCAGAAGAAAGCTTCCTCCTGGCTTAAGAACCGCGGCGCTGAAAAAGTTTTCCAGCCAGAGCAAGTCGTATGGAGTCACTGGGGTTTTTTTTTTTGTCTCTCTCCTTCCCCTGCCTCCCCCCTTCAGCCAAGCGACGGGGAGTCACAGGGTTGCGCTCCATTCACAAAATACCTGCTGCACATCACGTAGTCCTTCCCCCCGGCGGCGCAGAAAGGCACTGGAGCTCAGGCAAACGAAAATAAACCATTTTTTTTTTCTCTACAGACTTGAAGAAAATAAAAAATAAAAGAGGAAGAAAGGACCCCGCTCCCAGACTGACGCCTCCAGCGTGCGCGCGCCGGGGAAGGGGTGGGCGGGGGGAAGCGAGGCGACGATATGAAAGAAAACAAAACCAGCAAATTCTGCTCAGAAAGGATTAAATGGAGGTTTTCCAAAAAAACAGCCCGCCATTATATAATGAGGCTTAACTCGGAGTCACAGGGGTCACACGATGCAGCAGACTGGAAAAACCGAAGTGAGGCGCAGCCTTCTAACCGTTAAGCCAGGCACAAAAAAAGTGGGAACAAAAAATGAAATTAAAAGCAGAAAAAGCGTACAAGGTGGGTGCTCACACACCAGTGGCTTTATTTCCCCCTCACATTTCGCTTTTTTCTGGTTTATACACATTTTGGCCTTTCTGATGGCCAGGAATGGAGCTGCTTGGCCTTACCCACGTAGAGCTGAGACACAGTGTGGGATGATGCTGCGCGCTTCTGGGATGGCAGCAGATCCCCAAAACACACCTAGCAAGGCAAAGCCCGAGCTTTACAACAAACGAACTGGCTTTCTAGATAAAAATGCATGCATGCATATGCATACAAGGAGATTACTTTTTGAAAGCAAGTTGGTTGCACTCTTGGTTGCACACAACCTTGCCAATGGTAATATTGTTGGTTGCACCTAACCTTGCCAACGGTGGCCCCGTTGGTTGTACCCAGCCTTGCCAATGGTGACATTGCTGGTTGCACCCAACCTTCCCAATGGTAGCACTGTTGGTTATACCCAACCTTGCTAGTGGTGACACCGTTGGTTGCACCCAACCTTGCCAATGATGACCAAGCACCAACCTAGCTCACAAGCCCTCTTTGGTTCTCCATGACCTTTCAGATGGGTTTGTTGAACAACCACAGCCAACATCTTGACTCAAGCTCAGGCACAAAGGCACCACCTGGGCCTGATTCTGCTTCCTCAGAACCTTGCAGTGAGAGTGATTCTCCTCATCCAGCACCTGTAGGGCTGCTGGAAAACTGGATGGCATCTCAGGTCCTTGCTTTCTTCTGAACTATAACAAATGCAAATTTATGATTCATTTTTGACTTTGGAGAACTGGCTTTGGTAAAAGTTATCATTGCAAGGTGACCATTAAAGACCAGGACAGGGCATCTCTACTCTCATCTACTTGGTAAAAACACGTCCAGGCAACTGCTGACCCCAAACCTCAATATTCTTACCTAACAATGTGCAGCAAGCCTCAGCTAAGGAAGTTGGATTTTTTTATTTTATTTATCCATGGCAAAGCTGAAACAAGGCAGCCCACCAGTTTTAACAACCAATGTCACTCAGATGTTTGTGGTGGGGTAGCTGTCAGGGCTCCCTACCCAGGACCTCCAAGCAGAAGCAGTCAGTGTCTGCTGCAATATCTGCTTGTTTTGCTCAGCCAAACGGAAACAAACTGCTCCTGTAAGCACACATATTTGCTTTCCGTTTGGAGGGGAACCTCAAAAGAATATACAATGAGAAATGAAATAATCAAGAGGGCCACAAAAGCAGGAAGAAATGAAGCTTTATCATTCTCCTGTGGTTCTGCTGTTCATACATTACAGGAATTAAGAAAAAGAGGAGAGGGGAGGGGAGGGGAGATGAGGAGGAGAAGGAGAAAGGAGAAGAGAAACCCAACAATGAGCAATTCTCTACAGCAGTACCAGCAGGTAAAAAGCACGGCAGAGTAACCCTGCCTGGCCACAGGACCAACAGCCACCAGGAAAGCACTCTACGGATAAGGGATGGCATTTCTACGGACCCCTTTGCAGACCACAACTCCATCCTGTTTCTTCATACGTATGCTGCCAATACACAGCACTTAAATCACATGTACATTTGTATCACATTCCTTCCGCTATTTCTATTAATCTAGATTAGAACCTTCAGCCCAGCAACTCAGTAATAGAAATTTGGAGATGCTACAGTCTTCTCTCCACGGGCTGTCCTATGTCCTTGGGTGGTGATGCTGTCACAATCCGCCCAGGAAAGTGTGAGTGTCCCTATCCCTGGAGGTGCCTGAGACCATGCAAGGGGCCTTGGGCAGCCTGAGCTGGGGGTACACCCAGCCCACAGCAGGGGTGGGGCTTTATGGTCCCTTCCAACCCAACCATTCTATGGTTCTATGACCTTCAAGGTCCCTTCTAACCCAACCATTCTGTGGTTCTATGACCTTCAAGGTCCCTTCCAACCCAACCATTCTATGGTTCTATGACCTTCAAGGTCCCTTCCAACCCAACCATTCTGTGGTTCTATGACCTTCAAGGTCCCTTCCAACCCAACCATTCTATGGTTCTATGACCTTCAAGGTCCCTTCCAACTCAACCATTCTGTGATTCTATGACCTTCAAGGTCCCTTGCAACCCAACCATTCTATGGTTCTATGACCTTCAAGGTCCCTTCCAACCCAACCATTCTATGGCTCTATGACCTTCAAGGTCCCGTCCAACCCAACCATTCTGTGGTTCTATGACCTTCAAGGTCCCTTCCAACCCAGCCATTCCATCATTCTATGGTACTACAGTACTAGCATACGAGCAACCAAGCTCTTGCCATCTCCAGAGCCGGTAGAAAAGTGCAAAGAGTATCTTAAAAAACAAGACAACCCAGAGGGTATTTTAAAAATCATAATCTATGGAGAAAACAGATAGGAAAGCTGAATGGATTCTTGCCTACTGAGCTCGGTCTGCTCCCACAGGGAGCACATCATGTAATACCCTGCACAAACAATCATTATTTTACCATGAATGAGATGCAGGGGCGTCACGTCCAGCACTGAACTCCCCAGTTAAGGGACAGTCTTTGACCGAGTCACCTTGCATTGCAGCAAACCCTCATCCTGCCACCGAATAGCCTATATTTACACCCTGGCTATATATACATCTCCCCAGGCAGCACGGTGTGCTCAGCCACAGCACAGAAGGAGATGTGCTTACCTGCTGCCTGCAGGCAGGAAGCGCTTGCAAGAGCTTCTGGTCTCATTCATTGTGCTGTCGCTATTTCCATCACAGCAGAGGAAAGGCAGCACATTGGGGAAGCATCTTCTGGGCAGGGATAAACCTTAAACACTGCAGGAAGTATTAAGCCCCTATTTTGTCACACACGGGCTGACGACAGCCCACATCAGCAGAACTGCTAGAAGGAGCTGTGCTTCTGCAAGCCCCTCTGCCAGCAGGGATGTGTGCCCATCCCTCTGCTTTGTGGATAGGAATTCCTCCTTTCCCTGTATTTTATAAAAAAATTACTTCACAGAGAGTGGGGAGGGGGATGAAGATGTGAAAGTGGCCAAGCCAGCAGAAACCTGCTTGGCTAAAGAGGAACTCAGCTTTTGTTTGGGATCCTTATAAACTTGGATTTTTTTTTTTTTCCTTCTGCTCCCTTCAACAAGTTTTTAAACGTCATCCTGCTCCGCAACCGACCTCAGGGAAATACTCAGCAGAATTCAAGGCAGTGCTAAAAAAGACCTCTCGGGTTTCTAATGAATCCTCTGGGAAAACAAAGGAGATGTAACACCTTCTAGAAGCTAAACTAAAATTCGGGCAGGATTTTGGGGGCAGGGATTGGTGTTATGGTGCATAGAAAGGACTGGGAAAGAACAAAACCAAACCTTTCGGGCTTTCTTTAGGTATTACAGAGCTGCATGAAAACAAACCTTTTGAGAGGAAAGTCAGCTAAAAGCCTGAGCAAAGCCTGGGCTGCTCTCTGCTGGGCTCGAACCAGAGTTCAATGTGGCGATATCTGAGAGCCTCAGATGTCCGTAACATTGTTCTTTACAATCTGGTCCCCATACATAAATTCCCTGGAAACAGCAAATTCCCTAGAAGACCAATTCTCAGGTCTAGAACTACTGCAGAACTCTGAAAAACAAAATATCAGGTCTTCCTGCCCTGTCCTGCAAACACCACTGTCCCATCCTCTCTGTTCATGTCCATGGCTGGCTGCAAACCATAGCTCCTGCTCAGGAGAAGCTGCATATTTTCCCTGGCCCACCCTTACATACTTTCCCATTCCATCCCTTCCTCTCCCCAGAGCTTCAGTCGCTACTTGCTTGCTGCCAGGCTCCTTTTCTGCATCCCACCTGCTCCTCCAAACCCCACCAATTCCCATTGATAAGCCTAGCCTAGAGCTGCAGCTCCATCCTGTCCCAGAGATAAGCCCAAATTCCATCACTTTTCTTGTTCTTAGGGCAAACCAGTATCTGGACAGTCAGGGTTTGAGAAGCAGCAATGGCTCAGCAGTGGATGTCACTGTGGTCCCCACTGCCCTCCTGCTGAGGTTGGCACATCCTTCTGCATGGGGCAGATAAAGGACAGAAAGCGGACAGGATGAGCCCCTACATCCAACGGGCAGCAGCACCTTCCAGAGCAAGTGAGGACCTCCCAGAACACACAGCACCACTCTTTGGTGTGAGGGATGTTGTGTGGGACCAACCCTTGCACAACAGTGCAAATCCACATCTGCAAAAGCCATGCAAATGGGCTAAAGGGCACAACTGGAGGTGCTGGATTTCCAAGAAGGGCTGGGTGGCACCGTGGCCGTGGCTGCAGAGCATGTCCCAGCCCTGGGCACAGGGTGGGTGCGAGACTCTGCATCTTGCTGCTTGGATAAAGCCCTTGGAATAAAGTCCTGTTTCCTCTGCACTGAGCCTGCTCTGGAGCTGTGCAGTGATGCTGCAGTGCCCTCTAGTGCTGCAGGGTGCACCGTCCCAGCTGTCACCAAGCAGCAACCCCAAGGCCACGCTCCCCGTGCCATTCATTGGCCACTGGCAGTCCCCAAACACCTCTGGAACCCAAACGCACAGCCACTGATGTCACACTGACTTCACCTTCCAGCTGCCAAAATCTGCAACCTTCAAGGGTGTGAGATCAGTCACCCCCACCCCTTCCACCCCCAGAACAATGTCTCCAAACCCAGCCTGCCCAACCAGGGCACAGACACCCCAACTTCTCCTCTCCTGGCAGCAGCTCACTGTAGGTCTGAGACACAAAAGACCCTCGTAAAGCAAAAAAAAAAATAACCCCAAAACACTGGAGGATCTCCCCTTTTCAGTGAATCTGACAGAAAACACTGTTTCTAATGACCTGCTTTAGGGCTTCAGAGCAATCTTGCTCTACTGCCAGAACTGCGGTTTGTCCCTTGCAAGGAGCCTCGAGCTGATGAGCTGCATGGAGATAGCAACCTGCCTTCCTTGGTCAACAGTGAGCCTTGCTCTGCCACCCACTGAAGGGCTACAGGCGACCACGTCCCCCCCAGCCCACTCCTTTTCCCAAGGAAATGGTCTTTGCCAGTTGGGTCCAACGCCACAGCAAAAAAGGACCGCGGGAAGATGAGGTCTTACTGGAAATCACAGCAATAAAGGCTTTTTGCTCAGCAAGCAGGGATGTGAGACTCAGCGCGTCGTGACCTATGCTCAGCCATGGCTCTCTGCCAGGGGCTTTCCGCAGCGGTTGTAGCAGTTGCAGTATTGGAAAGACCCCTGGGAGATGGGAAGCTGGCTGGTGAGACTGAAACCTCCTCTGAAGGCGGTGCCATGCCCACACGCTCAGCAGGATCTGGGGGGAGGGAAGATGTCTCCCCAGCTTGGAGCTCCCACCAGGACTCCTGCTCTTTACGCTCAGGGCAGCTCAGACATCTCGGGGGGATGCTGAGGGGTCTCCTACAGCACTTGGTGGCCAAGTAGAGGGAAGAGCGTTTGGTAGCGTGCAAGGGAAGGCTGAGGAGTGAGAAGATGGTATCAAACCCACACAGCCAGAGAGGTGGATAAACTGAGAACTGAGTGAGTGGTCCCGGGTATCCTGTGATGCAGTAGGAGCAGGAAAGAGAGGATGAGGACTCCACAGCATGGTGAAAGTAAACTGCCCCCTTCTGAGATGCAATGGATTGCACCCAGACATGTCTGAACTACAGAAAAGAAACTAGCACACGTATTCTGATTCCAAACTCATGATGGAAATGTTCAAAAAATCAGAAAGAAAACTGAAAGACAGCAATCAAATAGCAGAACCACAGAATCACAAAATCAATCAAGTTGGAAAAGACCTCCAAGATCCCCCAACCCACCCCACTGTACCCACTGACCATGTCCCCAGGTGCCACCTCTCCACGGCTCTTGAACACCCCCAGGGACAGTGATTCCACCCACCACCTCCCTGCACAGCCAGTGCCATGCATCACTGATCTTTGGAGAAATCATTCCCAGTACCCAAAACCCAAACCTGCCCCGTGCAACACGGGGTCACCACCACTCATCCTACTGTTGTGATCTGGGAGCAGAGGCTGACCCCCACCTCACTCCAGCCTCCTTTCAGGAGTTGTATGGAGCAATGAGGTCTCCCCTGTGCCTCTTCCTCTCCAGACTGAACCACCCCAGTTCCCTCAGCTGCTCCCCATAAGACTTGTCCACCAGATCCTTCTCAGCTCCACTGCCCCTCTCTGGACATGCTCCAGGGCCCTGATGTCTTTCTTGTAGTGAGAGGTCCAGCACTGAACACAGCACTTGATGTGCAGGGCAGTGAGCTGCAAGGCAATGAAGATGTCAAACCGAAGGACGCCAACACTGCCTTCCACGTTAATCCCCCTTTCCCTGCCACTACCTAACCATGCAGCCAAGGGTCAGCCTGCAGGCCGTATGTGCACCCAGCACACACAGCCATGTCTGAAAGCCCTTCTGGCTGGGGAATACTCATCTACACATTTTCTTCCGAAGCCACTTTTTGGCAGCTCTTAGGTGAACCAGTGCCCAAATCCAACTGCAGATCCTATGAACGAGGAGAGACAAAGTGGAGCGAGCAGGAGGGCTCTGCCTGCAGCTCCCACCAGATGGCAGAGCAGCTCCGAGCAGCGGGAACACCTTCTGCAGAGTCGAAACAAAAGGCTGGGAAGAGCATTTCTCTCTCGCGATGCAAAGAGCATTTGGAGGAGGGTTTGTTTTTCCTATTGTTTTTTTTTCCCCCCTGATTCTTTCTGTTCCGTATTTCTTTTCCTCACCAAAAAGGCGCAGATGTCCCTTGCAATATGCTATTGAAATACTGTTGATAGGTTCTATGAGCAAAACTCAAGTCTATGGATTAATGTCCCCATATCCAGAATATTCTGCCGCACCCATCAGTGGGTCAGTGAAAATAGGAGTAGAGATACAGATATGAAGCTGGGTGTATTAAAGAAATTAGCCCTAATTTCATGCTGTACATGACAGAGAATTTCCAAAGCAACCTGTAAGACTCACTGCCCTTCTACAGTCTGGTGCTCTAACTGCTGGATCTGCTGCATCCTTTGTAGCATAGCTGTACTGGAGGATGCTTGCTACCCATCCATGGAGAGGATGATGCCAAGATGTGCCCAAAGAGCTGGACCAGAAGCAACCCACGAGACCTTAAAGCACAGACAGAACAAGGATCTGTGCACCTCCACTGGGAAGAGCCTGTTTTGGGATATGACACAGCGAGGCGAAGCCCCCCAAAGGGCAAACGATTTCCTTTCATAGGCTCACACTGTATTTTCCCCAATGCTTCCACATACTGTATCCCGAAGAGCTATCTAAAGTGCTGAAGAGCAGCACGACCACCTCTCCACAATCACCTTCACATCCAATGCACGGCACATCAGGATTAGAGCAGCTGTCAGGGAGCATTTTACTTGTCAACACTGAAAAAAGACAAATCCCCACCAGTAACTGTATGGCTCCTGGCTCCCATATGCACGCAGTGCACGCCAGGGTGGGTGCATCTCCAAGTCATGCAGTGTTTTACTAAAATACAAAACCAAAATAAAATACAAAGCACCAAACCAAGCATTTCACTGGGTCTTCCAGCTTGGAGCACATGGTGCTGGGCACAGCTGGTGGCCCCAGAAATGCAGTCCCAGTACATTGGGAAACTCCCTTTGATTCTTCAATTATTCCAATGGTTCCCCAGGGAGAGCAGTTTCATTCTGCAGAGTCATTGGGTCGTTATCAGCAGGCCCCAGTGTTTTTTCCCTGTGACCTAAAGCCCAGACAGATGAAGCACGTAAGAGAAAACAGCTGCTTTCAGGACTGGGGCACTGGGAAGGGAAATACTGAGACACAAATTGACCTCCTCAACAGCACTGCTTCCCCAGCACTCACTGTGGTCACTAACCACAAAAAGCAGCTGCAGGAACAGATCTAGAGGGGAATCAGGCTGAGAAAAGGAGCAAATGCAGTGGTACTACATACAAGGCACGTGCATCGCAGAGGGGAACAACTGGATCAGCACATGGTTGCTTCTGAGCAGCACTTGGAGCCTGGTGCTTTCAGAAGCTCCTTTTCTAAGATCTGAGCCTCGTGTGAGCGTGGGTGGTTTCTGCACACATCAGCACCCACCTGCCATGCTGGGAGGACCTTCTCGATGTCGTTCAGATTGATGCTGTCACCATCCTCGTATTTCCCTTTTCCAAGCCTGTGGCAGAGAGAGAGCAAACAAAAACGTGAGCAGTGAGACCTCGCTGGAACCAATGTTAATTCTCCGTGATGGCACACAGGGAGGATGAGCTCTCACTGCAGAAGGCCCTCATAAAGACAAAAAGGTCTCTGAAGTTCATTTCCAAAATGCTCTCATATGGGCACAAAGACACTGACACCAAATGAAATGCTGCCCCAGCCCTATCACCCTGCACCATGTCTGTCCAAACAGCACTACAGTGCTCCTGGTAACAGCAGCAGTAAGAAACATGGGCCTCAGCTGAAGGAGGACTGGAGTTTAATTAACATCTAATCACTTGAAGGGAAATTAGGTGTGTTCAACAGTAGAGCTTGCACTGAATGAAACAGCGATCTGTATGGGCCATGCTCATACTCTGCTCTTCCACAGAAGCCCTATTGCTTGTGGGAATTGTAACCATGACCTTTCCCTAAAACATTCTTAAATGTAGCTTGGATCCAGCATGGCTTAGAAACGAATTCTGTAAAGCAATGCAAAAAAAAAAAAACAACCCCAAACAGCACTGCTCTAAACCACATGAGCCGAAGATGGCCAAGTTCTCAGACCCTGAATGTGGTCCAGCTCGTCCTCCATACGGACCATGCCACCATGCCAGCAATCCCACTGCAAAGAAGCTCCTTTCTTCCTGGAGAGCATCACCTCACTTGCAGCTCTGGGGCTGGGGTAACTGCACACACGTGGCACTCACCCTTCCCTGTCGATGTGGGGCAGTGGATGTTTGGAGGTGTTCCGGAGCTTCCTGTGGAATTGGCTGAAATCTAGTTTTTCAGGCTGCAGGTCCCACGTTGCACCACTGGGAGAGCAAAACAAAGAGAGGCAAAGAGAGTGAGTGCTCTGCTGATACAATAAAATCATGCTTACAGCAAAGGAGCAAACCTGAGCCTGCAGATGAGGACAGCTGGTGCTTTGGAAGCACCACCTGAGCAGCGTGATGCCACAGGCCTCCAATTCACACTGCTGCACTAATGCTTTTTTCTGTGCTGATTGCACTAAATCCATAGTTTTGATGCAGATGCATCATGAAGACCACACGCCTTGCTACCTGCATTTGCTCTCTGTAACAAGGAGGTACTGCAGCAGAGGCTGCTCCAGTCTATGCAGTGCAGAGCTCTCCCCACTCCAGCGACCTGGAGCAAGTCTCAGGTGAGAGCTCGACCCCTGTAGTGCTGCGGGCACAGCACAGCAATGTGTACCACTGGACAGAAGGCACATTTCACTGCTTGAGCCGTTGCTGCTTGAGCAGGGAAGCACACTTGTTTTTTCTCATGCTGAAGCAGCAGCTCCGCTCAGCAGCTGCAGAGCAAACACATGATCACAGCAGCAGTTATAGTGGGAGAAAGAAGGCCAGGAGCAGAGCTCAAAGCTCAGCCTCGCCTGTGCGGCTCTCAGATGATTGCCAACAGTCCCATCAGTGCCTTTTGGAGACATTTAGCCTGCAGGCCTCTCCTAAGCACACACAATGCTTTAAGTACATTCACAGCATCATTACGGTTGGAAAATACCTTCAAGATCCCCACGCTCAAGCCCAACCCACCCCCACCATACCACTGACCATGTCCCCCAGTGCCACCTCCCCACAGATCTTGGACACCTCCAGGGAAGGGGACTTCACCACCCCCGGAGCAGCCTGTGCCACTGCATCACTGCTCATTGGAGAAGAAGTTTCTCCTAATATCCAACTAGGAAGTCTGTTGTTGGTGCTTAGTGCCATGGGCTACGTGAGGAGCAGTGATGGAGGCCATGTGGCAGCGCCCACCTGAGCACCAACAAGATGTCCCCACGCACAAACCTCTAACACCAGCTTACCTGAAGGAATCGAAGGTGTTGGCAGCCCAGATGTCGGTGCCCAGCATGTCAAGGGAGCCCTCCTTGTTGCCATTCTAGGAAGGATGGAGAGGTGGTTATATGGCGCAAGGCTCTACTTTGCACCCAGCGTTCCCCACTCAAGGGGCCTTGCTGCGACACACAGACCACTTGCTAGCTACAGAAGTGCACTTGGAGGCAGGAAGGGAAGGTTTCAGCCTTTGGGACACAAAGCTGTGGACAACACAGAGCGGACAACATGTGGGTTGATGTTGGCCCCATCCTCCTACCCAACATCCGCTGCCAATGTGGGCGTGTGGCCTCCAAGAAACACAGACCCATTGGGCAGGTTGGCATTCTGACCACAGAATTCCAGCTGGTTGACGTGGGGAGGCACCTCCAAGGTGACCTGTCCAAGCAAGGTCAAGAAGGGCCACCAAGAGCCAGATGTCCAAGGCCATGTCCAGATGGCTCCTAATGCTCCAAGGGCTGTCACCAACAAGCACATGGAAAGCCTTTAGTGAAGCACAAGGTGAAACACCTCCGAATTTCACCACTGTGGCGACTGCTTCTTCAAGGAGTCATGGTGGCACAGCTTCTCCTTGCTCCACCGATGTCTCACAGAAGGACACGACCCCATATTGAAGCTCCAATTTTTCCCCAGTGGAAAAGCATCTAAGCCAAAACCCTAAATTGCTTCTTGTCCTTCACAGCTCTACTACAATCACCGGCCCCCACGTGCCCTCCCCACAAGCAGAGGGCTGCCCTCACCACACTTCACAAGCAGACAACAGCAAAGAGGCACAGCACATTGGGTTCTGTCAGTGGCAGTCACAAAATCAGACTCAACTCAGACTCACGTGGGATCGATATGCTACTTCCTATTCATAATACACTCACTTATTACCAATACTCTCCAACAAACAGGTTTGTCTCCTCGTAGACACAACACTCTTGCAACGCAGGCACAGCCATTACTGTACTTACACCACCACATAAAGTTTTCCTGAGGAATTGCTGTTTTCAAATAACACAGAAAATAATTAAAAGTGACTATTCCTACATGAAGTTCCAGACTTCAAGATCTTTCTCAAGACCAAAGATCTTTCATCTTTACTTCCTCTTTGGTTAAAGGTTTCTTTAACCAATTCTTCTTGCAGACACATCTATTTCTCTTTCCACTTCCTATTAACACAGGATGTTTAAGTACCTGTCAATGAACCAACTGCAGTGGCATGTCCCAGGAGCTGAGTGTTTGGGCTCAGGGGATAAGGATGGGAGCATATAAGTAATTGCAATGAAAACGAGACCAATCAGCAACCAAGACACAAGCAGCCAGAATTTCTGATAACGTGGGAATGGGTTCCTAACAGCACGTTGTGTTCTGAAATCGCGGCCCAAATTCAGCTCAGCAGAGAGCTTCTCAAGAGCTCCTTCTTCAATCTTGAGACAAAGCGCTCAGCTTCCTGCTTGGATGCGGCCAGTTTGGACCCAACTCCCAGCAATTAGTGGAAACTGTGGGGCTGCTTCCCATGCAGCAGTACAGGAGGAGGTCAGAGGGGTGCGAGTGCTCAGGCAATGTTTGGGTGCTCCCACCCAAACAGGGCTGCAGCTCCTGGTCCTCCCAGCCCACGTCCCCACCACCTCTCAGGGATGCTCCAGATACCAGCCCAACTTCGTGACATTGGCACTGGGGCCCAATGATAACGACATTTGTCATTGAGCCATGAGTCATTGTGGTCATTCCAAGTCTTTGCTGCCTCAGATGACCTGCCTTGGTAACTGGGTTGTGCCTCGGGTCACCAGCAGCTCCCAGTGTGCTGCTGAGACTGTCATAGGACTAGAAAAGCCAATTCTCAAGTCCAGGAGAAAAAATAAATTGTGTGTATTA
Organism: Gallus gallus; assembly: GCF_016699485.2. Classification (NCBI taxonomy): domain Eukaryota; kingdom Metazoa; phylum Chordata; class Aves; order Galliformes; family Phasianidae; genus Gallus; species Gallus gallus. Next base: position 1,673,657 of record NC_052572.1, read on the forward strand.
AAGAGAAGCAGCTCCTTGCTGTCAGTTCCCCCAGGAATGCAATTACAGAGGTGAGCAGTTTTAATATGAAGCTCCCCATGACCCAACCCTCAGCCTTAGATACTAATTTTCACTGTGAAGGGGTTAGAATTGCTGCAAATTAATTAAGCCGACAGGAACAGTGATTGAGTGACACACTGGTGAGAAAGTCATCAACGCTCAGAGACAGCAGAGATCCAGTAAAATGAACCCTATCCCCCGGAACGGTCTATACATGTATCTTTATAACCTGTCCTCCAGATCTCATGAGCACGCACTCAGGTGACCAAAACCTACACCCAGAGCACACAGTGACGGGGACAGAGTACGCCACCCCCCACGTGGACTCTGCCTGCTTACATACACATGCAACCTCAGCAAATTCCCCACAAAGTCAGCATTTAGATGCATGCTGCCCTTTTTTCTGTTTTTCCCAAAGCCAGCTCAGTATCACACCGGTTTCTCCTGCCACTCCTCATTACCATTCCCCAGCAACTCTCTACAAGTGCAAAATCATGCTCTCCGTGGCACTATTGCAACATGTCTCATCACCACTCTTTGCATTAATAGGGAGCAGCACCAAGCGGTCTCAGTGCTGTTTGTGGTATAAACAGAAGGATTATCCTGTGGCGTGTGCTACTGCAGCAGAAGTCTCCTTCTCAATCAATCCCCAGCCCCAAACCATCACTGCACCGTTCAGGAAATTACTCCATGTACTCCAGGATGCTTGAGATGCAAGGATGGACCAGGACTTTGAATGCTGGCCCCGGCCTTTGGCACAGCCAACACTCATGCATGCAGATGGAGGTCCCTGGACTGAGTTCAGGCAGGGAAAGGCCCTAAAATCACATCAGCAGCAAATTCCCCATGTTTTTTGTAGGGTAGGAGGGTAACTCTCCATCTAGCCCTGGAAAGGTGCTGGACTCGGGGTCATAATGTAACACCACCTATTTGCTGTTCGCTCCTCCGTCAACCTCTAACAAAGACTCACCAAAAAAGCAATTACAGGCATCTCCTGATTTCCCAGACCAGAAGTACTCCAGGATTTCAAGGACAAAAAGCAAATTTCCTCCGTGCTCAACCACACAGCCTTCTTACCCAACAGAAAGGCACACCTCAGCAGAACCCGAGGCTGAAGGACAGCCGCGTTCCTCAGCAGTCAGGTGATGGGTTGGGCACGAATAGGGCAGCAATCTGTACACCAACACGCATCACACCCTACACGGAGGCACACAGACAGCGCACACCATTGGAAACCTCCCATACACAGCAAGCAGAGGACACGAGGCCAGCACCCAGCTCTCCCCATGGCTACCAGGTGTACCTTGGTGGTGTGCCTGAACTGGCTGCTCCTCCCAGACCTCGATCCAGAGCCACACCTGGAGCCCGACCCTGGCCGCGATCCTGCGCTCCCACCGCTGCTGTGATCCCAATCTTCCTGGAACAACAAACAGCTGGCTTTAGTCAAGGGCAGTGCCACCCCACACCCATGAACACCACTGAGCTGGCCAAGCAGGAGAGCTGCTGCTCCTGAGCCACGCACACCGGCATCTCAAGACCCGTGCCCATGCACCATTGTGTTTTCCTTGAGGCCTTTTATACATCTGGATGGAATTTTCTTGCATTGCAAAGAGACAAAAAATGATGGTAGAGATTTAACTACAGTAAACTAGTGCATGCATGGAGAAGAATAACACCTCCTATGGCTTCATGACGGTTCATTACGCATATCCTACATCCTCTAAAACTGCAGATGTACCCTTAATTCCTGCCAACCCAAACCCCCGTGCCCCAAATCAACCCTTCATTTGCTTCTTCCCCCTGCTTAGCCCGCAGCTGAGTCCAGTTCCCCATGCACCTGACAATACTTGGGCTTCACCAGCCCAACACTCCACCCCAGTAACACCTGTCCCTTCAGGGGCTGTCCCTAATGTCCTCCTTTCTTCTCCTCACACTTGTTCTGCCGTCAAACATCCCACAGCTTTCTTGTTCAGTCAGCACCCCACGGGACAAGATGAGTAAGCCAAAACCAGAACAACCAACCCAACCAGCTCTATTTACCCAAACAACACGAGGTGCTTGGGAAGAAAGGGGTTTTTTTTGTCAGGGTAATTGCTCCTGAAGTTTTCCTCAGAGGCTCCCAAAGGGCTTCAGGAGTGACCTGAGATGATGAAAAATCCCTAAATCAAAGAGTGCAGAATGTTCAACTCTATCATGCCGAAAATGTGGAAGGTGAATAATTCTGGGCAAAGCCCATGTCCTGGTTGGGTCTCCTGTGCTCCTCTACCTGCTGGGGCTGGAGGATGTACCCAGCACAAGGGACTGGAAGGAAGGTGTAGGATTTACCTAATAAGAGTTAAAATGCATTGCTGCCCATTTCTGCATGGCCCCACCGCATGTTCTCCATCCTCAAAGCCAGCAAGCCCGAACACCTCGAGGCTGCTATACCCTAAAGTCAGTACCAACTCTGAAAGAGGGTAAGTTAACCAGTTTTTCAGTTGCGTACAGAAGCTGTAACACCAATGGCAGAACGCACCTCCTTTCCTCCTCAGCACAATGCAATACAAACATACTGATGGTTATATGCTCCCATCCTTTTTCCCTTGGGACCGATGTCCCCAAAAGACAAGGACTCTCCCTGCCTCCTCCAACACCCTGAAGATCTGCGTGCTCTCATTCCCAGCTCTCAGCAGGCTCCAGCCACCACTCCAGGTCTACATTTACCACCAGGAGAGGGAATCTCCATCCCAAATGTTGGGGTTGGAGACAAACACCTCCTTGGGAGAGAGATTGCCAGCAGCTGCTTTTATCCATGCAAATCCTCCCGGCCAAACTCTGCATCCCCTTAGGAGCAGCGAGGCTGTGCATGTCAACCCTGCCAGCCACCCTCCTAGCTGTCACATCTAGCATTTACATTTTAATTAGCAATAATCACATGTTTCACTTATACTGCAATTTTCACCTTCGCAGAGCTTTGCGGTGCGAACTAATTAATCCTGCTCCCTTTGCCAGCTCAAAAGTTATTTCTTCCTGGTACTTCAGTGCACAATGGAAAATCTCATTCGCAGAAGGGGAAAGCTCTCCCTGATGAGCATGCAGTAAATGGAAGCTCTGCAATCTCCAAGTGGTTGTCCTCAGTGGAAAGGTAAAGTTTGGTCTGTAGGTGAAGCCACCACTGAAGACAACAGTGGATTCCAATGGGGATTCATGTTAGAGAAGATCTCCCACACTCAATCTACAGCCTAAGGTTGGGCAGATAAAAGGGTCTTCTCAGGACATGGGCCTCAAGCTGCAGATCTGGGATGGCCACCAGCATGAATTATCCCAGCACAGCATCTACAACCTGCTCCTAGACCAAGCTGGACAGCGTCCTACAAGCCACCAAGGATTTCAGGCCCTTCTAGATCTATTCAAGAACATGCACTCCAGGTTTTTTTTGTTGTTGTTGTTTTGTTTTTGTATTTTTGTTTTTTTTTTCCCATGAAAAAATAACAATTTACAATAGAAAGAGTTATTTTAACATTTTAAAACGTGGGGGAAAATAAATATTTCAGCTGGGACAAACTTCCAGCCTCTTTATACTCGATGCCTAAAGCTACAACAGAAACAGAAAATCACCCCTATAGAAACACCATGAAGAAAAAAAAAAACAACCAGATACAAAAAGAGCAAGTAGTTACAACAAGAGAGATGAAGAAACAATTCCCTTCACAAATAATTTGTGTCTTGAGGTGGAGTGTTTCTTGACTGTTTGATGCCTGAGATAAGGGCACACTCACCGTAGCTCCTGCTCTCAGTTATGCAAGTCTTCTGTAAAACAGCTGCTGAACAGCTGGTTAAAGCAGGTCATAGGGTCACAGAACCCTTAAGGTCGGAGAAGACCTCCAAGATCCCCAAGTTCAACCTCAACCCATCCTCACCATGCCCACCAACCACGTCCCCAGCTGCCACATCTCCACCACCTCCCTGGGCAGCCTGTACCAGGGCGTCAGTGCTCTACGGAGAAGAAATTGTTCCTAATATCCAAAGTAAATTTTCGCTGGTGCAACTTGAGGCCATTATCTCTCATGCTATTGCTACTTTCCTGGGAGTAGTGTTAATTAGCTGGAAGCACCTCCAATACAACCGGGGATATGAAAGTCACATCATGCACTCAATCTCAAATGTCTGCTTTGTAAAGAACATGTTAATCCAGTGCATAATCAAAAACCCAGAACAGTCCTGGGACCAAACAGACTCCAACGGGGAAGGTGACAGTGTTGCTTGTGCCAGGACAGGCACAGACACAGACACAGATCTTCTGGACAGCAAAGATCACCCTTGAGAAGTTCTGGCTGTAGAGTGGAACCAATCCTCAGATTACTGTGGCAAACTTCCTAAAATACAGGAATGGCCATGAGACACCAAAGGTCCACCTGGTTTCCCCTTAGCAGCAGTAGCAGAATGGAGAGAGCTCAGGACCAAAGGTCTCGGTGACATCCAACACACCTACTTTTGGTATGCACATGTCCCAGACAAACACTGATGTGCCAAAACCTGGAGGGTATGGAAAGTATAAAGAGTATGGAGGGGATAAATCAACCACCAAATGCAAGGTCGCTCCTTTATAAAGGGTGCTGCTGTAACACAGCCAGAAGCCCCAGAGCAAGCTGAACCTACACATCAGCTGAATGGTTTAATTCCTTTCTCAGCAGCCATGATTGAGCAGATCTGTACTTACTGCACAGAGGGAGCGTCAGCAGCAGCTACAGGTGGAATGCCACTTAGTGACTGGTTCTGCCAGAGCTGCTCCTTGATCACCTTTGAGGGCTGGCCACCTCACCTAGAGCTTTAATTCCTTCTTCCCGAGGCAGGGCTGCACCAACCTGTATTCCCTGGCAGAGCCTCAAAGTGACTCCCTGACTTTCGCCTTCTCTTCCTCTGTTGGGAATGAGACAAAGCAAAACAGCTGTGTCTGGCTGCACCTACTTGCCCCAACAGCCCTTCAACGTGATGGCCAAGCACAACCCAAAATATCCCGTAGAAATAGAGTCAATCGTCTTTACTTGTTAACACAACTTCCTATGGTTGGAAGCCAAGCGCTTAGCAGGGGGGGGTTTCAGGTTCAAGTGAGTCACTGGGAAGTGTGTCCTAAGGGATTTAAGTGGGTCTGCTCCAATCCCACCCCACCCCCAGCAGCCACACAGCCCCATGACTGCGTGTCCCCGGATGCCCTCTGCCTGCACGATGTGGGGACGCAACAGGCAGCACCTCCCATGGGGATGCATTCTGACACCCGCACAGCACTGAGCACCTCTGAGTCACTGAGGATTCATGTGGACGAGCTTTGGTTTGGTGGAGGTGTGGGAGCTTCTCATACTTCTGCTATCATCAAGGCTTGGGTTCATGGACAACACGACGCTCACGTGGAGAAGCCCCCGAGGCTCCTGGTCATGCTACAAGTCCCCATGGCACGTGGAGGGACATGGAGATGGCTATGGAGCTGCTGCCAGGCTTCTCACATCCCAGAGCTCTGTGGATCTCTCCACACACAACATGCCACAAAGCCTTTTGCTTAATGAATTGCCCTCAGAAATATATCAAAGCTTTGGCCCCACGAGGGGAATGCAAATCATGCATTACGTAAAATCTTCCCACTGGGTGTTTTTAGAAGAAGTAAAATAAAATCCAAGCATGAAAAGATTTGAAATCTTACCATTATCCGACCTTTCCTCGTGCACAGTGGCACAGGCAGTACCTTATATCTATCAACAGGGTATGTTTCCACCCCAAAGAGCCCTCTGGGGGCACCGCCCAGGACACTGCAGGAACACTGCAGGGCTCAGCGCCACGCTGCACAGCAAACCAAAGCGTTCCCAGGAGGGAGCCAGGAGAATTACAGCTGAGCAGGATGTGACTGTGAGGCTGTGAGACCCCTCAGCACACCGGGACCTCATGCAACCTATGTCAGGAGATCCCCCACGAGCACCACAGCCTGGGCCTTCCTCCTCCCCGCAGCCTTACTGCACAATGCAGAATGCCCAGCTGGAAAGAAAACACAAAAATCAAAGAGTTCCCCTTTCCAATAGAAGATCTCAAACCCCGTAACAAATTGCAGTGAAAAAACAAAAGGTAACATCATCCCTCGGGAAACGATTAGCCAGCTTTTTGTTCCCGAGCAGGTTTGAAGAGGGAGTGATAATTTACGTGCAAGACTGAAACCTCATTAACGTTGTTTTTTTTCTTTCCATGCTACCGATGAGAAAAATCAGCATCCAGAAAGAGTAATGCACCGAACCCCGCTCTCACCAGCAGCGATTCGGCTGTATATCTGTAGCAGAAAGAGAAAGGCTGCCTGGGCAGCAGAACAATAGCGTGCAGCTCCTCTCTGGTGCCAAGGAAAATTTGTTCCTCGCTGTTAAAGGAAGCCCAACACGGAGAGAGATAATTACGAGCCCTGCTGCAGGCTGGGAGAGAGCCCAAACGTGGGGAAAGCAGAGTACAGAGCGTAGCCTGGGCATACATGGATGTTAGCTGTGCTCTAGCTTCCCCCAGGGCAGCCATTGCCAATAGGGTTTGTATATATATATGGCCATGGTATGAAGGGATTGTGCAGACATCTTGCTGGCCACCAGTATCTGCGGGGGTAATCCCAGGGCAGACACTGGTCAGCCACCCCCAGTAACTACCTTGCTATTAAACTGATGAATTGGAGCTCGCCTTTGTGTACTCTCTCTGGGATTGGTAAACCTTACGTAGAAGCACAGGTGCTTTTGCATAACACATCCACATGTTGGCAAGCTGCTCATCTCCTGTGGCTTTTAGTGGCAGAGCAGAGGGAAAAGGTGTCTCAGAACCACGGGATGGTTGGGTTGGGAGGGTCCTTAAAGACCACGGAACTGTAGGATCCCAGAAGAGTTGGGTTCAAAGGGAACCTTAAGCCTCTCCAACCCCACCCCAGTCATGGGCTGGTGGCTTCTCACCAGCTCAGGCTGCCCAGGGCCCATCCATGGCCTTGGACAGCTGCAGGGATGGGGCACCCTCACTTCTCTGGGCAGCAGTGCCAGGGTCTCACCGCCACCTAACATAAATTTCCCCTCTGTTTAAACCATTCCCCCTCGAATCATCACTATCTGCCGATGTAAAAAGCCAGCCCTTCTCCCTCGATGTACTGGAAGGTCTCCCCAGAGCGCCCTCTTCTGCAGACTAAATACCCCCAGCTCCCTCAGCCCGTCCTCAGGAGAGGTGCTCCAGCCCTCCAAGCATCTTGGTGCCTCCTCTGGGCCCACTCTGACAGCCTTCCCGTGCCGGGGGTCACGACGCAGTGCTGCAGGTGGGCTCTCACTGCAGCACCTGAAGTGCAATGCTACTCCCCCAGGCTCCCTGCTCCAGGCAGCGCTGCTGGATTCGAGGTGAGTCTGAAGCCTAACAGGCACCCCTCCAGTTCCCAGCACTAAACCTGGAGGTGTTTCATCCCAGAGTTTGAGGAGATATTGATAAACTGAGGCAGGCAACCACAAAAAAAAAGTAGCCATGAAATAGAAAGGATGAAGGTGCAGCCATGTCCAAGCCATAGCATCCCAAAACACTGCTCCCGAAGAATGCAAATGTAGAACCTCCAAGCTTGGTTTCCACCAAGCCCAGTGTCCTTGCCGGGTCCTCCTGGAGGAGGAACCATCTCAGTGCCGAGCTGGAAGTACGGGCTCAGCACTCCCAGGCTGCAGAAAAAGGACAAAAAGCAAAGCTCTGTCGAGGAAGAACTAAACACTCCCCTACCTGCTTGTGCTGCTGGGACGACGAGCCCTTCCCTCTGGATGGGGAGCAGCTGCCATCGAGCTGCTCACTACAATCCGCCGTCCACTGCAAAAGGGATAGAAAGGCATTGTGTAAAATAATAGCCAGGCTGGGGAAACTGCTGCATCAGCCCGCAGCAAACATCACCCAGCAAACAGCACCGTGACTGTGCTGGGATGTGGAGCATCCACAGCCTTCTCTCTGCAGCATCAGCTCTGTTCCAGAACAACAGGGCTCCCTCTGACCAGCAGGGATGATCCCGAAGGCTCTGGCTGGGAAATGCTCGGCCTGGTGATGGCCATAAGAGGAAAGCTCCAGGAACAATGGCAGGAAGCTGGAGAAGCTGCTGTGGCCATCGCTGGGTTGCATTGTTACGGAGGGTTTTAAAGGTGGGGGGTGGGGAAAAAAGTTGTGCTTTTCTGTTCTTTCCGTTGTTCTCTGTTTTTTAAATGAAACAGAAGACAGAGCTGCTGACACAGGCAATGCATTACAGAGGTGTCTGCATCAAAACAGCTCAATTTGGGGTCACTGGTTACCACTCCACAACGAAAAGAAGAGCCACAGCATAACGCTGAAAGTAATGATAACAGTAAAGTAACTTTCCCTCCACCAAGATGAAGGATCCTGCTTAATCCTTAAGCCATTTCAGTTCCCTGCCACGAGGAAGCAGACTGCAGAGCTTCAGTAGCTTGCCCAAAGTTAGCGATTAAGTGGCAGCAGAACCCTGCAGCTAACACAGCTCTCTTGGTCTCAGTCCAGCGCTCAGCCACAAACCCATCCTTTCTCCTGCAGCTCTCGTTAAAGGGAGCCTGCTGCCTTCAGCCTGGCTGACAAACCAGCTCGCCCGTGCATGCATGCTTATTGCTTTGATAAGAGCACTCAGGAAGAAAAACAAACGATCCCTGATTATTTCTTACAGAAGTCTGAGGCATGACGAAGGTAGGAAAGCAAATATCTTTTGGACACAACAGATAATTCCTGCTTAGCATACGCGTGGCTTGAGAGCAGCAGGTGACACATGTAAATCATCCTCGCCTCTTGTCCTGCAGATAGCCAGCAGCTGCTTTCAAGTCACGCAGAAAAGCCACAGTCCCATTTTCACACACAGCAAGATGGCTGGCACAGCAGAGGCGTGGGCACACCACCCCATTCCCAATAGCACTCCTACCTCATGCTCAGGTCTGATGAAGCCTTTTAATGGAGCACGAGATCTCACGGACCCTTTTCTTTATGGGAAAGGGCAAACTGTTCCACCACTCAGTGCTGAGCCCCTTCTGAATCACGAAGCAAAAATCTGCCTATTCATTTATTTCTAATCCAATAGTATTTCTCAACTTGACACGCTGAAAACAGCCTGTTTGGCCTGAAGCCCCTCCAAAGCATCACTTCAAACACAGCCACTTCCCAGCCTCGGTTTAAACAAACACACCGTTAAAGTGCGTGGGATCACCTGCATTTTAAATGTATTTCCTCCCACCTCTAAAGGCTTTGATCCTCAATCTGCAGAAGATTCAGTGATCGTCATGGACACCTTTCAGTACAGGAGTTTCTAGGATTCTATCACAGAATCACACAGTCACGGAGGTTGGAAAAGACCTCCAAGCTCCCCAAGCCCAACCCACCCCGCCATGCCCACTGACCGTGTCCCCAGGTGCCACATCCCCATGGTTCTTCCCCATCCCTCCAGGGTCAGGGACCCCACCACCTCCCTGGGCAGTCTGAGCTGTGGTGCCTGACAGCTCTCTGGGGAAGTTGTTCCTAATATCCAACCTGATATGCTCATCCTACCTTCTTCTTATGGATGAGATTGCTCATATATCTCTGCAGAACAAGTACTGCCTTGCCAGGGCACTTCTCTGCCACGTGGGCAGAAGGATCCTGCTGCAGAACCTTGCACCCCATCCACTATTACACACCTCCAGCCTCATCTCCCAGCACACCACAGCACCAGGACATTCCTTCGAACACCACCACCAGCTCGAGAGGTTAAATTTCTCCTTGTGTAGGACTTAAAAAGTCAATTTTTAACAGACACAGACGCAGCCGTTGTTATCTTTGCTCCTAACGACACCGCCAAACCACACCTCCTCTAAGCCATCCCTCTGTTTGCTGGGTGCAGTCTGTGGGGGAAGAGGCACCTGCGTTCACCCATCCCCAATGGACATCCAGATGGCACCCATCGCTTCCAGGCACGTGTGTTTATACCATACCCTGCGCACAGCACACTCGAAACAGAAAACACAGGGTGGTCAAAAACCCTCAGGGCACACCCCAAGGCCACTTCACGATAAACACGAAACGCAGTCAGCAGATCTTTTGCCAGCTGTTGGCGTCCTCATACGTGGCCAAAGGAGAAAGCTGCCTCAAATCCAACGTTTCCTTGCATTTCTAGGCTAGGAGAGACGCTTTAGCATGGCCCAGCCCCACGGCTCACGTCCCCACCAACCTGAGAGATGTTGGACTGTGTCTTCTCGCTCTCGCCGTCGCCCTCAGTCTTGTCGGTGAGCAGCCCCTGCACCTGGTACTCCAGCACGTAGCTGTCGATGAAGCGCTCCAACTCCTCAATCTCCTGTGAGCGGCTGCTGCCCGCCTCCGAGGAGGCCGAAGCCACTGATGAGTTCTCCATCCTTTCAGCTGTGAGACTGCAGAGCGAGGGGACCTGGGGAAGGAAAAGGATGGGAAGTGAGAGCTGGTCCTTGGCCACTTCCCTCTCTCACCTCCTCCAGGCACAGTCACAGGCGTGCCTTTCACTTTCCCTACACCTGGTAATTAGAGAAAGCAGCCAGGCAGGGCCTTGGCTGCTATTCTCCTATGGTTTACTGCAGGTTGGACATGTTTTGATATATTTCTGCATTTCCAATTTTTAGTAACTGGCCTGAAGATGACCTTAAAGCATCTCCCTCCAGCCACCTTCAAGAGAACCCCTTTGCAATGATGTTTAGTAAAGAAGGCAGCAGGACGGGGTTGGGTGAGGTGCTCCACCCAAACCTGCCATGTGCAGTAGGATATCACAGATACCAGCACACAGACGTTCTAGCACCCAGAAGGTTCACTTCTGTTACACTCTTACGCCTAAGGACCACATCAAACATTTTGTCTGTCCTCCTCTCTATAGGAATATGAAAAGTTTGTCCAGAGCTGTGGGTGCCTCATCCCTGGAGGTGCCCAGGGCCATGGATGGGCCCTGGGCAGCCTGAGCTGGTGTGAGGCAGCCAGCCCACAGCAGGGGGGGCGGGGGGGTGGTAGGGCTGGGAGATCCCTTATAACCCAACCATTCAGTGGTTCTATGATTGTTAATGTCCATTCCAACTCAACTATTCTGAGGCTCTGTGATCTTTAACAACCATTCCAACCCAACCATTCTATGCTTCTATGACCTTTAATGTCCATTCCAACCCAATCATTCCATGGTTCTATGACCTTCAAGGTTCATTCCAACTCAGCCATTCTATGGTTCTATGACATTCGAGGTCCATTCCAACCCAACCATTCTATGGTTCTATGACCTTCAAGGTCCCTTCCAACCCAACCATTCTATGGTTCTATGACCTTCAAGGTCCATTCCAACACAATCATTCTATGGTTCTATGACCATTAAAGTCCATTCCAACCCAACCATTCCATGGTTCTATGATCTTTGAGATCCCTTCCAACCCAATCGTTCTGTGATGCTATGGTTCTGTGAAAAGCTTCTCTAGGACTCCGGCAGCAAGCCAGATGCTGAGTCAGCAGCATGACTGCAAGCAGTCCGGCGAGGAGGTTTGGGTGTGGAGGTGAAACAGCAATCACACCAGAATCTATTTTTAAAACTTGTTCAAAATGGATTAGGAAAAAAAGAAAAAAAAAAAAAGAAAAAAAAAAAGAGGGGAAAAATCCTGCAAAACAGCAAAGAATGCATCTGTGAGGAGACCTGCAGATAGCCTGGCCAAACCTCCAGAGAGTGACGGCAGCCAAGGTCACGGAGTGCAACGCATGCAGATTTTAGAGATGTTCTTACTGATGCTCAATGGAAACACAGAACAAAGGAGGACAAGGCTGAGCAAATACAACTGGATGCACGTACCAAAATCCAAACACCCTTTTGCTCCCAGGAGAGGACCACCACCACCTGGCCCACGTTCAGGATGCAGATTTCATCCCCTGCCCTCCCTTGCTCTGCATATTTAGTCTGGTTGGAGATGGGTATAAAATTACCCAGCAAAATCTGAGTGAGTCACATGCCATCCGGATGGGAAGGAGAGAAATCTGTTCCCAGCTTGTGCAATTTGCAGCTCCCGAACTATTTCTCATCTGTCACTGCTGAACAATTGCAGCTTCATTTGGAAACCGCTGAGAACGAGCAGTTCTGGCCTAAGGATTTTGTCTGCTCAAGGAATTATTCCCAAATGTGCCCAGACTGTCAAAAAGGCTCATTATGGAGATCAACATCACACATTAGCTCCTGAGCAAAATCATGTGGCACGTTAAGAAGGAGAAAAATACAGAAGAGGAGCCCCAGAGAGAGCGTGGAGCCCCAACGGAGGGCATGCCTCTCACCCCTTAGCTAATTAGTGCCAATTAACAAATGGAAAGCGCCAGTGATTAAATGGAAAGTGCTATAGAAGAAGGGGATGTCCAGGACCAGCGTCCTGGTCCCCAAGGGCCTCACTAGCATGGCGAGGTCCCCATGTCCCATCAGCGTCCTGCTCGTTAGCAACAGGGGAGGTGGTGGATTGAAAGGGATTGGGTTTATCTGAAGTCAGCAAACAAGCAGAAGGGTTAATATCCCAACTTAACACAGCCCCTGCTTTGGGCAGATAGCTGTTCTGGAGATCTCCAGGCTCTCCACAAGCTCCCAGCAGCTCCAGCCTTCTGCTTTGGGGTGTCATGGGTAAGGAAACCCTTGTGCCTGGAGCAGGTTTCCCATCTCTTTTGGACTAGATGATCTTGGAGGTCTTTTCCAACCTTGCTGATACTATGATCTCACCTCGCCCTTGTACAAACAAGAGGTTTGGAAACAAAACCCCAAACCCACACACGAGCAACAAAAGCATTGCAAACTGAGCAGACGACTGAGAGCCTTTTGGGGAGCAGCAAACCCTTGGACTTATGTTGGTGTAGTGTCTTCACCGGGATTCCCACCCCAGATACACTCCTGTATGATAACTAATAGGAATCAACCTCAAATCTGGATTTTCCTTCCCATGTTTCTCCCTTCTGCCCCCACTTTGCCAAAGAAAAAAGGTTGTAAGCTTTTGGGGTCTAAAAACCATCTTCCAAACCTCTTCTATAAGGCCCATGCATTGCTCATTATTACTATAAAATATGGAAGTCTACAGATGTGCAAAGCGATTATTACAACTTAGCAGTGATTAATAATAATTATACATTACAAAGATGTTAACAGCTATTATTTTAAAGAGTGATCTAAGTGAGGTTCTTCCCCTACCCTTCCAATTACGCAGTTTTACCCTCAATCAGCAAATAAGCATAACAAGATCAAGGATTGTTTTGATATTTGTACATTCATCCCATAGGCAGCACTCACACAACAGCACCCAAAGGTGCTCCAGGCTCATGTTGAACTCTAGGAACCAAAAGCTGAACAGAATGAATGAACCCATATCATAGAATGGCCTGGGTTGGAAAGGACCACAATGATCATCGAGTTCCAACCCCCCTGCTATGCATCTCTTGGTTACGTATCCTCCATTACACTATTCCTGTGCTCATCCTCCAGTACTAAAACCAAAACTGCTCCTAGGCAGGCTGACAGCCTCCAGACCACGACAAACCTGTTTGCCATATGGGATCCATCAGCCCATGCTTTGCTCGGAACGGGAGCTGCTTCCCATAAAAGGAAACTGCAGTGCAAATGCTTCACGTACCACTGCAGCCACCTCTGTGCTGCTGGGAGCTGCTCCCACAGCCCCTGCCACCCTCCCGGGTGGCTTTTCCCTATTTCAGTAGCACTGCATTAACCACACCTCAGCACTCTGCAGAAGACCCTCCTGTCTGCCATAAGGGGTATCTCACACCCTGGAGATGCTGTGATTAAATCCTCAAAGTAAGCAATACAGCCCCAAAATCAATGTCTTGCTCTTTTCCATCAGCTTCCTCGCCTGCCCACACTTCTTTCTGGGGTCAGGCAGCAAGGCAAAGCACTTGGTCAAAGCCTTCACCACCTCCCTCCCCCCATGTGTTCTCCATCCTGCCCAAGCCATATTTCTGTTTTTATGGCTCTCTTTGGCCTTCAATTTTCCGTTTGGCATCTGCATGTGTTCAGGACAGGCAATAAAACCTGACCTCACCTCACCTGAAGAAACCCTTTCCTTTCTGCTGCCTTTTCACAAGCGTGAAGCAAACGAGCCACTGTTCAGACAGAGGACCCAGAGAGGGATCTGCTCCATCAGACCCCAGCAGGGCTCCAATCCACTGCATCCCAGTAAGGCTCTCCTCCATCAGACCCCAAAATGTCTTCCCTCTACTGGACCCCAGAAGGGTTTCAGTCCACTAGGTCCCAAATAGGGCTCTCCCACCTCCGGATCCCTAACAGGGCTCCACTCCATCAGATCTCAGTTGGGCTCTCCTCCATCAGAACCCAATAAAACCTCCCTCCAACAGACCCCAGCAGGGCTCCACTCCATCAGACTCGAAACAGAGCTCCAATCTGTCAGATCCCAACACAGCTTCACTCCATCAGCTCATAACAGGGCTCCCCTGATCTGAAATAAGGCTCCTCTCTATGGCATCCAAAGAGGGCTCCACACCACTGACCCAAACAGGGCTCCCTTCCAGTGGAGGCTCCCTACCATCAGATCCCAAAGAGAGCTTTGCTTCACTGAAACCCAACAAAGCTCTCCTACATCAAATCCCAGAGCGGCTCCGCTCCACTGGACCCCAACAGGGCTCCCCTCCACCAGATCTGAAATAGGGCTCTGCTCCATCAGATCCCAAACAGAGCTCTGCTCCATCAAAACCCAACTGGGCTCCCCCCCGTCGCATCCCCTCCATCAAACCTCACCACGGCTCCGCTCCATCAAACCCCAATCAGGGCTTTTCTCCATTGGACCCAACCTGCAGTGGTGTGTGCAGAAGGATCCCGTTTGGGGTTGGAGCTCCTGCTCATTGCTGCAGCCCCGGCTCACTTCCCACCCCCTCCTTTTAAAGAGCTCCTGCAGCAGCAATATTTTCTCTTTTAACGTGGCAGACTTCCATCAACAAGTAATTAGTGATGTGCCTTCCTCCAGCAGTGAGAGCACCGTGATGAGCAAAGAGAGCACTCTGGTGTGCGGTGTGGCAGCAGCAGTTACTATGGAGAAGCTGGAACAACGCACCCAGGTATCACCACATCTCAGACAAGCATCACGTGTAGGCTTTGGATTTGCTGCTCCAATATCCTTCAGGATGACAGCATGTAAAGCACAGCGCTGCTAACAGTTCCATCTCGGAGCTGATCCTTTTCCAATTAAGCCCCGAACACCTTGTAGCGAGCGGCTGCTGCTGGATCCAGCCTTGGGCTTTTCAGAATGGCTGCAGCCACGGCTGGCTGAGCATTCTCTATATTTCATCATCTCCCTTGGTTTCTGCTACCTGGCGATGCAGAAAAGCCCCAGTGACAGGCGAGACGCCCAGCAGCTGCCACGTCTCGGTGCCATCGACGTGCCCGGCATGTCGCGGAGCAGGCGGGTGCCACCTCGAATGGGGACGGAGCCATTGCCATTAGAATAAACACAAACAACAAGGAAGGAGGAGGGGGAGCTCCCTGCTGCGCAGGGTGCCAAGTACAAAAGGGCACAGGATCTGACCCACACCAGATGCCCATGCAGCGACCCAATGCGGAAGGGAGCACAGAGAAGCAGACCCCTGCTTGCTTCAATGCCACGAGAGATCTCCTGCGGCTGCGGGGGGGGGGGGGGAGGGTGGATGTTTTCCCCTTGTTACACAAAACCAAACCCCACTTCACCCTCAGAAACAAAAAGCCTCATGTTATGTCCTATCTGTGTGCTCCATTATGTCAAATCTGTGCGTCTTCCTGCCTGCAAGGAGGATGGCACCTTTGGTACCGGTGTGCCGGGTGCTGGGAGAAAAAGAAAGGGAAAACCCAAGAACAAATCAAAGGAGAGCAGAGGTGGGCACATCAGGGAAGGTGTTCTCCTCACATGCACAGAGAGGGCATCTGCACCCTCACAGTGCAAAATGCCTCGGCTAGCAGAGAGTGTGTGCCACATCCCAGCGCCACACTGCTCCCAGTGTGTGCGTTAAACACCCCTGGCAGGCTGATCCCATACATTCAAACACATTCCTACCCCACGCTCACTCACCCCTGCACATAAGGTCTTTTGCAAATAACCGAAGGGGGACCATTATCAGAAAGCAAATCTTTTCTTTCTGGGCACTGAGGCAATATAATGGGCACTTGTGCAGTGAAAAGCCCCGTAATCCTAAAAGACACATCCATCCCCCAAGGGGATGTCAGCACGGCATGGCAATGCCTGCAGCAGCGTGCTGACCTCATGGAGGGCACCCATCCCCTCACAACACACAAGGTTTATGGCAATGAGCGCTCCTGTGCATCTCAGGGATGCAGCTCACCCCTGTGCAGAGGAGTGCATCCCCTGCTCTGCCCCCCAGGAGCTTTTCTGAGTCTTTAAGTGCCTTCAGTGCTAAGAGACAACCGAAAGAAGGCAGTAGCCAGGACGGCCGTGTCCACAAGACCTTGCAAATGTCTTAGTGGAAAAGAACAAGAACTGGGGAAATGGGCAGTTCTGTACAGACAGCATGAGGAAAGGTCTCCTAAGGACTTATTTCACCTATCCCTGGGGTAGGACACATGGCACAGTGTCTGACCCTTGCACATTGGAGCGCATCTGACCTGAGCTGGCTGCCAAATCCTTCCCTTCCCTGGGGCTGACAGCGTCCTCCTTCGCTCCGTTCCCAATTTGTGCCATGGTCTGGATGTGCTCCAGACTGCAGGCTTCCACCCTGAGAAGTGATCGCATTTCACAGAAGTGACTTTTATTCCAACCTGATGAATAATCCCAACACACATTCTCCCTGAGAATGAACCCAGCCTAAAAGGCACAGCTTTGCCATACCCCAAACCACTGGCATCAATCCTATGGGCCTTTTTGTAGGAGACCAAGGGTTCTATTCATGGGTTCATTATTTTCTCCACCACTATAGGGATGGGTCACACCTGCTCTCTGTCTGCCATAGATAACAAGTGGCCACCTGGCATCAATGACCTTCCACCATTAATGACCCTATATCCATTTTTCAACCAGTGAGGAAGCACAGCATCACCTGAATGTTCTTCCATGGATCTTCCATCAGTAATTCCAAGAGCAAATCTGACGTTTAGCTGGACCTCCATATTGCTCCAATGATATTCTGGGAAGAGGCCACAGCTCACTGTGACCAGCAGGAAAACTCCAGGTGCTGAGAACAGCAGGATGTCCTGGCCATACATCACCAATCCCACACCACAGCTCAGAACCTGCCCTACTGCACCCCACTGGGATGTGTCCTTCAATGAACCAACCCTGCCCTTCAACAATCCAACACCATCCTTCAAGGAACCAACCACATCTTTCCACAAACCACTCTTTAATGAACCAACCCCATCCTTCAACAATCCGACTTCATCCTTCAACAATGTGATACCATCTTTCAGTGATCTAACACTATCCTTCAATGTTCCAACTCCTTCCCTCAATGAACCAACCCTATTCTTCAACACGCCAACGCCATCCCTCAACAAACCCTGTCCTTCAACGAACCAACCCCATCCCTCAACGAAGCAACCACATCCTTCAATGAACCAATCCCACAAACATCAAGTCGAGAAACTCCCTAGACAGGAATTTTAATGCAATGCTGGCCAGCCATCAGCCTTTGTTTTGGGGCTGAAAGTGCATCCGTTCATGCAGTCACTTCCAGACTGGCAATGCAGTCACCACGTGTGTCCCCAAAGCCCTGCTGGTCCCTGCAGTGCCACCTCCTGCTCATCCCAGCGATGCTGCTGCAGTGATGTTTATCACCCAGGGGATCGTGGGGTTTGATTAATACAAGGTAAATGAAGCTCAGCTTAGATAAGTCCCAGTGGATAGGTAAGGACAGGAAGGTTTTCATTAATGTGAAGCAAATGTAGGTGACAAACAGGATGAGTGCATTCTGCTTATCTATGTCATTATTGCAAATGACTGGTTAGAGGGCATGTGTGTCTACACAGCCACCTGTAAAACACAGATGTGGGGCCATTTGCTCACCTCCTGCAGTCCCTGGAAGGAGGCACCCCACAGAATGCAGCCCACTGCTGTCCCAGCTACCCAGCTACACCCCCAAGTGTTCCCTTCCTACAGAGCCCTACATCTCACCTTTCTCTCCAAGCCCCATTATTTTGGCAGACGTGGGATGGGCTGAAACCCCAGAGCCAGAAGCAAAGAGAGCAGCACTGGGGCTGGGGACTGTTGTCACCTCCCCTAGCTGGGCTAACCAAGGGAAGTGTCACAGAAGATATGAACCCACAGCCTTTCTGGCTTCAAACTCATAGGGATGAGGTTCATGGGAAGGAACAGGCACAACCAGCACCCTGACCTGGCACCCACGCCTTGTTTGCTTGCTTCTCATCCAAGGTCAAGCTCATTGAAGCAGCTCAGATAATCTCACAGCAAACTTTAACTCTTGAGAGGAAAAGGGAGTGTCCGGGGAAACACCAAGCTGCCTGCAGGGAGCAGCCCAACCTGGCTGGCAATCTGTCCCAATACGAGGGCTGTAAAGCACTGACTTGGGGCTTACCTAGAGACAACCCAAACGGGGTATGTTTAATACAAACACAGACTGGCCAGAAATACTTTGATAAGTTTGTCTCATGACCCAACCAGCTCACAGAATCACAGGACCACGAAAGTTGGAGAAGACCTCCAAGATCCCCAAGCCCAACCTCAGCGCATCCCCACCATGCCCAGTGACCACGTCCCCAAGTGCCACATCTCCATGGACCTTGAACACCTCCAGGAATGGTGACTCCACCACTCCCTGAGCAGCTGTCCCAGTGCCTGACAGCTCTTTGGAGAACAAATTGCTCCTATTTTCCAATGTACAGAGCTGGCTGAGGATAGGGCCCACCTTGGAGGAACACTGTGCCCTGAGGAACCCAGCCAAGGGCCCACCTGCAGCGACAAGACCCACCAGTCATGCTCAGGTCCAATTCCCAGACAGTGCCAGAGGACCAGCAGGTATGAGATTTAGACCAGTTAGACTGCAGGGGATATTTCTATACTCAGAGGGCAGTGAGGCCCTGGCACAGATGCCCAGAGGAATGCGGGTGCCCCACCCCTGGAGGTACCTGAGGCTGTGGACGGGGCCATGGGCAGTCTGAGCTGGTGTAGGGCAGCCAGCCCACAGCAGGGGTGGGGCTGGGGGGGCTGTGAGGTCCCTTCCAACCCAACCATACCATGACTCTGTGACAAAAGCTCGGAGGCACATCCACAGTGTAGCTTCACACTGGTCCTGCGGAGAACCATCTGCAGCTTCGGCAGGAGCACTGTGGCAAGGAGCCTGCTGCTCATGCCTAACCCTTTGACCACAGAGAGGAGCCAGAAGAAGCACCCAGAGTACTCAGCATCTTTTTAGTCAAAGTACAGATGAAAAAAAAAAGGTAAGAGGGAATTTGATTATTGAAGCAACTGTTAACAGCATACACACAGAGCCACAAATGAAGCAGCGAAGCTCATGAAGAGGCTGGGAAAGGCACTTCTGGAATAAACGATACAATACATTTGGCCAAGAAAACAAACCCTGTGTCCAACCCCGGTTCACTGTGAGCACTTGGAGACTTCATAGGAAAGTGGGAGGAATGCAAACAAACAGCATAACTGACCCAGCGCCTGGGTGCTGAGTGGCACAGGGAATGCTGGGGCTCGGTGCTGGGCTCTCCCAGTCCCAATGGAGTTTTATTCTGAGCAGTTAATGGCATGGAGCCAGAGAGGGGGAAAAAAAAAACCACACACACACACATGCACACAAAAAAGTCACATCACTTGTTTTCCAGCAGCCCGATTTGGCTCAGTGAGTCTTAAATAGTTTTGGTCAAGTCAAAGCGTTGGAAAGAGTTCTCCCTATTTGCAGGGTTTGGTCTTTTTAAATAAAGGATTTTTGCTTTTGTTTCTCAGCTGCTCTCCATTCAGCAGTGCAAAACCACATTCTGCTTCGGACTGCACAAGGCACCTCCACTTGGTGCTATTTGCCAGTGATCTTCCAATGAAATCAAACAGCTCCATCCTGAGCGAGCACAGCTAAAAACCCTCAACCCCCCTTGTTCCTCACAGCCATCTCTGTCAGAGCAATTCTTCCAAGGGCCAATTAACACAAAAAATTACAATAAAATTAAAAAAAAAAACCCACACTCATGGCCAATTCCTTATTCTCATCCCTGATTCTCCCACGTAGGAGAGCTCGGAGTACGTGAGGATAACTCGGGGCACACCCAGCACGGAGCATACAGCACAGAGAGCATCATTTCATGTGCTGCTGTAATTGATGCGTGTTAATAAGAGGGAAATGGGAAGACCCCCAACCCACCCCCAAAGGGAGCGTTGACTGCTGCAGCCCCGATTGCTTTTTCGGGCTCTCTGCTCACAGTGATGTGTGTGGTTCAGCATGAGGAGCTCCTCCTAGGGCTGCACTGCCCAGTGGGAAAATATTTACTCTGCAGAGCCTGCCACAGATAGCAGCAAGGCCGCAGAAGCCCTGCTGCAGATACCGCCCAGCTGCACATACAGCCCAGCTGATGCCTGCACTCTGCTCCCCTGTTCCCTTCCAGGTCAAACTGAGGATACTGAACAGAACAGGGGGGGAAAAAAACAGGTTTTGGGTGTGGTTCTGACTTGCTGGTTGCAGGCACTGCTGTCAAGGCGCTGCTAACCTCGCTGATCCCATCAGGTGCTTTAGCACAGGGCTTAGCACTAAGCTCTGCCCGGCATGGGGTACTGGGCTATAAATGGTTGCTGTCTGCCTGGCTGGGCCTCCCCAGATGTTGGGGAGAAACAGCTGTTTGGGACTGAACTCACCCAAGATGCAAGGCTTTGCTGTTCTGCTCTCCCTCTCCCAGGCTGGCCTCCATTTATCCGTGCTGATGGTGCTGTTAAGTCTCCCTGACATGCTGCAAATCCCTGTCCTGCTGGAGGAAAATGTGGCACCTTTTGGAGGTAACCAGCCCCTGCCAGCGCCCAAACCAGCCCTTCTGCAAAGGGGGTGGGCAGGGAGGGCAGGGCAGCAGGAGGACCAAAGACGGTGCGCAACCCAACCCTACAACCACGAGCAGGGCAGGGAGCCCCAACACACCATTCCCACCCGTAACTCAGGCAGAGGGAGGACTTCATCCAGCACACGTGTGCTTGGAGTGGAGGATGGGGCTGTGACGGAGGGTGGGACGACGTGGGGTTGGCCCACTGGGGCTGCAGGGTCATGCAGTGAGGTGCCAAAAGGCCCAGCTGGACACGGCGGGGCGTCCAACCAGGCCAGGAGAGGTGATGCACAGGTGTGTCACTGACCAGGATGGAAGTCCTGCTCTGCGGCTTGCCTGGATTGAGTGAACGGACAAAATTATCAAAGGAATGACAGGAAATCAAGCAGCAGCCTGGAGGAACCGGGGAAGACTCGTGAGAGCCAGTGAACCCTGCACTAGCAGGGGAAGAGCAAGATTATCATAATTAGGTCAGCTGGTGATAAGCTTTCTCAGAGGCACACATGCCCACGAGCGCTGCTGCACTGCCATAAAGTGGCACTGTCCCCATGGAGCCAAGAAAGCCAGGCACAAGGTCTCACCCAGGGGCACCTGCCCCTGCCCAGGCTTCCACAACAAGGCCACAAGGTCTCTCTCCTCCTGCTTCATCCAAGCCAGAAGAAACTTCTTCCCAGAGGCAAGCATCCAGGAGGTGCAGGCTGAGCTCTGGGAGAAGGGCTCGGGTCAACGTAGGGCTCAAAAGCACAGCAAGTGAAGGCTCAGGCTCCAGGAGGCAAGGAGTGAAGAGGATGACCCCACTATAGGGTATGTACACACTTTTCCCTGTGCAAGGGGAGCTAGAGGTTTCACGTTATCCATCCCTTCCTCCAGGCTGGGTCACACCAGCTCTGCCATTCCAGCAGCCTCCAGGCATGGCACAAGGAGATGAAAAGGCCCTAGCTCCAGCCCTGGAGCAGGAATTTGGCTGAGCTCACCTCCAGATGTCTGACACTGGCCCAAGTAGACAGGAAAGGGAGACCAAAGGGGAGGATGTGCATGCTGTCCTGCCCCTCCTCTTGCTTCCTCACCATCTGTACCACGGCAGAACCATCAGCTGTCTCCAATTTGGCCGTGCAACCCTGCAGCCCAACCTCCAGCCCCAAGTGATGCTGTAGGAAGTGAACGCATTACTGCAGAAGCTCTCAACCCAGTACACAGCCTCCACCCTACACACCTACCTGCCCCACGGATGCTTCATGCAACCATTACTTCCCCACAGTCACTACAGGTTCCTGTCCAAAGAGCAAGAGAACTCCTTAAAAACACACTGATATTCCCCATACTACCCCTGGATTGTGCAGAAGACCTCGTGCTCGAGGCTGATGTTCAGCCTGCCAATCCCTCCTTCAGCCTCCCAAGCGATGCCCTCCTGCTGTCCTGTGCCCCAACCTCTCTCCAGCTCATCACAATGCAACAGCTACCATTTCTCACATGTTTGGCATCGAGAGTTCACTGCTTTTTTGTTAAAATAATTGCCTAATCAAATGCATCACTTCCAAGCTGACGTTCCTCCTAATGTTTTAATCAATAGATGTAGATGCTCAGGAGAGAGCTGACGTGGCCTGAGTTACTGTAAGCGCTGCAAGGACATGGCTATGTCTTGTCGTTGGCGTCAGTGGGTGATGTGAAACCCAGGGGGAGCAGAGCAGAGAGTCAACAAATGCCAAAGCAGTTATGCTTCTGAACAACAACATGCCAGGTAATGAATGGCCTTGGACAGGCACACGATTTGGTTGGAATTCTAAGGAAAAAACAAAGATGATCCGTGTTGGACACAAGCAAACCAAAGCCCAGCTGGCTTCCTGAAACACGACTTGCTGATGGCCAGCCTCAGCTCCTCAGCACATCCTGCCACCTCCGTGCAAACGGGTGCAAATCTCCCAGTTCCACAGCCACCACCGGTGATCAACCTATCACCAAGCGGGCTGGAATCACAGAGCCACAGAACCACTGAGGTTGGATAAGATGTCAGAGATCCCCAGGCCCAACCCACCCCACCGTGCCCACTGACCATGTCACCAAGTGCCACATCTCCACCGCTGACCACCTCCAGGGATGGGGACTCCTCCACCCCCCTGGGCAGCCTGTGCCAGTGCCTGACAGCTCTTTGGAGACAAATCTTCTTCTAATACCCAACCTGAGCCGTCACCTCTTGTCCGATCGCTAGTTTCCTGGGAAACCAGAGACTTGGAAGCACCTCCCATTCAACCAGTGCATTACAGCCAGCACTGCCATCAGAAAGCCTGCCTTGTGTAACCTCCCTGGTGCACGGCTCCGTAAGAAGACAACCCCATAAGGAACAGGGGAAACCTGCCTCCTGCATGGCTACCAAACCGTGTCCAGAAACACCTGGCAGAACTGGACGGGTCTGCTTCAACAGACATCTCAGGAAAGGTGACATGTAACTCGTGTCCTCAGCTCTTTGCTCCTTACTGCGAGACCCTGGGGTCACCAAGGACCTCTTACGGGGAACTCAAAGAGATGCCTTTGCCACCTACAGTAGCTGCTCAGTATCAGAACTCTATCAGAAACCTGCAAAAGCCTAAAATTCACGACTCCTCAAAATCCAGCACTGTCAAAGCGGGGTCAATTCCCCACTGTGTGCATCACACAGACCAAAGGTGAGGGTGAGCTAGGAAGCATCAGCAGCCCTCCTGCTAAAACCACTGAGAAACAGAGCCCAACTTCAGCAACAAAGGCACGCAAGCCAGAGACAACCCAGGAGCTGAGAGTCACCATGCAGAGCTGACCAAGGCCTGGCAAAGGACAGCAAGGGTTGGCACTGCTGCCCAAGAGCTGACATCTTGCAGCAAGGATCCCATCCCATACCAATTATTATCTGTGCTAAAGACAAAGACAGCGCCTACCCAATCTTATAAACAAAGGGGTGCCAGAATTTCCCCAGCGGGTCAGTAACGCTTTCTGGGTTTGAGCATTTGGGTTTGGTGGGGAGAGGAAGGGCTCTGGGTAGGCTAGGTTTGTAGGTTCCCCTCAGAGCAAAGCGATGCTGCAGCCAGCGGTGCTGGCTTCCAGCACAGAACAATTAACCTGAAACAAATGCACTTTTTTTTTCTCTTGCAACTCATCACATGGCGTGCCATCAGTTCTCTTCAAATGACCCCAGATGAGCCCATTTGCCCCTGCTGCTGTCAGGGCTCGCGGGTCCCCAGGCTGGCAGCGTGTCCTCCTCCAGCAGCGTGCTATGAGGATATGCCTGGCACATCGTCCGCCCCCAGAACGTGCCTTTTCTCACCCAAACACGGGGTGAGGAAGCATACGGGCTGCTGTTGCACGGAGCGCTCATACGGCGAGGTGTGCGGGGAGCAGAGCTGAGCCGGCAGGGATGACTGTGCAGAGACAAGAGAGGAATGGCTGAGTCACTTCCTCCCCCAGAGCCCGAAATAGAGGCGAGAGTAAGGAAAATCGTTCTGCGAGCTGACAAAAAAGGAACAGAATCCCCAGCAAAAAAAAAAAAAATGAAATAAAAAATTACAGCGCAAGCAGTGATGGCAGAAAGGGAAGGGTAGAGCACAGGTGGCCCCAGGTTGCAGCTGTAGTAACAGCCGTCACAAGAAGGCAGCACAGGGCACAGCTTCCCAGTTGGCTCTCCTGAATCTGGTGTCTACCAAGCACTTGGACAGCAGCTCCAAGCTCCAAGCAGCTCCAAGCAATTCAGGGAAGATCACCACCAAGGGGCCATGGTTGTGCAAGTCCCTTCCAACGCAACCATGCCAAGGTTCTGTGATCCTCTGGGTCCCTTCTAATCCAACCTTTCCGTGGCTCCATGACTCTACAGCTCTGTGTCGAAAAGCCACCATGCTACACCACAATGAGAAGCTCCTACACCAGGATGCTCTCATTCCCCATTAGCACCCTACAGACGGCTAGGCAGTACAGCCAGGTGCCGTCCTGTTCCACAAATCCCGTCAAGGACTTACAACTTCTGCTCTGTGCAGTGCCAATCACAGCATGTCCTCGCCGCCTACTCAGATGGCAGGTGATGCAAAGAGGGTTAGACAAGGAAAATCCTATTGAATTCAGAGATTTGGGGCTGCATCTTGGACTATCAGGTCTTTGGAGTTGATTTTTTCAGCATTAGTAGGTTCAGTGCCCCAAAGTGCTGCCATAACACAAGAGGCCACAATGAGGTGTCCCACAGGGCACAGAAAATCCCTGCTGCCAGCTGATGGAGGGGACCAGGTTTAGATCTCCAGCAGTATCCCTGCAGCTGACTCCTTCCTTGGGCTCAGCCTGGACTTTTTGCTTAAAGAACCTTTTGTGAGACTTAGAGCTGCCCCCATCACAAACACCAAATCCCACTGGGTGTCAACGAGGTAACCCACCTGCACCCAGCCACCATCACTGCTGCAGCCCCTCCCTGTGGGCAGGAAGAAATTGGGATTCCCCTCTTCTACCCATTTCCTTAAAGCATCTGATCTGCATTCCTCTGTCCAATTTGGCTGAAATCAATCCCGGGGTTGAAACATTTCTGGAGGAACAACAAGCGAAATCCCATCTGACTGCATAAACCTCAACTCTGTAACAAAATAATAACAGTAAAAAAAAGCACAGAAATGGGAAAGAAGCCTCAGTTTGAAGTGGCTATTGTCCCTCAATAAATAAATCTTTCACCTCACTTAATGCATATTAAGAAAAAAGGCCACTCAATGTCATTCTTTAGGCTGATTCCTGGAAAGACGCTGTGTGCCCCACCAGTATTCAAAGCCTGGGAAGGACAGCCCTGTACCATTGGTGTGCTGCAGGATTTAGGGCCCAGTTAAAGGATTTTCCTTGGCCAGGCCACCACACCGCTGCTGTGATGGTGCAAGCTTCCACCCCTCCCAGAGTTCCATACGGGTAAATGATGTCCCCCAAAGTGATATCCCACAAATAGACAACACCCAAAGTGACAGTCCCCTAACCTACGTTCCTAACGTTGTCATCCTCCAAAGCGACATCCTCCAAATTGACAGCCCCCAAAACTGACACCCCTCAAAGTGACAGTCCTCAATCTGACAGCCCAGACCTCTTGTCTGGGCACAGGGTGAGCCCCGTCCCCACGAGTGGTGGTGGTTGGACAGAGGCAGCTCCATGCTCCAGCCCTGGCCCCACGTCACAACACAACGTGCACATGGCAAAAAGACTGAAAATGTCATTTAATGAAACACATACAACGGCAAAGCCTCCAGCTGCCACCAAATCCATGAGCTGTAGCTAAGGACAAAGCACGGCATACCTGGCTTGCTCCTTGTTGCAGGACGTGGGAAGCCGGGGAGAGCCGTGTGTCTGCTGTGCACGCCTGTCCCTCTGACAGCTCCAGAAGGGAAGGGAAGGCTTACTTGCATTCAGGCCAATTAACAGAGTCGGTGACGCCCTCCACAAATTGCTGCACACCAGGAGATGCTCCAGCAGCGGGCTCCTCGAGGAGGGGTGAGGCGGGATGTGGTCCTACAGAGACCTGAGCGAGAAGTTGGGGTGGGTCACCACAGCTCCTCCTGCCGTGGGGAAACCAGTTTGTTGGGTTTTGTCCTTTTGCTGTCTCTGCCCCTTGGGGGAAAGAGGCTGTGAGGTGGAGGAAAGGTGGGAATGGAAGCAATGCCTTTCCCAAAGCACAAGAACACACCTGGTCACCATGAGGTCCTCAGAGCCTTGCATGGCTACAGATGACCCCAAAGAACTAAAACCCGATGGAGCTGTGTATGTCCCTTTTCACTGCAAGGAATTGGACCTGATGGCCCTTAAAGCTCCCTTCCAACCCAGACCATCCTACAATTCTATTCTGCAGTCTCCCAAATGAACAGCAAATTCCTGGTTAGCAGTGCTGCCCTTCACTCCCAATGACTCAATAATGGCACTCATGGAACAGACCTTCTCCAGGGAGCATCACAAGGACAACCTGAAGTATTTATGGACATTACCTGCCCATCAGCCCTACAAGCACCACGTCTTCCAGACAGAAAGCTCCATCCTGAGCTGCCCCAGATGCACCAGAGGATGGCTAACTCTGAAACCTACTGATGTCACACGCAATGCGAATGTTTGATTCTGCTAAACCAATGCCAGGACACAGCCAGAGGCTCTCTCCAGCAGCAAGAACACGAATATAGAGAGGTTTCAGGAGGGTCTGCTTGCAACTCAGTACAGAATATGGGCAGAAATGCAAATGGTGCTAACTGCTGCAGTCTCACCTTGCTCCCATCAGTAAAAGAGCAGGGGAAAGGATGGGTGCTGCGAGGAACAGATGGAGGACAAACCCCAAAACTGGGAACAGAGAGGGGGGTCAAAGTAGCACAGCTATTGCCAACAAAGTCCAGAAAGCCTGAGCAAGTGCTCATCCCCCCACCTGCCTCCCACAGCCCGCGAGGGATAACAGCCACAGAGAATGTTTCCATGCTCTGCACATCACTGTGCAAAGGAGGAACCGTCTGCGCACCATTCCCATCCCAGCAGCGTGCAGGGCTGACTCAGCTCCAGCAGCAAGGGTGAGAGCTGGAAGCCACCTCAGACAGCTCCCTGCCGCCCATGCCAGCACAGCACAGGGCTCAGCTCATCTCAGGAAGGACTTCTGCAGCCCTGGGCACTGGGCTTCCTCCTGCAGCTCTGCTGAGACGTGCCGTTTTGCTACACGTGGATGTGGCGTGGCATCATCCTGCTTCTTGCCTCCCTTTAACAGCAACTTTGGGTTTGACAAAGGACGACAAATGGAAGTGGGCAATGTTAAAACACCTGAACTGCGGCATGGGGCATCTGCAGAGCCTTTGTGTGCAGGTGTGGGAGGGCCTACCTCCAAACAGCCGAAGGAACGCGATTTAAAGACAAACACAGCCCGAGCTGCCCAGAACTGGGCAGAAAGAGCGTAGATCTGTACCACACCGTGGTTTTCCCACTCGGTAGAGCTCTGACAGGGCGCTCTGATGGCATCCAACAGCAGAAACCCATTCGAGGGGTGGGACTACGGCTGAGGGACGCGGCCAGCGTGCACGGCGGGGATGGGCTGGGGTTGGATTGGGGATGTCGGAGGTTCTTCTGCCGCCTTCAGTCCCGCGGTTCTGTGACCACGCAGCCACGCTGCGGCGCATCTGGGTGTGGACAGAGCCCGGCAGCTCAGCGCCTCTGCCACCTCCACACCTTTCTCTGCCGGCGGTGACCTCCAGCCGCAGCCTGCGCCCACCCGAGCAGCGGCGGAGGGGCAGCACGCGAGAAGGCAGGCAGCGCGGGCAGACAAAGGGAGCCAGCCTCAGTCAGGGGCAGCCAGGCGCTCACGGCCTCCTCCCCGCCCGACGAGGCCGCACGTGCAGGGGCAGCCCGGCTCTGCAGCACTGCGGGCCGGGGCTCCGGCAGCCGCTCCTGCGACGGGAGCAGAGCCGCACAGCCGCTGCCCGCACCCACCGCGGGGCGACGGGCGGCCTTCCTCCGCCGGGCGGCCCCCGCAGACCGAAAAACGACCGCAACGGACCGATCCGTGCGGCGGCACCGGGACCGCCCGGCTGCCCTGCACAGCCCCCCCCCCCCCCCCCCTTCCCCGCCCCCCATCCCCCTCCCCGGGCTCAGAGACAGCGACCTCGGACAGAGCCCGCGGCTGTCAGCCATTGTCACGTCCTTACAGCCACAGCGGCACGGGGCCGGAGGGCGGCACGCCGCTCCGCGCACGTCACGGGGAGGGGAATCCGGGGGAGCGGCGCCCCGAGCCGGGCGGGCGGCCCGCAGCACCCCGCCGCAGGGCACGGAGCCCGCGGCCACGCGCACAAAGCCCCGCCGGCCGCCCGCGGCCGCCGCCCTCCCGCGCCCCTCGGCCGCGCCGCCCCCACCCCTTCGCGCGGCGCCCGATTCCAACACCCCCACCACCCCCCACTCCCGAGACCGCGCCCGCCCCCCGTTACCGGATGGCAGCGCTCCGGGCCGGCGGGAGGGGCGCCGCCCGGCCGCCAGCAGCAGCTCCGCCGGAGGAGCCGGGCAGTGCCGGGCCCTGACGTACCGCCCGCCCCCCGCCCCGCCCCGCGCGGGCCCTGCCGGGAGCTGTAGGCCGCGGGGCCGCCCTGAGCGCCCGGCTGTGCGTTGGGCGCCCGGCTCTGCTCCGCGGCCGCACCCCGCGGGCTATGGGTGCTGTGCCCCCCGCACCGCCATCACGAGGAGCCGACCGAATCAGATCCCAGCGCGGCTCTCCGCCTTGTTTTTGGCTGGGCGGCTTGCCGTGGCGACCTGATGATGACGGGAAGGGGGTGCCTGGCGTTGCGAGAGCGCGTGGCTGGGTGAGGGGTTTGGCTTCGTGTCGTCCTGTAGGCCAGGGAGCCGCCTCGAATTTCGTGTCGCCTCCTGTGTGATCCCACAGCTCAGCACTGCGCGCTCTGCCCTCCCCTGCGGGGAATAGAGGGTTCCGGGAGGGGACCTTATCCCTGTGGAGACCCGAGCGGCGGGTCCGTACCTGGAGGGCGGTGTGAGAAAGAAGGGGGCAGACTCTTCAGCGGGGTCTGCTGTGACAGGACAAGGGGGGGTGGTTTCAAACTGAGAGAGGAGAGATGTAGAGTGGGAATGAGGAAGAAGCCCTTCACAGTAAGGGCGGTGAGGCCCTGGCACAGGCTGCCCAGAGAGGTGGTGCTGCCCCATCCCTGCAGACAGCCAAGGTCGGGCTGGATGGGCTCTGAGCGCTGATGGAGCTGTGGGTATCCCTGTGCACTGCAGGGACCTGATGGCCTTTAAGGGTCCCTTCCAACTCAAACTGTTCTGTGATCCTATGAAGAAGCGACTCGGGAGAAGCCGGAGGAGGAGATGGAACATCCCTCTGAAGGAAAAGATGTGGCTGCTGTGCTGGGTGCCGTGTGCCAGGTAATAATAACAGAGGATGACTCAGTGCTTGGGAAACGGAATTGGCTCTTGATTAAAGCGTGTGTAGGGAGGTGTTGGGTGTCAGGAGTTTCTCAAGTGTTGTAAAAGAGAGCTGAAGTGGGCTGGCATGCAGTGCAGCCGAGCATTACCAGCACTGTCCTTCTACATGGAGCACCAGCGTTGGTGCACAAAGGGGGGGCAGCTGGTGTCGTCTGCCTGAACTTCTGCAAGGCCTCTGGCATGGTCCTGCACCACGTCCTTATCTCTAGATCGGAGGGAGGTGGGTACAGGATGTTTCCAGAACACCCCGATGGAAGCTGGGCTGTGCTGCTCACCTGCCCCTCCCTCAGTAGCTTCAAGCCTGCATCAGCCTCACAGCTCGTAGCTGGAGGCAGCATTCAGCATCCTGCGTTCTGCTCGATTCACAGCTCCCTGTGCAGGATGCTCGTTATACAAACTGGCACTGCTGACGTAACGAGGGGGCTGCTTTCATCTTCCCACAGTGCTGCCCAGCAAATGTTAAGCGCTCAGACTCCTACAGGAAGGGAAGCCCCGCAACACTTGGATCCACAGCCCCACTGCTGCCATCAGAGAGAGCATTATTCCATCCGGGTGCTGCCAGCTGCAAGCAAATAGACCGCCTTCAGCATGCAAATAATGGACCCACTGTAGGAGCGGGGAGACAGATGAGGTCTTTATTCCTGCTCCCAGGCACTGCGTTGCTGAGACCTCTGTCTGTCTGACTGTCTATCTGTCCGTCCCCCCAGGAACGCTCCGGTGTTTCCTCCTCTGACTCCCATTGCAAATCCTGTGGGGTGAGAGGGGGAAACTGAGGCAGGGAGGCAATGGGAAGTGCGTGTGGGATGCATGGCCCCCTGCACCAAAGTCAAACTTCAGGGCAGGTTCAGAAATGCTGATCTGAGGGTGCTGAGGGCAGGGACAGGACCCCCAGGCCTTTTCTTTTTGTAGGTCAGTGCCATGGCTGTTTTCAAGTCAAGGCTGAATTCACTGGGATTCAGCTGCCCCAGTCCCTCCTAGTCTGACCAGTTCCTTAAGGCCAGTGCCAAAGTGCAAGCATCTGGAGTCTCTCATTGACCTCCTGTGCCACTTAAGTAACTAGTCCTAATACTGGGGCTTGGAACGAGGTGATCCGTAAGGTCCCTTCCAACTCAGCTATTCTGTGATTCCACGATTCTATGATTTCCTGAAACCTGACGTAACTCAGTTGCATAATAGAATACCCAGGCATAATTCATGCCTTTCCCATCCTGATGAAAATCTGTGATGACATCTTTGTATTAAAGAGGCCATAGAAATGCAAAGCGTGATGACACAGGTGAGAACAAGTCACTGTTTTACAGGATTGCCACTGTTACAGCCCTGTAAGCATCCACAAAGGTCGGGCTGCGAGGAGCAGTGCTGGGCGATAGCAGATCCCATCCACACCACCTCCTGCCTGCAGAGTGGCAGCAATCATCCTTGGCAGTGACATCCCTGATGCGGAGTGGATTGAGCCATCAGAGCAGCTCGGCTCTCTGCAGCGTGGCTGTGCCATGTCACTGGGCACTGCTCCGTGCCACCAATTGCTGACGAAGCCTCACTGCTGCATGCTGCACCCCTGGAAATACATCTCTCTTCCTCTGCTTTCAGATTGGGGATGTTTTTCCACAGTCCCTTATTGTGGCTGTTAATTGCATCAGAGGATTGCAATGCTGCTTGAAAGGGAGGAGGTGCAAAGCCTGACAGCGGGGAGGGGACTGCAAATCCATGGGCAGAGGGAGCTCTGGGTGCAGCGTGCAGCCATGCAAGGTGTGAGATGCATCCATGCAGAATGCAGCTGTGCAGGATGCAGCCATGTAGGGTGCAGGATGCAGCCATCCAGGATGCAGTCATGCAGGATATAGCCACGTGGGATACATCCATGCAGGATGCAGTTGTGCAGGGTGCAGGATGCAGCCGTGCAGGGTGCAGCTGTGAAGAAATCAGCCACGAGGGATGCAGCTGTGCAGGAGGCAGCCGTGCAGGGTGTGTGATGCAGCCGTGCATGGTGCAGCTTACAGCCCTGCAGGCCACAGCACTGCAGCAAGGCTGCTGGAGGAGGACAGCCCTCAGGGTGGATGACACAGCAGTGCTCTCCTCTCGGTGTGCAAAGGGCAGACACTTGGCTTGGCAGTGCTGGGCCTTCCATCGCTCCGTGTCACATTACGCACAGGCAGCTATATCTACACTGCTGCCTTTTAGGCGAACCATAGCCCTGAAAGACCATCAGGAATGAAGTAATAGCGAGAGGGAGAATAAAGCTGTGACGCTTTGAAGGGAAGCCATGCTGCTGAGGAGCAGCTTGGGATAGCTGGGGATGCTGCAGGCTGGCTGAGCTGGGCTCTGCCCCGTGTGATGGAAGCATCAAACCACTGCCCCAGTACAGACCCCACGTCCCCCCCCCCAGTAAGGTGAGCAGGGAGGAAAGGGAAATGTCATTACTAGGAAATGCCATTGCTGCCCGCTTGCTGCAGAACCTTTTGGAAGGAAAGGGCTCGGCACGTTCCTGCTTTTAATAGGGAAAAAGGAGATAACAGTATCGAGTCACAAGCATGCCGTGGGTGTTGTGTTTTATGAATCAGAGCGGTACAGCTTTGTATTTACCGTGCCTGGATATGATTGCTGTATCACTGAACCCACAGAAATCGGGACGTGCATATATACACTATAGATAACCTCTGTGCACGCAGAGGACGGCATAGATACACAAAATGTAAACATACTGCTGCCAAATAACCTTATAAAAGGATGTTTCCTGGTATAGGAAGAGCCAGAAGAATCTTACTCTATTAAGTTTCTGCGGGAGATGGCAATTGGGATTGATAAGAAATAGTCAAAAAGCGCTGAGGTTCACGGCAGGACACGGAAGATGGGCTTCGCTGCATTCAGTAGCAAAGATTTAACAACAAAGGTAATGAAGGGTGTGGAACCTGGAGCTGTGGTGGATTCCTCATCATCCCAGGCCTTTAATCAGAGGTGTTTCTTTTCTTTTTTTTTCCTTAAGTACTTAATAGTGGCTTCTGCACTAGTGGTCTCGAGCCATCCTACAGGGGCTATAGGGTGTGTCCCTGTGGTTGGCGGTGTGGGACATGGGATGAGACAGGAGCAGGTCTGTTCCTGCTCCGCTCTGGGAAAATCACCTCCAAAGCCCTTTCCTGACCAACATCCCAATGTGTTTAGGGGACAGCTCTGCCTTTCTCTGCCCCCAGCAGCACCGCACCCACCCACAGCCCTGGGCTGTGCTGCGGTTCAGGGAAGGTGAAACGCAGTGTTTTGTCAAAGGGCTGTCAGACAGAGGCGGGTTTGTGAGCTGAGCAGCTGGGATGTTCTCTGCTTTGTATGGGTTTGTGCAATAGTCAGCCACATGGAGAGCCAGCTCCATGAGAGCGGGGTCCCACCGCTGTGATCCTGGTGTACCAGCAACCTCCCATCTCTTTTCTCAAATCTGTGCATTATACAGCAGCTGTACAAACACCAAACAGATGTCTGGGCACGCCAGAAACCAAGGAAACATTGGCACATCAGATCTAATCCACGTTACGGTGGGCACGTCCAGCAATCAAATGCATGGGATGCTGTGAGACGCTCATAGCGCTGCCCCTGCGACGTCAGCAAGCTTTGGGATTTGGGATGCACAAAGTCAGCTCAATCCTTTGATGTCCAGGGCCCAGACCCTCGGTGGTGTTAATGACAGCACCGCTGCATGGCTCAAAAAGTTGCAGTGAAAGCCCCAAGTCCAGGGGTTAGTGTTGACCCTACCTTCAGGTATGGGGAGAGAAAATCAGGAAAGGGGAAATAGGGAAAATAAGCATCCGTATTCAGGTTCTTGAGTTTTGCATATGGGGTTACTGGAGCTTCCCTTCTGCTGAGGTATCGTGGAGGTAAGTGGTATTTCTAGGGGAGACATCACACTGCAGTCTTCAGATTGGAAATACAAAGTCTTCCCCCACACCTGGCTATTTTAAGTGCTTAGCTTGAAAGTTTTTTTTTGGGGGGGGGGGGGGAAGTTTTGGTGTTCAGTGGGCACTAGGGCCACCTGGATAGGTGAGCACACAGTGTTTGCTGTGACTGCTACAGTCACAGCAGTGCCCCATGACAAGCATCCTGCTGCATCGTCGGTAGGAGAAGGGTTGGCCACTCCCATAGCCCGTGCTTTGTTCTTGCAGCCAGCTAGTGCCCTGCGTCCAGCCACCCAATACCCCATCCCTCCTGCACTCTGCTTCTGCACCCCAGCGCCCTTGCACCTTGCTTCTCCCACGCCGCACCCCATCCCCGCTGCTCTCCATCCCCAGTCCTCCCACATCCTCCTGCTGAAGCTGTGCTGGTACGTCCCCTGCTGGCTGCGGGGCTACCTGCTTTCTTCTGCACCTTGCTTGCTTCTTGCTGCTGCCTGACTGCACTCTGCTCTGTGTTCCTTCTGCTCTGTGTTGCAACCTGCCCGCATCCTGCTGTTCCCTGCAGCTCCCTGTCAGTACCCTCGTGCTTCCTGCTCTACCCTGCCTGCTACCTGCCTCCACCATGCTGCTGCCTGCAGGTACCCTATTGCTCCCTGTCTGCACCCTGCCTGCCCCCTGCTGTTCTCTGCTGCTGCCTGCGTGCACCTTTCCTGCTCCTTTCTGTTGCCTCCTGCTCCCTGCCTGCATTCTGCCTGCACCCTGCTGCTCCCTGCCTTCTTCCTGCTGCTTCTGGCCTGCTCCCTGCTGCTTCCTGCTCCACTATGCCTGCTTTCTGCCTGCTCCATCCTGCCTCTGCCCTGCTGCACCCTAATGCTGCCTGCCTGCACCTTGCTGCTCCCTGCTGCACTGTTACTCCCTCCTGCACTCTGCTTGCACCCTGCCTGCTTCCCGCTGCTCCAGGCCGCTCCTTCTTGCTCCTTGCCTGCACCCTGCTAATCCCACCCTTCATTCCACTGCTCCCTGCTGCATCCTGCTGTTCCTTGCCTACAACCTGCTGCTCCTTGCTGCACCTTGTACGTACCCAGCTGCACCCTGTCTGCAGCCTCTTGCTTCCTGCTGCTCTCTACTGCACCCTGCTGCCTTTGCTTCCTGCTGAGCCCTGCTGCATCCTTCTGCTCTCTGCTGCTCCCTGCTGCTCCCTGTTGCTCCCTGCTGCATTCTGCTGCTCGCTCCTGTACCCAGCTACTCCCTACTGCTCCGTGTGCACCCAGCTGCTCCTTGCTGCACCCTACTGCTCCATGCCTGTCCTCTGCTTCCACTCTGCTGCTCCCTGCTGCACTCTGGTGCACCTCCACTGCATTCATCCAGCACCCCTCTGTGTCTGGGACGCAGCCTGGCCCACACCCCTGCACATCTGCTGCCCCTTTGTGCTTCACCCCTTCTTGCACTGTTGCTCTCTGCCCTCTGCAACCATTGTGTGCATCCCTGCCTGCGCCCACCTGCCTGCAGCCAGGGGTGCATCCTCACCCCACACCCTGCCCTGTGCTCTTGCACCTGACACATTTTCCCTTGCACCGTGGAGCCTGCAGACAGACAGGGCGGGGTGGTGTGTCCCCGGGACATGACCAGGGCCAAGCTGTGACAAGGAGGTGTCCTTTCCCATGGCATGTGGTTGAAACCAGGGGATCTCTATGTCCCTTCCAACCCAGAGTGTTCCCTTTCTCCCAGACAGCCTGTGCTGGCGCTGGCAGCCACATAGGGGTGCCAGAGACCGCTGCCTGCAAGCTGCCACGAGCCCCATAAGTAAAAGAAGGGTAAACCTGTCCCTGGGGTGAAACTGGCTTGAAAGTGTGCGTGTAAGTTCATCATCTGTCAGCCAGAGATGCTCCAGCTGCAGGTGTGGGGAGTTCCGCGCACCGGAGAAAGCTGCTTGTCCTTCCCTCTGCTTCATTAATCCTGCAAAAGAAAAAAAAAAAGGGAAAAACACGGAGTGTTTTTGTAGGCAAAGCGTAGGCCCACACATCACAGAGCTGCTGCCAGCACCTTGAACTCCCATGCTAGTGACAAGGCCAGATCCGCAGGCAATTAAATGAGGAGCTGAGAGCTGTCAAATCTGTGAAATTTGTCAAAAGCCCTGCTCTGGGGATACAGGGCATTGCCTCTCCTATTCCTTTCAGAAATGCCCCCCTCGACCAAGCAACAGCAACGTTTCAGCCTTGCTACCAGGAGGGGAGGGGACATGTAGGGGAAAAAACGCGGAAAATATGAGCCTGGCTTCAGCTCCCAGCACACCCAGAAAGGAAAGGAGCCCTGGAGGAGCCGGGCGGGGGCTGACTCATGGTGTGTGAATGCTCAGGGCTGGCAGCGCTGCCTGTGGCATTTCTGCTCCAGTCCAGCCCGTGAAATCCTGGAAGTTTTGCAAGACTCTGTTTGATGATTTCTAGACCAAAACTCGGAGGGCCCTCCCAGCCCTGCCTCGTGACACTGATCCTCAGTCTCTGCCTAGGGACCGAGTCAAAGGGATTTCTGGAGGCTATCCCTCCCTCTTTTGCTCATCCATAGCCAGGCTCTGCTCCATTTATAGTCCATTTATTTTCCGTTTCCCATGGAGAGAGTCACAGTGCCAGAGGGGCATTTCAAGCCGTGCCCCGGGATGTGCCTCACCTCCAGTCCCTGGCCTTGCCTGAGCATTCCCAGACCTTTCTTGTGGTGGAGGAGAGCTGTTCTTAGGATGCATCATCAAGAAATGTGGGTAAATCCGGATTGCAGTGGCTGTTTCCAGCATTGCAGGCTTCCCTGGAGCGCTTGGCTGCATCCTAATGGGAACACTGCCTGCTAGGGCCCAAAGCTCCAAGCAATTTTACAAACATTATGCCTCAGTCTACCTTCTGAGGCAGATAAATATCCTTTACTTTTTGTTGTAGGAAAATAAGCATTTCTGCAACACAGCATACCCACAGCCGAAGTTCAGATCTCCGGGCTTCATGTTCTGTCCTCCTTCCCCATTTATTTCCATTGCGCTGCAAAAACACTGTGTGCAGCTGGGTTACAGCTGGCATGAAGGAGGCCGTGTATAACAACCTCAGCACACCAGCACTCCCCAGTGTGACCTTGGTTACTACTGAAAGCCATCCCAGACCTTTCTCCTTCCCTCACAGATATAGAAGCCTGCAGTGAGCCTGGCAGAGCAGCCACAACCTGGGCAGCATTCCCAGGGCATTTTAAATATGGAAGAAAGAGCTCAGACAGCTACGCAGAGAAGCTTAATGATGTCCTATCCTACCCCAGATAAGCAGCTGAAACCCCATGTCCCCATACACGCTCTGAGCCCACAGCAGCTGCCAGGTGTAGCTCCGTACTAACTAGTGGCATCAGTGGCTGAAGAGCTTATACATATGGTGCAGAACTTTGTGTGTCTCAACATTCAGTCCTTCTCGACTATCAGAGAGATGTGCAAGCTTACAATTATTCCCAGTGCTATCTTCTTGGAGAGCCCCACTGATTCCTGGAAAAACCTGTACCTGTAGGCACTGGTGATAAAATGGCTTGGAGGGCTCTTCCGTGGATGACTGGGGACAACTGGGACAGGTGCATTTTGTAGAGTCATAGAATCATGGAATCATTAAGGCCGGAAAATACCTCCACGATCCCCATGCTCAACCCCAACCCACCCCACCATACCACTGACCACGTCCCCATGTGCCACATCTCCACAGTTCTTGAACACCTCCAAAGATGGGGTCTCCACCACCTCCCTAAGCAGCCCCTGCCACCGCATCACTGCTCTTTTGGATAATAATTTTTTCCTGAGAAGAACCATTTCAGAGGTCAAGGTGTTCATTTTCCCCTCCAGCTTTGTTCATTGGCACTTTTTTTCACAGACACCAGCAACACTGTCCCCATACCCAAAGCACTTAGCACGTTCTCAGCCTGTTGCTGGCTGTGGTGAGACAAGAACCCGGCCATGGTACAATCATTCCTTTGACTATTAGTGCTTGTCCGGATGCTGCTGTCCACTGGCTGGTTTTATTTGCTATCCTGGAGAACTCTATAGAATCATTAAGGTTGGAAAAGTCCCCTAAGAGCATCAAGTCAAACCCCCAGCCATACCCACTACGATCCATGTCACAGACGTACAACAGCATCCCTGGCTGAGATCTGACTGTGCTGTGGCAATACTACCTGCAGCTGCAGAGAAGCAGCAGTGAGAATGTGACACCAGTGCTAATGTGCTTTGTAATGAGTCATTAATAAAAAGAAAAGTGCTCCGAGGTGACAGAGTTCCTATTAATCTTAACAGCATTAGGCTGTTTTGTTAAGTTTAAGAGATAATTGCTATAGTGACACGTTCACATTTCTGAAGTGCAAAAACAATAGTTCCATTCTGCAAATGTTGAGACATTTCTCTTGAAAAAATGAAGGGGGAAGGCTTCAGGATGAATATCAGCTGGAGGAAATGAAGGCACATGCATCACTGAAGAGCAAACTCTGGAGGATTTTATCTTGAAGCACATTTAGAAATAGAAGTAGGGAAAAAAATATATATCCAGAAATCACTGTATGAGGCAGTGCTGCTGCTGGAAGGCAGTGTCTGGGAGTGCTTTGGCACCTGTGCTGCAGTGCTCCGTCCTGGGCATGTCACCTGCTGCAGGAGAACCCCAAAATCACAGATGCCACCTGCTAATGGCAGCAGAGCTGTCATCTGGTGAGTCCCCCAAAAAATCACATAGAGCCTTTGTGTCAAGCCAACCTGCCAGCCACCTGCCAGAGCACTTAGGGCTGTCCTAGCCAACCGTTCACCTCCGCCCACCTTTTGTCCCACCCTTGTATGGCATCTCCTGGCGTTAGGTGACCCCAATACTTCTGTGGCCTGAAGAGGGGTTTGTGTGCCCGAGCGTTGGTCCCGTTTTTCTACCTCTACCAGTCAGCCTCATAAAAGATAGAATCTCTGCACACACATGCCACGCACTTCAAGGGGATGTTGCCTGAGATAAGTCCCTCCTCGGGCTTTGCGCTTATCGGTGGGAACGGGTGTGTATCCCTCCCCCTTCTGCACCTGAATGCTCTCATTGTTTTTGTGCCTTTGTCTGTCAGAGGGAAAGAAGTTGGCCCGCAATGAATTGGGTTAAACAAGTTTTTCAGCCGTGTGCAGGTTAGGATAGGCCACAAGAAAAGAACCACAGTCCTTTGAAGTCGGGCTGTTCCTTTTCTTTTCATGGGCGGGTTTGTAGTTCTGACAGTGAGTGATACTTGCTCAGATGAAGATCAATTCACCAAATAGAAGAACAAAGGCTGGCGAAGCACACCATGATCTGAGGGCCGGTGTTGCGATGGTGATGGCGTACTGTTGATAGAGGGCCAGGAGGCAGCTCTGCTAAGTCACGGTGGTCATGAAGCAAGCCTTCCTCTAGGGGTTCTCACACCAAAACTACAAGAACTAGGCAAAAATGAGGCTATACCTCCATTCCTAAGAAAGAAATCTGCCATCATCAGATGTTAATAAGTAGGAAGAAAATGAGTTATCTACTCCAACCTGGTGGCATGCCTTGCGTTCAAGGGTTTGAGTCTGTAAGGGAGAGGTGTGGTCTCCTCTGATCCCTGGGCAATGCCATTTAGGAGGACACTGATGGGAATTTCCCCCTCATCTCTCCTCCTGCTTTAACTTTCTGCTTTCCTTTGGGTATAAAGAAGGTTCCTGGGCAGAGTCTGCAGAGTTACGCTGAGTTCTGTTTAACTTAATCTGAAGAGCGGGGACTGGATCTTCCCCTTCTGGATGAATGCCAAAGCAATGAGCTGTAAACTCACAAGGTCTCTGTCTCTCTCTCTCCACCAGTTGATTATTTCATACAAAACAGAGAAAGAAGCTGAAAGAGCCCCACTCCAGAAGAACTTGCCCAGTGGCTAATCTCCTCCAAGCTGGGAAGGGGACTGTGAGGTCTCCTCCAGCACTTCCAGATGAGTGCCCCGACCCACGGGCACAATATTTTGCAAGAAAAGGATTACCTATATATCAATTCTGTCCAACCCTGACACCTCAGAAGGAAAACAGCCACTACACCTTGTGTGCTCAGCTGAGCACAGTCCAAACCTGCTCTCAGAATGAGCTTTGCCCACCATCTCTGCTGCAAATGCTGAAGCTCAGACTGAGTGGCATCAGGCTGACCCCTGACACTCTTCCTGTGTACCTTGCTCAAAACTGAGTGTCACCTACAGATGTGGAGCAGCAATGCCAAGCTCTACTCATAACACATCTTCACGTATACAAATGAGGCTCTGCTGTTGTACCTTGAGACAGGCTGAAATCATCAAAAAATGAGGATTTCTTCCAGCCTGCCACCAGGCCTCCCTGTGGACATTTTGGAAATGCCAGACCGCTTCCTTGGGGTTTTTAGAGCCTTTCTAGGATGAACGGCAGGATCTGCAGAAAGGTTAGCATCAAACAGCTGCAGAGTGTGATCATCTGTAGGGGATGCATAGCCAGAGGTTCGGTGTCACAGCTCCTGTGCAGCTGTCCTATGGCTAATGGAAAAGGCTGTATTCTGAAAAGGTCAAAAAGGCAATTAATGAGACAAAGCAGCAGCTCTTCCCAGTGCTGGAGCAGGGAAAACATTTGACTATAAGACTGTATTTCCTTCAGGTTTATTAGCCATTAAGCGTTGTTAGGGATGGGATCATAATGATAATGAATGAACTCAGCTATGGGTACAGTCAGGAGCCCTTCACAAATTTTTCCTGTTGGGCCAGGCAAGTATGTGAAAAGCAACAGCAGCAGACCCCCAGCCTGCCCCTGGCAGTTCAACTCCGCTTTGCCTTGCTTTAAGCTGGGGAACTCCCTGCGATTCCACTTTGCTGTGAGCAAAGCCCATGCATGGCACCAGCAGCAGGATGCTCTGCAAAGAGTTTCTCCTCTGCAGCAAAGCCAACTTAAAAGAATTCCTGATTCCTCCAGCACTGCCTGCTCACTACATCACCGCATGCTCCTCAGTTGTCCTGGCACTAAACTAGTGCAGTAACTCATCCAGGTTAAAAATAACCAGTGGGGGGTTTCGGGGTGGGATAGAGAGAGGAACAGTTTTTATCTTGGATCTGTTCGCTGATCAGCAGTACAGCACAGCATGCAAGCAGTGGTTCCAGCATGAGGAGATGGAGCAGTGTGGGAAGTGGGAACAGCCCTGGAAGCCCTTAGGTGAGAAGTGAGGCTGAGAAAATGGGATGTGGCACTGCATCAAGTCTGGCAACAAGAACGATGTAAACTGAATGACTTGAAATGTTTGAAAACACTGTTTGCAATCTAATTTTACAATAGGAGTTTTGTTTGTTTGCTTTTACGGCCAGAAGCTTAAAATGCACTGATTTCCAGCAAAATATTAAAATTTGCTGCACTTTTGTGAGCAGGTGGGTATATGATCAAAGCAGAAATGGTGGCATACCTGTCCTTGGAGATGAGTAATAACACGAGGAAGTCACAGCCAACCTCATCCTGGGTGCAGGGCGAGCTGAATGTCCATCTCAGCTCTAGTTTGCTATGATTCTAGGACAGAAATGCGTATTTAGATCACCATTATTTTTTCCATATACCCATTTTCCAATGTTTTAACTTAGACGTTTTAAATGACAGAATAACAGATGTTGTGCATTTATTTACTCACTGCTTGTACCAGGTCACAGAATTTCATGAAGTTTAACTGAAATGCAGTAGGAAAAAAAATAATGAGTTATTAATGAGCTAATTAAAATGAATCGAGTTTCTGTATGCTAGGAAGCAGTGCCAGGGAAAAGAGCAACCTGACCCACAGCAAATGACGCAGCCAACCAGCCCTGCACTGAACATCTGGCTGGGCTTAGGGCTGAGAGCTGATGGAACTGAGAGCAATGCCCAGCAAGAGGTTTGTAGGGCCACTCTGTTTTAAAGGCAGTGTAATGGTATGGACACGGCTTGCATGAGTCAGAGCTCTCAGAGGTACAGCCCGCATGTCCTCTCTCGTGGGGATGGGATCCACATGGGCCACGGGATCCAGCTGCTGTCTCCAGGCTCAGGGGAAGGGACATGTCCTGTGCATGGAGTAGGCAGGGTGTAGGGTTGAGGGTCTTTGTGCTCAGATCATTCCCTGATCCTTTGTGATGCATTTGAATGCTTGGCACCTTGCGGGGGGGCACAGGCAAGCTTGGCATGTGGAGCACAGAGAGAGCAGTCCTAGGGTCTGCCTTCCTTGCCTCCCTGTTGGGATCATATTCCATCATCTCTGGCAGCTTCACATGAGCAAATTCAGTCTGGGGTCCCCACTTGTGTCCCCATATCTGTATCTCCCATTTGCACCTGCTAAGAGCAGCTCCTGCTGCTCCCAGGGAAGGCAGCACCAGGCCCACCCGAGGAGCTGGCAGCCATCCCTCTGCACGGATGAGCTGAAGAGGGACTCAGCAAGGCTGTTCTAAACCCTTTTTCTCCTGGAGGCAAACTCCTCATTCCCAAAGTACACTGTAGCCAATTTACCCTGGCCCAGAGCCTGGGAACAAGAGACTGTTGCTACACTCAGACAGCCTCTTGAACTAGGGATGCTGCTCTGTGCCATTTCCCCCAAAGGCACTTTGTGTCAACACCTCCTATCCTTACTGCCTTGCCTCCACTGGATGGCAAAAGTGTGTTCTTGGCATCTGATTTGCAACATTATAAAGCAAGGCAATCTTCTTGCCAGGACAAGAGGGAGTCAGACTCTATCTGCCTCCAAGCCCACCGGGCATGCTGTAGGGCCCTGTCCAGACATTCAGCACAATCTTCAGTGGTGGAGGTGGGGAACTCAGCTTGCACAGCACCTCTGCTAATGGATGGCAAATGGGTCCAAGGGCCTCGGATCCCTCACCGCCTTCTCCACTGCAGCCACAGCAGCTCCTGCATGGGAAGGATGAGGGCAGGAGGTGACCTTAATGGCAGTGCAAAGGCCACTTTTCCCTGGAGGAGCAGGGACATCTCATCCTATACCTCTCATTGGAGCTTCTCCCTTCCTATTCTTCCCATACGGCATGTGGCATCCCATCCACAACGAGAAACCCAGCACCTCTTCATTGCTGACACCAACCCAACACCTCCCATGCTCACTCCTGAGCCCTTCTGCTCTCTCCAGCCCTCTCTACTTCTCCAGCTCCTATAGTGGAGCAGCATCCAAACCTTTGCAGCCTGGCCTGCAGTATGCCTGCTGGAGACAGTCTTTGGAGAGTAGAACTATGACTCTGACGGGGTCTGCTGAGCCCATGCGAGCCATGATTTGCAGAGCTTGTAACTAATTCAAAATTAAACAAACTTTCCTGGAAGTGGCAAATGGCACTTTTTGACAGCAAGGCCAAATTTCATGCTCTTTCTCCAAAATGTGGAGCCTTCCCTCTCTCAACAGCAGTTTCATGGAATTATTTATTTCCAAAAGCTGGACAAAACACTGTGCTTTCCCCTCATTCTTGGAAATGGTCAAAATCGTGTGGCTGAAACTTTCCAGAGAACTTCAGCCTTAGGCAGACATCTGGCATGGAAAAATGTGAGCCCAA
Source organism: Gallus gallus (assembly GCF_016699485.2). NCBI lineage: Eukaryota > Metazoa > Chordata > Aves > Galliformes > Phasianidae > Gallus > Gallus gallus. The sequence goes on from NC_052572.1 coordinate 1,717,007, forward strand.
ACAATTACAGCTTGGCAAAGCTACAAGCAGAATGACCAGACTCCTGAGCATTCCTTTGCCTTGATAACTCTGGTTGCACAGGGGATTCACACCAGTGATAGGCATCCTTGTAAATACTATGAAGCTTTAGGTCTTCTGCTGTAGGGAAAGCAGTGGAGAGCACAGTCACAGAGGGAGTCCATGTGCTCTTTCTCCTCATGCACACCCCTGACGCTGCCAACCACAGCAGCCTCTGGCTATGCACTGGTCTCCAGCTGCAGATGGGTTCTGGTGCAGGCTCTGTGTTGGAAGAATTATGAAGAAACCAATTGAGCACCACAGTGTGTTGATGTCACACCCAGCAAATGGCCTCCCCACATGCCAGGCTGTTTCAGCAACAATCAGTTTGTTTCTAAAACCAAAAGCAGTAGGTGAAAAGTTCCATGGAGATTCAAAGAGGTCCCACAGCTGGATTGCAAGAGCCTGAATCTGAGCACAGGGATGGATCCTAAGAGGACGTGGAGCACAGCTGTCCCAGGTCCAAGGGCTCTTATCTCACATGGCCATTGACAAGCAGTGGTGGAATTCAGGCTGCAGTTGGCATCTCTGCAGACACTAGAGAACCAAGGGATAGCCCAGGACACTCAGATCCCCTCGCTGTGGCTCCCAGACTTGCATGGGAGCACTGAGCTCAGGCTTGTTTTCAGAACATCCAGCTTCATGAGATGAGAGCTGCAAGGCACTCTTTCCTGCATGAGAGACAGATAGGGCAACATGCAGGAGGGATCATAGACTATCCTGAGTTGGAAGGGACCCAACAAGGGTCATAGAGTCCAGCTCTGGACTCCACACATGTTGACCCTGTTCCCTCACAGCACCCAGCCACAGCAGCTGAGCTGAGGAGTAGCTAACCCACGAAGCCACCATTGCTCCTGAAAACACACAAGCAAGCCTCAGCAGCTAGAGGCAGGAGATTTGCAGAACAAGCCACAAGAGGGGGATCGTAGTGAACGCAAGAGTTGCTGAAAATCACCTGGAAAAGTATCAAAGGCGCAGTCTTGGAGGCACAGATCTCCCTGCTTTGGCTGCTGGAAATCCCTTTCCCCAACGAGTGATGCTAGCAACGCTTCTCTTAAAGCTATGGGTGCAGGAGGTCTGCACTCGGACTGCTGGGAACAGGAATCTACTAAATGTATCCCTTCTGCTTGAGATGAACTGCACAGGTCTCAAAAGGTATTTTTAATAGTAGGTAAACCTCACCCACAAGCGGTCCCTCATTTCAGGCCTACTGATGATATATTTTCCAGCCCAGTCTCACTCCAGTCCTGCCCCTTCCTTCCTTCCACAAGCCCCAGATGACTGTTTTCTCCTGATTTTTTGGTTATGGTGTAAGCATGATATCCCCTGGAAGAGCCTATGGAGGAGCACAGGAGGAAGATGGCTCCTGCCTATTTGGCTCCTTCTAGGGTTAAAGCCAGGATGGCTTTTGTGCCTAAAGCAACATCCTTCACGCAAATGTCAGTGTAACATAAATTGTGCTGGGCTCTGAGGAGAAGCAAATGTCAAAAATTAAGTTATTCTTCTGCTCGAGTCACAAATCCAAGTAGCATGCAAATAAAGAGGAGCCATCTGTTCGCTCCCAGGGCCATTTCAAGTCAAGCACCCAGCGTCAGCTTCCAGAGACACCAGGTCAGCCTGCTGGCTGGCCTCCACCCTGTCCTCAGTGTGTCCAGGACTGTACAAGTGTCTGTAACCCTTCACAGTCCTGCTGAGCAGCTTGGCCCTGACGCTGCTGACAGACTTGAATGCAGATGTCCCTACTACCAGGGAGCTTCACAAGCAGGACTTCAGGGCTTCTCTGTTTAGTGCCCTTCTTTGCATGCATCAGGATGGGCCCCTCTCTGCCCTGGGCTGTATCAGTGATGCATCAGGGTAGTTGGTGCATGGATCCAAAGTCAGATTTGCCGCCAGTGTCAGTAGAGCACATGGCTGTCTTCCTGCATCTCCAAGGACATTTATTATCACCATCACTAATGGCCTTTGCTGAGGACCAGCAGTTAACCACTGGAGCAGTCAACATACAGTGCTCCTACAGCCTTCTCACTGCAAACTCAAATGGACCAGTTCTGTGAACGTGGCACGTGGGGTCATGGTCAGTGGACATGGTGGGGATGGCCTGGGGTTGGACTTGGGGATCTTAGAGATCTTCTCCAACCCTAACGATTCCGTGACTCTATGATCCTCTGACTCTATGAAATCCCAAGAGCCCCAGGCTGGTTGCTGTCCTTCCCATACTTCTTCCAGGGACTCTCCATTCTCATCTCTTCTCCAAGGCCTCACTTCGAGTCCCCAAACTGTCAGACAATCTAGGATAAGAAGAGGAGCCAGACTGCTGTCAGACCAGCACAAAGGGAGAGCAGAAGTTACTAGCAAAGAAACTCCCCCTGCATCCTCAGTGTGTAAATAAAGGAGAAAAAAATCATATCCAGCCCTGTCACTTGCTGAACAGGCAGCTCCAGACTAAAATAAATTACTGAGACATTGGAGAAAAGCAAATAATGTGACAAAGATAGGAGAAGGACCTTTGGGTTACTTGGCAGAATCTCCCAAGCAAGAGCTTAGAATTTAGGTGGGCACTTCAGAAGCACTGATGGTCATCTGTGATGGATGTGGTAGTGCAAATACACGGAAGATGCCTCTTCTTCAGCTAGGAATGGTGAGATGCCCTATCAACACGACGGAAGCAAGGAGCTGGGTTCATTTCTCCAGCAAGATGCAGTGGTTAACCACAGCATGAACTTCCTGAGATGTGGACTTAGTGCCCGTGCTGCAGGCTATTAGCTCAGGGCTTCAGCATCCCAGCAGGATACCTGCAGGTGGAGAGAGCTGTGCCACCCTCTGCCTCACCCACCCTGGACCCAATCCAGCCCATGAGTGTCTAGACCCCAGCAAGAGCCCTATGCATGATTTGGAGCCATCCCTCCGAGGTCTGCACTCAGGGATTTTCCTACCAGGGCCTTGGGGGCTTACAGGGCTGGAGACCAAACTCAGACAAGTTGAAGCAACCATGACACACTTGCCAAGAGGGAGCACCAGGAGCCACAGGAGAGCTTTTACAACGTGACTCACTTGCTGAGCTCTGTCTCACGGCGCATTAAACCCTCTGAATCAAAGACTGAAATGCAGGGCATGTCTTGCCCTACAAAAACACCACCAGCCGCTTTACTTTTTAAGTACTGATTTGCTATCGATTATGTGTATGAAGATGAGGTAGCTCCCTGCCTCTCCTGCCAGTTCCCACACTCTCAATCACTTCATTAGCAAATGTCAGAGTGGAACAATCTCACAGAGCCAAGTTTCTGCTCTTAGAAGGGGATAAACTTGGCAAGTCAGAGCCCTGCGCCTCAGCGTGCCGGAGTTGACCAAATGGCTGCAGGAGGGCTGACGACAGACGGGTGGCTGGGATGCATGCCCACGGGGTCTGAAGGCGGTTGGCCACTCAGGGCAGCGTGGGTCAATGAGACACAACCTGCAGGTGCCAAGGCCAGGCTGGATGGGGCCCTGGGCAGCCTGAGCTGGCGGAGGGCAACCAGCCCATGGCATGGGTGGGCGTGGGGGAGCTTTGAGGTGCCTTCCAGCCCAACCATTCCACGGTTCTGTGGTTCTGTGATCTTGACGTTTACTCATTCTCCCCATTCTAACCCTGGGGAGTCAGCGGACGGCACGAGAGCCGACGGCCTCACGTTGGATACGAGGAGCAAATTCTGCCCGCAGCCCTCAGCGCTCTCCTCACAGCGCCCTCCTCACAGCGCCTCCACTCCCGCCCCTCCGCCCCGCCGCGCCCCGATTGGCCGCCTCGCCCCCTCTCCCCGCCCCCCGATCTCTCCCCGCTCTCCCATTGGCCGCTCCCCCCGCCCGTCCCCCCGCTCTCCGGGCGCGTGGAGCTGTCACCCAGCCGAGGGTTGGGAGGGGGGAAATCGGGGCGGCTCCCACGTGGCGCCCACGGGCGGCGGTGCCCCCCCCTCCCCCCCTCCCCACACACAGCTCAGCGCGGGGCGGCACCGCCCCGGGCAGCGGCGGAGGGAGGGCGGGAGGGAGCGGGCACACATCCGGGCTTCCGCCGCGCTCCGCACCGCCACAGCGCCCGCGGACGGACGGGGAGACCCGGAGCGCAGGTGGGGCCGTCCCGTCCCGTCCCGTCCCGTTGGCGGAGAGGCGGAACTTCGGCCGAAGTTGCGCGGCGCGGAGGTACGGGGAGGTACGAGGGAGCGGGGCGGGCTGCGATCGGCGCGGGGCTGCGGCTGAGCGGCGGAGCTCCGTCTGTCCGTCCCGGCTGTGTGCCCGCCGGGCTGTCCCGCTTCCCCGTGCCGCCTTCCTCCCCGCCGCCCATCCCACCCCGTTACCCCCATTTATCCCGCCTGCATCGCGTGCTCTCCGCGTTCCTTTTTCCCGTGGTCCTTTTCCCCGTGTTCGCCCCGCCGGTCCATCCCAACTCCGTATCCCAGACCCGCCCCGTCTCTTTTCCTCACTTTTATTCCCCCATTCCTCCGTCCCCTTTCCTTACCCCACGTCCGTCCCATTTCTTCATCCCGTGTATTTGTCCCATGCTCGCTCACCTCGTTGCTTTATCCCATACCCATCCCATTTCTCTTTTTCCCGTGTTATCCCTTATTCATCCGTATTCATCCCATTCCCTCTCCCCATTCCTTCATCCCATTTCTTTGCCCCTGCTTATCGCCTGTTTATCATAGAATCTTAACATTTCCCGTGTGGGAATGGACCTATGAGGATCACCCCATTCCTTCATCCCATTCCTTTACCCCATATCCATCCCATTTCTTCATCCCTGTTAATCCCACGTTCATCGTATGTCTTCAGCCTACTCCTTCATCCCATTTCCTTATCCCTGTTTCTTCCACATTCATCCCATTTCTATATCCCATTCCCATCCCATTTCTTTTTCCCTATTCATCCCATTTCTTCATCACCCCATCCCTTTATCTGGGCACACCCCTTCCCCAGAATCTATACCGGCTGTGTTTCAGGGCCCCCCATGTTCCCCCCCAGCGTCCCCCCAGGACACGGTGCTTCCCCTGCATGTGCTGCTGCCTGTTTCTGTGCCTCCCCCTGTGTCACTGTGTCCCCCCGTGTCACCCCATGTCACCCCATCACCCCATGTCACCATGCCCCCTCATGTCACCACATCCCCCCATGTCACAGCATCCCTCAGCAGAGTCCCCCTGTCCCAACGTGTCCCTGCTGTCCCCAGCTGTCAGGGGAAGGGGGTGTCAGCATGGGACAAAGCAGCACCTGCCCCCCCCCCCCCCCCCCCCCCCCCCCCCCCCCCCCACCGAGAAGCACAGGGTTTATTTAGGGTCATGCAGCTCCATCTCCTCCCCCTGCTGTCTGCACTGTGCTATCGATTGCTCAGCCAAACCTCCCCCCCCCCCAGTCATAAAGCTCCCAAATGGATGGCCCCACAGAGCCTGTTATGAGCCACATCACTTTTCTGCCTTTCTTTCCTCCTTTCTCCTACGTTCTTCAAAGCAGCACTGAAGGGCTGAGTGCAAGCTTGTGCTGTCTGCCAGCCCCACGCCGTGCTGCACCCCATTATTTGTAGGGACGTGGCGTCCTGTTGGGACAGGAGCTGGACAGGGAACCTTTGGGCACTCTGTGACCCCCTCAGGTCGGGAGTCTGTGCATTTCAATAAAGAGGTGGATGGGGAGAAGAGAGCAAATAGTTCAAAGCTTTTGGGGCATCCCTAGTGATGCATGGATGATGTTGGGGTGGTACATCTGTACTCTTCCCACGCTGTGGCATCACTTGGTGCTGCCAGGGGATGGGGTGTTGTGACGGGTGAGCCTCGAGCAATGGGATTTGTGCCATTTGGGGATGTTCTTTCCTTCTATCACTGTCTGTGCCTTACAGGTGTAGTAGGGGCAGCCCCACTCCTCCTTTTATCTCGTCAGTTTAATTAGATCCCGTTATCAGGAGCAGAGGGATAACAGCAGTGGGTCGGAAGCTGTAAGTGCACATGGGGTCCTTCATCAGAAATAGTGCCCCAATCAATGTTCCATGCACCTCCGTGTGTGCACAGTGTTGCTCACAGTGCTGCAGTGGGGCTCTGCTCGGGCTCTGGGGCAGGGGGATGTTCTGTGATAACAGAACTGAGTGATGGTTCGGGACCAGAATGCAGAATCACTGCCTCCATCTGGGGCTGCGGGGTGGTTCGGTATGACAAATAGGATGGACCCCACTGGAATCCATCCAGGATGTCTGTATGGGAATCCAGCCTCCCTGAGCATGGTGTGGGGATTTTATGTGTGGCTTCCAGTGGGCAAGAGGAGTGGTGGTATGGCTGACATGAAAGTTTTATGGCTTATCTGAAGGTTGTCATCCCTGCCAGCTAAGCATCCCACTGGGCACACTGAGTCCTTTCAGGATGTGGGGTGAACAATGCTTCAGAAGGTCTTGAGTAACCTTATGGGGTACTGACTTGCTGTTGGTGTCCCCCAGGCTGCTGTTTCTTGCAGATTTGGGGTCCAGTGTGGGTAGGATTTACCATTTGGCAAGGTTGGCTTTTGCCCTGTAGGATTTCTTGGTTGTTATGGAGCAGGAACTTTTGGTTCCCAATAGAAGGAGCATTGCCAGCACTACATGAGCTGGGTTTCCCAAGGTGAGCCTGTGCCCCATTTTACAGTTGAAGCCCCAAATGATGATTTTGTCGATTTACTTATTTATTGACTCGAGCCTTCTCCCTCTTCTCCTTGCTTGGGTTTCTTTATGGGGATGTCATAGCATCATGAGGCCACTGGAGGTAGAAGGGACCTGTGCAATATATAGGGCCACTCACAGCTCCGTGTCATTTCACTGCTTTTGGTGGCACTCAGGAACACCTGGAATGGCTGCAGTGATGCTGGCTGGTGGCTTCATGGTGTGCCTTGAAATCCCAAAGGAGAACCCCGTTACCACTTTGCATTAAAGGCTGCAGGGAGCACTTGGATCGCGTGCAATTAATGGTGCGGTGCAGGATCTGATGCACACCAATCTGCATTCATTTCCATTCACTCACAGTGTGCTCAGTGGTGGTTTTGCTCTCCTGCGCAGCCTGTTGCTGCCAGAGCAGCCTTTCTGCATGGCTGGGGTTATCCTATGCCTGTTGTCTCCATGGGGGCTCGAGCTGTAAAGCAATGTGTCTGCACAGCCCTGCTGCCCGGTGCACAACCCAAAGGCGTGGGGAGGCTTTGAAGAGAAGTAAATATAAGCCAACAAAATAAAGTGAAATAAATCAGCGGAGGAAATGAAAGCAACCTTCCAGTCCTGAGCGAGTTTCCTCTGGTGCCTTTTTTTGGCAAGAGCTGTGGTGGCATTGGAAATCTGTGGGAACTTTCCATGGTCACTGCCTGGGGTACAGGGGGGAGCAGTGGGACCAGGGCGTCGGGAGCAGTGATTTGGGGATGTAACGCTCTCCTTAGCCACAGTGTCTTTCCCCACGCAGGGGGAAAGCAGTCCCTCACCCCTCCCCACATTTTGGCCTTGGTCCCTATTGTCTCTCAGTATGTCCTGGTTGCTTGGCAACCCCGATGCTGTGAAGGGGACTTCATCATCCCCGTGTCAGCCTCCTCCCCGTGGCTGTCTGGAGAGAGAGGGAAATGGCCCTCTCAGGCTCCTGTCCCCTCCCTGCATGGCTCTGCAATTCAGGAACCCTGAAATCAGCATCCCCCTGTCTGTGCTATCCAAGTCCCCATGTCCCCCAGGCCCAGGGCTGAGCCCTCCAGCTCCCCATTCCCCCACATCTGTAAGCTCCCCATGGTCCTACAGAGCTGGCTTCAGACCTAGGGGTCAGAATTGGTGCTTGAAGAAATCTGCTCCCCCTGACCCAACGTGGATCTCTCACCCTTGACCATACCTGTGTGTTATCACAAATCATAGCGGTGTTTCTATTCCATCTTTCAATGGGACGTGCCAAACTTCGTATGGACCGCTGGCTGGGTTGCTGGAGCCCTTGTTTGGGGCAGCATGGGGTCTCTGTGCTTCGTTCGGGTTCTTTATTTGAGGTGAGGTCATCCTGGAAGACCTTTATGGGTAAAATCTGTTGAACTTACAAATCAGGGAAGCTGGAGCTGTTTTGCATGGCTTCTTGTTTCCTAGCAAGGGCTGCTGCTTTTCATCCCGTCTCCCAGGTGGACATCTCCAGGCTCCGTTTTGCCTTTGGATCGTCTCCCAGCTGCACCTTGACCAGTGTTAGGGCTGTCCTCGTGGGTCAGAAGAACATTCCCTCATTGCTGTCTGCGTCCGTCTGCTCCCTATCCTCTCTGTATTTGAAACTGCTTTGCATACGTGTGCACAGACCTTCGATTGAGAATCTGTGCTGCTCAGCAGTGTGTCCACAGCAGGGCTCGAGGGAAGCTGTTCACCTCCTCTAAAATAACCTGGAAATGGGGAAGGTGCTGTATGGCCTGCAGCTGTGGTTAGGAGGGTCTCTGAGCCTGGCAGCAATCATGTGGAAGAAACCCAAGCTCTCCACCACCGTCAGTGCCCCCCATTGCTGTTGGATGTTGGAACAGTTTGTACTTTAAGGCACCATCCGTGCAAAGCCTCTCCTACTTGTTAGGCTTAGTTGTGCTGGAGACAATTCCCTATGTGTGGGGCATGGGGGTCTGGCTTGGGGGTCTTGTATTTCCCTTAACAAAGTTGATAGTGGTTGGGAAGTAATGAGTGTTTGGGTAACTGCAGGGAAACGGGTCAGTCTGCAAACCATTGGTAAAAGCAGAGCTGCTCTCTCTTCTCACTGCCTTGTCCTGTACGGGGCCGTCAGTGCTGGGAATGGGGACATTGTTGTGCTCTCTGGGTTTTGGCAACCCCCAGCGTGCGTTGGCAGCAGGTTTTGCTCTTTTGCTGAGCTGGAGGGGCTCGCGATGAATCTTCAACAGAGGGAGAAGTAAAAAGGAGCTGTCTTTTGTCCATGCTGGGAAATGCAAAGCTGAAGCATACTCACAGTTCAGTTGGAAACAAAATTTAAGCAGGAGATTTTTTGAGTGTTGATGTGGTGAGCAGAAGGCCAGGGGGTCCTCTTTGCTCAGCCAGAATTTTCTCACTCTATTGATTCTAATCACTTTCACCATCCTTCCACGTCCTCTGTTGGCATCGAGGGACACGGGTTGGGGTTGCTCTCCTGTTACTATGGGTGCAATCCCCAGCCCATCTTCTTGCTCAATGCAGCGGAGATTTTGATTCCTGTCCTTAGTTTGTTGGAAAGGGACCTTTGTGTCTTGCATGTTTCGCTAGGTACTTTTGTTCGGGCTCAAGAGAGAAGAAGAAGAGATGTCTGAAATGTGGAGATGGTTCTGGCTAGGGAGTAGTGAGAGTGCTCTGGTCCTGGTAGAGGGGTCTGCATGGTGGGCAAGGTACCAAAGCAGTAGGTGTCCATCAACCCAGTGGGGCAGTGGGACACGCTGTGTTTCCAACCTATTCTTTGGAATCAGGAGAGTGATAAATTAATGTTATTTTTTTTTTAGTTCAGAGTTGCTGGGGATCTGCTGAGCGTAAAGAAGTGTTCCTGCTTGGAGCTGGCTCCCTGGCTGTGTTTTCACCCCACGCAGCACAGCACAGGTCCTGCAGTGCTGCTGAAAGGATCAGATGCTGCTTGATCTGTGGTGCCTGTGGCTGGAAGGGTGATGCAGGTGGGGAAGTGAGCCAGAATTGTCCATTTTTGTTTTTCTGCCCCATTTTGGTCCCAAGGAAAGCAGGGCAGCGGTGTGTCATTTCCTCTCAGCAGCGCTACCGCGGGCTCTGGGCACAGCTGCTCCGTGTCCCAGCACTCTGCACCACCCAGTGCTTCCTTTCCAAGGGCTCTGACACCCAACTGGAGCTGTGCAAAGAGAGCGTTAGTGCCACAAAGCCTCCGGGTGGAGGAGGCAGGAAGGGATGTGCAATGGAGCTGTGCCGCGGATGTGGGGCTGGGATCCCAGTGGTGCCCCGTGTGGAGCTGGGTCTCAGGGATGGAGTTGGAGAGCTTGGCCTTCAGATAAGCTCTGTATTTGTAGCTCAGAGGGCAGCTGACCATGCATGCTGTGCATCAGTGGGGCTTTAGACCAGTGAGCCGTTCCGTTTCTCTTTTGGTTCATAGAATAATGGAATTATTGCGGTTGGAAAAGACCTCCAAGATCCCCAGGTCCAAACCCAACCCATCCCCACCATTCCCACTCCGAATCGAGACTGGAAAAGACCACTGAGGTCATCTAGTCCAACCCATCCCCACCGTGCCCACTCATAGAATCATGGAATCATTAAGGTTGGAAAAGACCTCCAAGATCAGCAATCCAACCCCATCCCACCGCCCCCCCCCCCCCCCCCTTGCTCACTGACTGTGTCCCCAGGTGCCACATGCCGTGCTGTGTGCAACCCAGAATTGCACTGGTTGCACTTCTTAACGCCAACCAGGAGCTCATTTCAGGCTCCTCTGCTGGAATCTCGTGGCCTGGCCACTGGATTGCCTCTGGAACGGGGGGGAGCACTCTTGTTTAACAGTCATTAGGCACCGAATTATTGAGTGGTGCAGTCCCTGCAGCAGCAAACAGCAAACACTCAACTTACAGTTGTCTCAGCTGGGAAGCAAACGTGGGGCACTGCCAACCCAGTGGAGCCCAGAGGCAGGATAAATCTTCTGTCGGTGCTCTAAGAGAGGGTTATGGTTACTTGGTCAGTGATGGCCTTGTGCAGTAGAGAGTGTATGCTGATTGCTTAGCTGCTGCTGACCCCCCGGAACAATGGGGTTTGGGCCATCTGTGCTCTGTGCACTTCCCACCTGCCCCATCCATGCTCTGTACCCAGCAGCAGGACGCAGCCCCGTGACTCAGCCCATTGCAGCTGCATCCATCTCTCTGGTGGGAGCTGGTGCTCTGCAACCTTCAGACCCTGCGCTGTTTATGCATCAGAGGGCTGTGGGCACTGGATCTTTCCAGTTTGTTCTATGGTCTTTGTGGGGGCAGCCTTGCTTCTCATGGCTCTTTTGCTGCTGGCTGGGAGGAGAGATCCGAAACTCATCAGCCACGCAGATGGAGAGGCAGAGGAGTCATTTGGTTAAGTCATGGGATTCTCTTCTGTTGTTTTGAGACAGCCACAGGGCAGTGGAACCCCTAGGGCTTACAGCTCTAAGTGCAACAATTAAAAGTTGGGGCTATTTAGCAAACTCCGCGTAGCTGTTTTTCTTCTTTCATAGTTCAGCTATACCTTTTAATTAATTCCCTTTAATTGCTTTTAATTTCCTTGCCTCCCCCTTTCTCCCTCAGTATAAGCAGTGCTGTCATCCTCTCTGATTGCCTTTCATGTTGGAGGCTCTGTGTTTGATTTCACTTCACCCACGTTGTGTCTCTCAGCTATTCAATTCTTGGAAAGCTCCAGCTCCAGAGATACGATCTAAGTGGATTCACAGAACCTAAAGGGACCGTATGCTTCATGGCTTTGTTGGTATAGGAGGTATACAAAACATAATGAAAGATCCACCCTCCTTGGACAAAGGCTACTTTCCATCACCCGTATCTTTGTGCTGGGGGCTGCTCCGTTGGGATGAGCTCCTGGGCACCCCAGTACAGCCCTGCAGGAAGGCAGCACATCTCATTCCCTGCCAGCTGCTGGCATCCCCTGCCAGTCAATGGGCTTAGGAAGGGCTGCAGGACAAGATGTGCAGGGATGTGGCTGGATGAGAGAGTCAGGGTGCTGCTTTCTCCCAGCCCGTGGTTAACATGTAGACGTTTGTCTCCGGTAGCTCTCGGTTTTAATGTGCACAAAAGGGCATGATGCCTTCTGGTGGAGGTATTTCCAGACCAGTCGAAAACAAAACCAGATGAAAATGCTGACAGACGTCGTGGGTCCAGCCCTCAGCAGTGGATGCTGGCATCGCTGCGTGGAGCCTGGCCAGCGTGCTCCATCAGATGACACCTCAGGGCTGGGAATCGGATATATAGGTTTTCTATACCATTGCTCTTCTTGAGTGGAGTCGCTGCGCTGTCTGATCTACCCTCCATTCCTGCTGCTTCTCTCTTCAGAATGGTGTTTAAGCGCAGCACACCTCTGCGCTTTCCATGCTCCCAAAGCTCCTTGGCAGCTTTCCTGGAGGACTGATGTGTCCAGTACTATTGTTTAATTGCCTCCAGGTACTGCAGCACGCAGCTACATTCCTACTGGACTGCACTGGTGGCTGGCGTTGGGGTCAGTGGGGAAGCTGATGGGTTGGGGTCTGGCCTGAATGAAAGGCCTGGTGGTCTTTTCCAACCTTAATGATGCTGTGATTCTGTAGAAGCTCTTGGCTGGGCTCCATCCACTTGTGCTGGTAAAGCCTGGGGGAGTTAAAGCTGAGAGAGAGTCTTGGTGGGGACATGATAGGGGAGTTGTGCAGGTCAGCGTATAGAGGCTGCTGGAGGAATTCAGTCGGACTAATCTAGATGTTGGAGTGGAAAGAAGCAGCTGAGTTTGAGTGGGAACTGAGACAGTGATGGGTGTGAGGAGCAGGGTCTTGGGGCCTCAGGGTGCCAAGAAGAGCAGCAGTGCAAGCAAGCGCCTCCCCCTGAGAGGACTGACTCATGCTCAGAATGGGTTATTGCTGCCCCATTAACTGCCTAAATGACAACAGCAGTAGTAACACAGGCTTGCTATGTCCTCCCCCCGAGGCAGGAGCCTGTTCTGATGGGCGAGGCATGGTGGGATACAGGGAGGTGGGACACGGGGAGGTGATGGGACATGGGGAGATGGGACAGGAGTTGGGAGAGGAGGTTATGGGACACAGGGAGGTGGGACAGGAGGTGATGGGACCTGGTGGGACAGGAGATAGTGGGTGCTGCTCTGGCAGGCACAAGCTCTGCCCGGCATGCAGCAGCTGGAGGTGTTTATGAGCTGGTTCATTTGCTTGCTGAGCATTCCTTTTTGTAGGGCAGCCCACGGCGGGCAGGATTGGTGGCAGCTGGGCTACCCTGGGGGCTCTGCTGTCCCCCAGTTTTGTATCCCACTGCCGGAGCAGCTTTGGAGCAGATAGTCACCGCGATGCACAATTCCTGCTCCCATCTCAATAACTGCCAGGGCCGTGGGTTGCCAAGGTCTCCCCGTTGCTATAGCAAGAGGAGATGGGGCTGAGCGCTGCCTGAGCTCCGCCGCCGCACATTTCCCCGACCAACAGCTCCTAATTGCACCTGGAATGTGCTGCCGTAGATCACCGAATTAATATTTCATGGCCTGTGAAATAAAGAAACAAACAAACAAACAAATAAATAAATACAAATTAATTATCCAGGCATTTTCCCCTTGAACCAACCGAGGGGTCTCTCCAGCCGGAACGAGTTTGCAGCGCGAGTGGCGAAGTTACAGTATTTATCTCCATAAACGCGTCACCCGAGCCGCACTCTTCCTCGTGGGTAATTAGCGAGAGGCCAATCAGCGCCGTGCCGGGCAGACACCGCTTTGCCTCTGGGCGTGCCGAGGGGGTGATTTATGAGAGGGATGGGAGAGCTGTGGGTCTGACCAGAGCTCTGAGCAAAACCGCGGCAGAAAAAGGGGAGGTGAAGGAGTGGGGGGGGTTGGGGGAAGAATAATAAAAAAGGAAGAAAAAAGCTAAAAAAAAAAAAAAAAAAAAAAACCCAAACAAACCCCAAAACAAAAGCAAACCCAGAAAAACACCTAAGAAAATAGCCGAAGCGTTTGCAGGGCTGTTGGCAGAACTGCTGCCTGCCCCAAGGAGCACCCACGGCAGGAGGCAGTGCTGGTAATTCCGTCGCTGCAGCCGGGGACTTGGATGGGGTTGGTGAGAATTCAGGTGAGATGCAAATGTGTGTCCGGGAGGGGTGGTGATGGGTGGGGGGTGGGGGGGTTATGTGACACGCTATCCCTCCCCTTTCTGTGCTTAAAGTGTTATTTTTGAAGTTTAACCCTGTACTGAACGTGCCCTGGAGAGGAGCCTGTGCGGTGTGCGGGGCGGAGGGGAGCTTTGGGCACGGCTTTGGGTTGAGCTGCATTTTGCATGTCGGATGCCGGCCAATGCACGGATGCATTTTGTTGTTGTTTCTTTTTTCCCTTCCCTTCTCCCCATCAGAGAACCTCAGTTTTTAGGGCAAATCTTGACAGCGGGTCTGCTGAGCAGCACTGCAAGTTCTCTGAGCAGGGAGGGCTGTTGGCCCCTGTAGGATAGCAGCCCCTGGGGAGGTTTTTCTCCGCATCCTGGTGCTCCCCTTGCCCCCAGCACTGCTCGCAGTTGGGATGGTGCTCTCCTCGAGCCGTGCTCACACCTTCTGAGCTCTGCCATGCCTTCATCTGATCGTCACTCAGCAATGATGGCTGAACGGCGCGGAGCAGTCCGAAAGGTTACGTCCTGCTGTAAATGTCACGTCCTCTGCTGTTCATTCGGGGCTGATATTGGTGTGGTTGTGCTCCCCGCGCCCCTGCGAGGCAGGAGGAGGCAGCTCTTGGTCTGCAGTGTTGGTTCTGGTTCCGTCCTGCTTCTCTTAGGTGTGAAATGCAGCAGGGGGACTCTTCTGTAGGTGCTAACTGTTGTGTTGTGTTGTGTCCTGTTCTGTTCTGTTCTACGTCTGTTCCTCTCTGTTCAATGTGATTCTGTTCCGTTCCACTTCTGTTTTGTTCTATCCTACTTCTATGCTACTTCTGTTCTGTTCCTCTTCTGTTCTTCATCTGTTCTGTTCCTTTTTCTCTCCACTTCCCCTCTCCCATTCCATTCCATTCATTTCTTTGAGGACCAAGGGTGCAGGTGGAGGGAGTTGAGGATGGACTGGGGAAGACCAAACGAAGGAAAACAGAGGGAGGAGGAGATAAAAGCGGCCCCCCTGAAGATAGCAGTGTGTATGCACTTGTATGTGAACAAGAAGAACAGCCCTCATCCATGTAGAAGAGGAAGCATCTGGCAGCACATAGGCAGCCCCTGCATACAAGCAGGCATGAAACCTGGTGCACAGCATCACAGCCTGGTTGGGGTGGGCAGGGACCTCTGGCTCCCTCTGATCGATCCATCCAGAAGTGGGGCTCAGGTGGTTTTAGGGGAGCTCCAAGGAGGAGATCTTGTCTTGAGAGCAAGATGTGCATCATTCTGGTTGCATACTGTGCAGTCCTCCGCTGCTGTGGGCAGGGCTGGCATTGGAAGGCTGCTTCCAGTGACTCAGAGGATAATGAGCACTGTCTGTGCTCACCTGGTGTGCTGCTAGGGAGGAGCAGAGAGCAGCACAGGGGTTTGCTTGCTGGGAAGAGGACTTCTATTTATTTCAGTCCAGTTCATCTTCGGATCTCACAGACTCCCACTGCACGACCACTTTCTCATTTATTTATTTTTTATTTTTAAGACATGGGAGAGAAACATCAGAAGGTCTGCAGAGAAGTGCAGTCGCACTCTCACACCTCTTCGCTTGCAGCCTCGTAGCACTGGCACAGGATGTGTGCAAAGTTCAAAGCAGCAGATGGCTGGGGTTCTTCTCGAATGTAAGGGACGCCGAAGTCTATCGTTACGACCTTTGCAAACTTTATAGGGAGGGGTGACGGGTTTGCATGGGTGGGATGAGCAGCTGGATGGAAGGAAATCAATAGGGATGGATTTTGGAAGCGGAAGAGGGATAGGGAGGGGAGTGAAGGGCTTGCCCCCATCTGCCAGGAGGCTTGAGCTGAGTGATTTGCTCGTGGTAATTTCTGTTGGTGAGAAAGAGCAAGGGGACCCAGCTGCTTGATGGGTCGGTTGGTGTTTGGATGCAGAGCAGGTTTGGGTTGTTGCAGAGCTGGAGCCCACAAGTTCTCCCATGCAGTGCAGCGTGTGAAGGACATCAGTCTGCTCACCAGATTCCCCTTCCCAGCTGGCGGAGCTGGCAGTGCTTTTCTTCCATGCTTTGGAAGAGCGGAGCTTCCCAGCTTTGAGCTGCTCAGCAAAAACACAGGGGGATTTGCTACCTGCCCCTTGCGGATGGTTGCCTGTGCTCCTTATTTTGCATGGTGTGAGCCCTCCTCTCCTGGCAGCACCCCTCGTTCACGAGGGTGCAGCCAGGCTCAGCACTGCTGGGAGTGTCCCCTATGAAGGAGCAGGCGGTGCTTTTCATCACTTCTCCCGAATGCAGCTCCCAGCCCGGCCTGAGTCATGTGCAGAAGTGCAAAACAGGGATCCTCCTGTTTTCCTCCAACTGGCAGTGCTGACGGAGTGGGTGATGCAGTGATCCGCGCCCAGCTCTGCACACACTGCAGGAGAAACAGGGTGCACGGAGTGGGGCAAAGAGGTGCGAGGGGAAACAGGAGCAGTGTCAGCAGCTCACTGAGCCAAGGGCCAGCTGGCAGCAACGGCAGTGAGTATGGCTTTTGCAAATGATCTGTGCCTCAGGTGGGAGTGAGCTGCTGTGTGATGGAAAATAGCTGCAAGCCCAGCAGCGGGGTGGGGGATTGCCTGGAGGCTGTGCCATCCCCTCTGCGTGGCATAGAGTGGGTGCACAGCTCCTGAGGGTGCTGTGCTGTGCAGCTCAGCCTTGGTGCTGCGGTTGCATAAAGCTTTTGCAAATGGGTAGCTGCTCTGAGGATCATGCCCGTGCAAGAGGTGCTGGGAGCGCAGTCCTGGGAAAGAGAGGTGTAGGTGGTGCAATATGTGGGTATGGCTGCTGGCCGCCAGGTTTGGGCTGGGAGAGATCATTGCCAGGTGTGACGTGCTCAAGAGAAGCTGCATTTTTCCATTCTGCAACTGCAAGTGACGATCTCTGGCACTGCCACCTCCAAAGAGTGCCCCAAAGTGGTCGCCAACCCACCCCAGACTCAGATCTGCAGACATCTGTCCAATTCAGCCGGTGGGAGCTGAGTTTGGGCAGGGTGACTCTGTCGTTTCTGGAAGAATCCTCTCTTCCTGCCGCCCTGGGAGTGCCGGGTTAACATTTCCCTGCTGCTGACCCACTCGAGAGACAGCACTGTTCTTGTATTTTATTTTATGTTGATATTAAAGTCATCCTTTAAAGCAGTGTCAGCTCACAGGCCATCACTTTTATGATTAACAAAATGCTTGCCGCTTGCCTGGGGTGTATTTGAGAGCGTGAAGGAAGAGGCTATTTTAAAGTAATAAGTGAGGGCTTAATTAATTTTCATTATTTGCATATCAGCATCCTCTAATTAATAGGTTATGGGCAGCCTCAGAGCTAGCGCTGGAGTGGGGTCTCCAGCGATGCCGTGGGAGAAGGGTTTTATTGCTGGAAATGGTGTCTTTGCTCCATCTTTTGGTCAATTCAGCAAGCAGAGGGTGTCTGAGGCAGTGCTGTGGGGCAGAATACAACTTTCCTGGGTCAGGGATCTTCCTTTGGTTCCATCTCTGTTTCTCTCTCCTCTCCTATGCAGCGGTTGTGCAGCATTTGTGATGACAACAGCATTGGGTTGCATCAGGAGGCATGGGGTACAGGGCTTGGTTCAAAGCAGGGAAGAATGGGTGCTACATTTTGGGGTGGGAAGGAGATAGAAGACGTCTCTGTGCTCTCTGAGCTTCCCACAGCAATAACCTGCTGCCTGCAGAGCTCTTGCAACGTGGCCTTGGGTCTGTGTTGGAATTCACACCCACTCATCCCAGCAGGGACCTTGGGGCTTTGCTTTTCTTTTGGTTAATCCACTCCCTCCCCGCAAAGGAAAACTTCTGATATCTACCCGTGTTTTCATTCATTTTTCCACCCAGCTCCTGTGAGATGCTGTGTGCTCTGAGCTGCTGCGGGTGTTTCTGGGAACTGAGAGCATTTATGGCTGCGCACTCAAGAATGCTCATGACCAAATGTCAGTGCTCACGGGTGCCCGGGAACCCACAGCTTGCTGACTTCCTTCAAGTGAGACAAACCTGAGTGATGCTGATGGGCTCTGGCAAAGGAGAGGCTTTGCTGACAGACAGCAACATTCGGAAATAAATGACCAAAAAAAAAACCAAAAAACAAAACCAAACCAACCAACCGTGGGTTTCAGAAGTCAGAATGTGCATTTCTGTTGCACGTGCTGCAGTATCCCATCACCAACAGCAGCCTTCCAAGGAGCAAGCGTGATTTGGCTAAAATTTCTTGGATGGGGCAATTAAAATTAACCTCCCACGCAAGGAACCGATATTCATGAAGCTCGTTTGTTTGGATGCAAATCACTGCAGACCTTTCCCTGATACGGTGGGGAAAGGGGAGTTTTCACCAGCCTCGCTTCCGCTCTGCAATTGAGCTGCTGAGTGGATTAATAGTGATGTAAGAGCCAAATGCCCTCTTAGAGACCATTTGTACTCCATTATACTCTGCGGACTGCTGCTCCTTGGATGGAGTCTTGACACAGCTCTTCAGATGCTGCTTACAAGAAAGTCCATTTCTGTAATACCTTCAAGAATGGCTCATGGCACACGTACCCGGGAGCACTTTCCCAAAGCCTTGAGCTTTTCTTTTCATTCTTGCAGAAACAAGCCAAGGAACCTTTAATTAGCGCCTTTAATTAGAGGGTGGGACTCCCATTTTGTATCTTACCTAAGGGACTGCACGGGCACCAAGTCTTGCAGATGTCACCTTAGGGCATTGCTTCGGTGCTCACGAATGGTGTTTTCTTCATTGTGTTGGGTTTTTTGGGGTGTTTTTTGTGTTGTGGGTTTTTGTTGTTTTTTTTAATTTTATTTTTGCTTTGGTTGGAGGATTCTTATTGAAGAAAAGCCTAGATCTGGTTTTGTACCAACAGGTTCCCAGTTTGGGTGCCAAGAGAAAAGGAGCGGCTTCCTTAGGACTGTTGGAGGCTGGGATGTTGACTGAGCTTCAGGAATGGGGAGTCAAAACCCTGCAGAAGGGCACGGTTAAAACGCAGAGCTGTATGTAGAGTGAAGAAAGAGCTGAACACAAAGAAGCTTGTTGCTCTCCTGTCCCTAACCTCAGAAAGTGACGAGGTAAAGAGATCCAGAGAAAGGACAATGAGAGAGAAAGGCAAAATAGAGATCGATGTTTTTCTGTTGCAATCATTCTTTTCTGCAGCTGTCTCATAAAAGCAGTGGCGTTTTGTCATGTTCTGTGCTTTATGCCTCCCGTGACTGTGCTGGGATACCTGCTTTTATATGGTGGACAATGGCAGTGCTGTTGGCATTGAGCTGCATTCTGAGCCGCGCTGCACCTCATGTGGATTCACATTAAATAAATAGAAGGAGCATCCAGCCTACAAGAGCCATGCTGTGCAAGCAGGCATATAAACACGTCAGTTATTCTCTGGTGTTCAGTTCAATGCACACCTCTCAGTGGAGAAGAGTTGGTGTTTCACACCTCCTGTAGCCCTGGTTGGGGTCTCAGTGTAGTGGGCAAGGATATTCTGGGCGTGGGTTAGACCCTTTGGAAATCTGAGAGGGTAGAAGATGGCGGTCTGTTAGATGCGTTTTGCTTTGCTTTGTCACTGGTACCAAGTGCTTTCAGTGTGAGGAAGACTCAGGGTTAAAAAGCGAAACAGGAGAAACGAATCTCAGGTAGGATAATGAGGAGGTGAGGATGTGAAGTTGGCAGTGGAAGGGACCATATAGCTCTATTTGTGCCATTGGACAGAAGGGGTACCTTGCTGCTGATGCTCTGGGACAGATCCTTCTGCCCTTGGCTGACTTGCTGAACAGCTCTTCGCTCTGTGTGTTACCTCTGGAAGGTGATGCCAGAATGGTGATAGTTGGGGACATGGTTAGTGGGCATGGTGGGGATGGGTTGGGGTTGGACCTGATGAACGTGGGAGTCAGCGATATACAGTGATTTTGTGATTCTATGAAGCAGGCTGGAACAAGGTTGGTAGGACAAGAGCTGATGGTCTGGTTGCACCAGAGGAGGTTCAGGTTGGATATTAGGAACGATGCCTTCTCCAAAGAGCAGTGATGCATTGGCAAAGGCTGCCCAGGGAGGTGGTGGAGTCCTCGTCCCTGCAGGTGTTCCAGGACCGCGGGGATGTGGCGCATGGTGACGTGGTCATTGGGCATGGCGGGTGGGTTGGTCTTGGGAATCTTGGAGGTCTTCTCCAGTCTTCGTGATCTGATGATTCTAAAGCTCAATGCTGCATTTTTTTTTTTTCCTGTAGATACTGTCTATCCCAATTGGCTTGAAGCCTGTGAGCATGGTATCTTCTAGAAGCATAGCTGCAGGAGCTCCAGCCCATCGGTGAGCGCTGCAGCTCCCACGCTGTGTCCCCCCACCAGCTGATGAAAGCGAGCTGGAACGCGGCTACGGCCTTGTCCCCATGTCCTTCACCAGGGCTTTTGGCTGACACGTGCACCCATCAGCACGGGTATTACTCATCTGAAGAGTGGTTTTAGACAATACCCTTGGTTGTCATTGCGGGCTGTTCTTGTCGTGCCCCCAAAGCCTTGCAAATCACTCATGGCTCGACATGGTCGTCTGTGTGTATGTGAGGAGAAACCTACTGAGAAGTTGTTTTTATTATATGTTAGTGCTAGCAGATAAATAATGTTCCCTCTGCACTGTGCGTGGGGAGATGGTTCTCTCCCGTGCCTTCAAATCCGGTGATTAATTATAACCATTAATCCCCGTGAGTGACAGCAGTATATTAGGAGCGGAGCGCATGTTGAAGTAATTTGAGAGACTGTTGTCAGGTCATAGGCTAACCTATTCTCTTCTCATACGGTATTTTCATAAGGTGTGTGTATTTCTAGACTGGAGACGTTGGCTGGAGATGAAATTTGAAGCAAGCACAGAGATGGATGGTGTACAAGGGCAGTGCTGGGGTCTCAGTGTCACAGCCCGGGCTGAAAGCAAATGGTAAAATCAGTGTAAAACCACTCAGAAGCTGGATTTAGGAAAGACCAAACTATTCATAAGCTGAAGCTGAATTTGGCGACTTGATATGTTCGAAATCCCCGGGGAGAGTTAATTTACTTTTAATGTCCAGGCATTTCGTTTGAAATGCCAAAATGAAATGTGTCATTTTGGAAATGCCAGAGCGTTTCTTTTCTGACATCTCCTCAATGAAGCTTTTCAACCCCTTTGTTTTGAAACGGCGGCTTTCAGTTGGAAGGAAGAAAGGTTAAACAAGACGGTTAAATGACTTGACAGTGAATGAAGACATTTCATCTTGATTTACACGGAGTGTGGAGGGGTGGCACGCTCGTTTCTTCGTGTAGCTGATCCCCTTTCCCTTCCCTGAAATCTGTTTCCAATTGACCTCAGCCATTTTGATCCCTACTTTTAGCACAAATGGGAAATGTCACCGGATTAAGATAAAATCATTATTCCTCCTCTTCCAGTTCCCGGAAGGGCTTAGTTGGGAAATGGTGAAAACCACTGACGGAAGACCCAAGGGGGAGTACGCACAACAGCCTCTCAGCATCGGATGCTCCTACTGGTAGGAGCAGCATCCCTGGCACGCTTCTCATAGCGGGGACATGGGCTGGGATCTCCCCCGACTCATCCCTGGTGAGCTGAGGAGGACCTGTGGGAAGCTGTGCTCAACTTTCATGCCAGTTCTCTTAGATCCTTTTATCAATAGCGTGCACAAAGGAGTTGAGTGCACGCTAACAAAGTTAACAAAGTATTGTCCGATGCTACAACAGGAGGAGCCACTGATTCCCTTGAGGGTAGAGAGTCCCACAGAGAAATCTGGGTAGATTCACTGGGCAATCACCAACACACATGAAATTCAGCAGGAGAATGATTAGGCACGTGGTTGGTGTAATCCTGGATGGATGTCCGTGCTGGGGGACAGGGAGCCAGAGTGCAGCCCTACAGAGAGGGGGGTCTGTGGGGTTTGGCTGATGACAGGCTTAATGTGCAACAGCAGCATGCCAGAAAGGCCAGCTGTACCCTGGAGTGGGGGATGTGAAGGGCTTCATGGAGCTCTGAGGATCAGCCCTGGCTGGTTCCCTGGCACTGCTCTCTGGAATCCCTTTACACGTCTCAGCTCTGCCATGGGCTGTGCCTGCCTTCTATTGGCTTGCCTTTCCCTGCAGAATAGAGACCGGAAGGTTTTCCCTTCTCTGTGATGTGTGGCCTGATGTGGGTTCCTTCCCATGGTAGTTGTGAGCCCCTGATAATTTCATTTAAGGCTCTGTAGGAAACTGTGCTGCCCTGGGGAGTGAGTAATGCTCAGCAGGAAGGAAACTGCTGAAATCCAAATAGAAATCCTAACAGGGTTGTGCAAAAATGACTTGGAAAGCACTGCTGGATTTCAAACCCAGAGCATGAAATCCTTTGCACCTTTTCTTTCCCCTCTCTTAAGCCATCCTCTGGAAATCCGTGGTGAGGAGGCAGCGTTCTGTCCTGTTACCACTCCCTGCAGAGAGGAGGTGGCGCTTGCAGAAATACTGAGGGCATCTTGGAGGTTGCAGCAACCTGTGCACTGATGGATGGAGATCATAGAACCACAGAATCATTCAGGTCAGAGAAGACCTCCAAGATCCCCAAGCCCAATCCCAACCTATCCCACTGTGTCCGTTGACCAATGTTCCCAAGTGCCACATCTCCATGGTTGTTAAGCACCTCCAGGGTCAGCTTTGTGTCACCTCTAGGGGAGCAGACAGAAGTTTGCTGGGTGATGCTGAACATCCCTTCCCATGGGCGTTATGGGATGCCAACCTGCTGCTCACCACAGCTTTGGATACATGTTGGGAAGGCAATGGCTGCACTCCTCTGAGTGGTCCCAGCTGTGGCGAGATGCCTTCAACGAGGTTGAGCCCAAAGCTGAACGTGGAGCTGGGATGTTGGGGTTTCTCTTTTGCATGACTCCTGCCTGGTTTCCTTCTCCTTTTGCAGCATGCTCAGCTCGGAGCTTTTGTGCTTTAAACCAGTGCAAACACAGGGTTTTTCAAAGCTCACTTAGCAGGGAAGCTGAGAGAAGAAAAGGTTGCAGGGCCCAATGCAAAATTCATTCTCACTGCAGTGGCGGTGACCAATGTGGGATCTGGTTGAGAACTGATCCGGGTAGGTCATAAGGCAGGTCTTCACCACTGTTCTTCGTTTGCTTTGTCTGCTGTGGCCCTAATTCTGCAGACGGGATGGATTGTCCCTTTGGGGTCAGTGGGGATGCTCTGGGCACCATGGCATGAGTGGGCATGTGCACGGCCCCATAGCTTTAGGGTGGTCCATGGGTTCCAGGAGGCTCTGTGCATCTGTAGGTCCTGCATCCCGCCCCTCAGTTCCAACCACAGCAGCCCAGCATTGGTGCTGAAGGAGTTCTGGCTTGTCCAGCTGCACAACACCCCCTGAACCATACCTATTTTTGGGTGCCTCTGATTCTCCTTTATGCAGTGCCTGCATAGCTGTACAAAGGAAGGGATGTGCTATGGAATGTTGGCTGTTTTCATGTGGGCACAGCGGGGTTTTGGAGTGGCGTGCTGTCTGTTATGGGAGGCATCTACAGACAGAGCAGGAGATCTGAATTCCTCTGTGCCCTGATATAAGCAGGTATGAGCATGGGGAGAGCTGGTGGCGAGGCTCTGGCTCACGCCCATTATTTGTGGGATGCTTTTGTTATCTTTTGGAGATGAAAGGTGCCCCAGAAATGTAAACCACGGAGGAGCCATGCTACTTTTAATGTAAAACAGTACTAATAAATGCTATCTTGCAGTCCCGTTCATCCCTCGAGGTCACGGAGCGCTCCATAAATTGCACTTCAGCCTGTCGCATTCCAGCTGCTGAGTGCACCGAGATGCAGCAGTGTGTGGGAACAGATGAAACGCTATCTTTGAGGCCACTGCTTATGTTACCCACGGGTTAATGGGAGCGTTTCAGATTTCCCTCACTCCCCCTTGTCCCAGTCTGCATCCGTCTGGGGGCTGGGCTCAGCCTGCAGCAGTTGTGCCTTTCTGGCATCACCTCCTTCCCATCCTGAGCAGGCCAAGGACAAGATGAGCCTTTTGGAAGCGGGGCTCAGCGTGCCTGAGCTGAGCTATGTCTCTTTGGGGACATCCTTACTGCTCGCACCACACACTCTTTGCCCTCAGCCTCACGCACGGGGCTTTTGGCAAGGAGGGAATGGAGAAGGTCGGTCTGTTCTGGCCCACGCACAGCAGCCTAATTGATTTAGCAGTTTCTTCAGCAATCAGTCAAACAGACAAACGGGGCCCTTCCTTAGCTCTGAGCCATCTGTATTTTTTTTTTTTATGGGACTCCTCCAAGCCTCGCTCCAAAAGCAGGGCAAAAAAGTGCTCTGACGGTGAGGGGATGAAAAGGTGTCACAGAATAATAGAATCATGGGATCACAGAATCATGGCATTATGAAAACATAGAACCATAAAATGGTTGGGTTAGAAGAGATATTGAACATCATAGAACCATAAAATGGTTGGGTTGGAAGAGATATTGAACATCATAGAACCATAAAATGGTTGGGTTGGAAGGGACCGTGAAGATCATATAAACACAGAACCATGGAATGGTTGGGTTGGGAGGGACCTTGAAGAACACAGGGCCATAGAATAGTTGGATCGTCAGGAACCTTGATGGTCACACAATCATAGAATGATTGGGTCAGAAGGGACTTTGAAGATTTCAGATCCATAGAATGGTTGGTTTGGAAGAGACCTTGAGGATCATAGAACCATAGAATGGTTGGGTTAGAAGGGACTTTGAAGATCACAGAACCACAGAACCATGTAATGGTTGGGTTGGAAGGGACCTTACAGCCCTTCACCCCTACAGGCTGTGATCTGTCTGCCCTCCCACCAGCTCAGGTTGCCCAGGGCCCCATCCACGGGACACCTCCATAGATGGAAGAGCACCCACACTTCTCTGCTCAGCAGTGCCAGGGTCTCACCTCTCTCCATCTGGGAGACCCATGCTGGCAGCTGAGATTATTTTCAAGCAGCAGAAGAGCCCAGAGAGAGAAGTGCTCAGGTAATTGTGCAGATCCAAGCTGTGAGCCACCTTCTGCCATCGGAGCCATTTGGAAATCAATTTGCTGTCTGGCAGGGAGCGCATGGCTCTGCTGCAGCCCAGTGACACGCCGGGTCCCCTTGGCACTCATTAGCATTCAGGTGGCAGCACGCCGCGTAAAGCCAGAGACTGGTGCAGTTTTTTCTGGGAAAACCATTAAAAGAAATAAATTAAAGAAGGGAAAAAAAAAAAAAAAAGGCTAAAATCAGCATTAACGATAATTTCCTCTCATTAAATGGTGACAATAGCACAGACTGCAGCCCCAGCGCCGGGCTGGAGCGTAGCCAGCTCCTGGTCGGGCTCCCAGGGCGAGAAGCAGAGTGTGCACCGCAGAGGTGGGGTGATGCTCAAATAGGGCTGCAGATGGGGCTCTCCCTTGGTTTGTACCAAGGGTGGCGATGGGAGCAGCACTGCTGAGATGGGAGGTCAGAGCCTCTGCTGTCGTGGCAGGAGAGGAGCAGATGATATGAGGGGGCTGCAGGAGCACCCACGTGCTGCTCCAGTGGTGGAAGAGGATCCTGCTGGAGGCAATGTCCTGTGCCTGCAGGTTCAGAGCTCGAAGGAGCAAATCCTTTGGGATAGGGTCTGCCCTGATGTGCGTGGGGCTGGCTGGGTGTGCGGGGCTCTGCGTGGAGTGGTTGGGTGTCAGGCTCACGTTGCAGCTTCTCTTTCAGCAGTGTCACTCGGTGGCTCTCTCTGGATACGCTTGCCTGTTTTCATGAAGACTTTATGAGCTTCCTAACCTCCTGCCACCATTCCTCCCCTTGAAACTGGAGCGGAAGTGATGGTGTGAGCGGGTGTTGTACTGAAAGACCCACGTACGTACAGTGAGCCTTGCTTCTCTGAGCAGCCAAGCCCAAAATGCACTGCTCAGCATTGCTGCCAGGCTACCATTGTGCATCTGAGCAGCATCGTCCTGAGCCTGCAGACAGTTGCAGGAGGTGTGAGCTTTTGGTGCTTTGGGAGCTCTGAGCTCTGCCACTTTTCCTTGCTTATCTAAACCCACTTTTTCCTGATTTTTTTTTTTTCCTCAACTGGACTGGCTATGGGAAGTGAGACTCCAGAAGTATCATACTTTCCCATGTTTGCATTGGGTCCGCACCGCTTGGCTTCCTTTAAGGGACAAAATCTGAGACCTCCACTGTTCCTCTGCCCACGGAAGTCTGAGGCTGAGGGTCAGAGTTGATGGAGGGCTGAGCAGCGTGTGAAGCTCCTAGCTGTCTTGAGGAAGAACAGACCTCTTAGTGGACAGACCCTATTAACGACCCCAGTTGAGGAACCACCTGCAGTGCTTTAGGCACCTACACATGTGCCCCAGCACTTGGGACAGCCATCAACCATTATGGGACAGTGGAGAGCCTGTCCAGCAGCCAGAGCAGCTCTGAGGTGCAGCCCTGTGAGTCCCAGTGCTCCCAGTTCAGCTGCCTTCACCACATGGGGCTTGTGAGCTGCATGCTGCAGAGCCTCATCCGCGGGTGGAGGGTGCTTTTAGCAGATGAGTCCTAGGGGTGCCTGCAGTGTCTGTGCAGCCAGACGCTCCTAGGATAAATCCTGGACCTCATTCAGAGCTGTCTGGCATCTCAGGGAGTCATTCCTGTCTGCAGAGCAGCCAGACTGATGTGTCCCTGCGAGGCACTGGGGGACCGAACCTCTTGCATCTGTCTGATGCATGCAGACGTGAGTACTGAATCAGATGGAAAGCAAAACCTGCTAGTTCATTAGACATGACTCAGGGCTGTTTGGGTTAATGGAAAAGTTGAGCAAAGTGTAATTGTTGCTGCATAAAGAGCAGACGGAGGAGTGATGGAGGTGACGTGGGTAAGGTGTTACGGTGTGCTGCACCTTACCCTCGTGGGAAAGGGGAGGGGGAGAGGGACACCTTGGATATATACCCAGGGGGATCAGAAATAGGCAGATCTGCAGCGTGGGTGCTCAGGTCATCGAGGTGGGAGGAGAGGGTGGGAAATTCCTGATCTGCAGTCCGGGTGGCTCTGTCTGTATCCCAAGCAAGGACTTAAAGGAGAGTTCGGGAAGCGGTGTGTTGGCACGGAAACATGTCCTTGATGCAGCACTGAGATGGAGTACAAATCTGTGCATCCTCTCTCTCTCCCTCCCACGCCTCATGCAGGCAGTGCTACTGCCTGGTGGGGGCTGAGCCCGGGGTCACCCTACAGCTGTTCCCACTGCTTTCAAGGAGCGCAGTGATGGAGACTCATCTCCGCAGAGCTGGGCTTTAGTTAACATCCCGCTGTGCTCCCCCGCATGCCTCTATAGAACCATCCTGTAACCCCCAGGGAGAAAAACATTTCCTTCCCATCGCGGCAGTGAAGCTGGAGTTTCTGAAGGCCGATGGTGTGCAGTGCTTGAGTCCCACCTGGGTCCACCAGAACCGGGTCCTGTCTGCAGGGCTCCCGGTGCATGCTGCTGCGGGGCTCCTGGTGGGTCGTGTGATGCACAGAGGGGAGGAATAAAATAGGAATAAAAGATGGTTTTGTCCCCCGGCGGGCATGGCACTGCTAATGAAATTCTGTGGAGGGCAGAGGGAGGGCAAGGCAGCACCATCAGCAAAATGGATCCCCACGGCAGTAACATAAATATGGGGGGATGGATGGAGCTGGGGGCGCTGCCCTGCGCCGTGCCAAGCACCGCGGCCTCAGAGCTCAGTGCCCTACTTAGGAGAGCACACGGCCCTCATTTTGGCCAAACCTGGGGCTGGTTGGGGGGGAAAGGGCAGAAGTGGCCTCACGCTGCTGTAGGGTGACAGCTGGCTTCGTCCTGGAGAAGTCCCAACCCCTCTGCTCGCTGCGATGCCATTTCTGTGCGTCCGTCCCCGATTTTCCTCCTGCCCAACCCAGAGCTGCTCTGCCTGGGCTCTGCTGCAGATGCAGGGTTTGGAGCAGAGTGGCTGTGAGTTCATCTGCTGCGTAGAGATCGTGGGCATCAGCTGCACAGTTCAGAGCCAGGTGCGCACAGCCCCGCAGCTGTTTGAATCAAAGATGTTTGATGGAAGGGAGTGAGTCATCCTGGGGCTTCCCATCAGAGGGGCTCCAAATGAGGTGTGTGCAGTGCTGGGGAGCACGCGCTGTCCCGTGCTCTCCGTGTGTTGATGGGTGGTGTGATCCCAGTCCGAAGTGGGGACGATGCCATCCCCATCTGCTCTGTGTGAGGAGCTCCTTGTCAATGGAGAGCTCGGGTGCAGCTCCAGCAGAATTAAATGTTACGGCTGCAGCTTGGCCCTGACTTTCTGGGTACCATCACATTTCCATAGCAGCCTTCAGAGCTGGGTCCCTTCTCCCCAGCGTGCTTCTAGACCCCGAGCTTTCAGAGTCTCTCTGCTGCAGGGGAACTGTGGGGCTCAGCGTTTCTCTGTCCGTATTTATTCACCAGCACTCTCAACGTTGTTATTCCTGGGATATCCGGAGAAGCCCAATCTCAGATCTCTCATCTGCTCTCTGTTGGTGCTCCTGGCAGCGATGGAGGCACAGCCCAGCTGAACACACAGAAACATTCTGGCTCCTGGCTGCTAACTGGGGCCAGGTGGGGTGACTCAGCCTGAATTTTCTATGGCTGGTCTGTGGGGGCTTTGCTTCTGCACGCGGCTCGCATTCAGTGCTTGGCCACAGGGCAATGTGCACATGCAGAATTCCTCAAGGAGTGCACTCCCAGAGCCTACTACAAGGTGTTCTGGAACTGTGGAGATGTGGCACTTGGGGACATGGTCAGTGGGCATGGTGGGGGTGGGCTGGGGTTGGACTTGGGGGTCTTGGAGGTCTTCTTCAACTCTAATGATCCTATGGTTCTATTTAGGGTCACGGTCAATGGGCACAGTGGTGAAGGGGTGGGCTTGAGCTTTGGGATCTCGAGGGTGTTTCCCAGCCTTCATGATCCTGTTCTTCTATGATTCTTTGGTAATGCCCAGCATCTGTAAGGCTGGCTCTGTAAAACAATGGAAGTTGCTGGTAGCACAGGTAAAAGAGGCAGCTCAGAAGGTAAAATGCAGGTGAAGTGGAAGCCCGTGAGTGATTCACTGTTAAAAACTCCAAAAAACACATTCCACCTCTGAAATCCCATTTACTGCCCAAGAACCCAAGTGTAATTAAACAGTAAATCAAAGGAAACAATTAGCCGAAATTGAATTGACATCCAGTTGAGGAAAAGCAGGAAAAAATAAAAAGCACTTGAAAATGTGAAAAATAGCAACCTAAATGTGTAACTGTCATAATGCCAAAAGCGTTGAGGGACAGCTTGGCAAAAATGTAGAGGGCACCAACAGAATACTTCCAGGGATAGGAGCAGCAGGAAGCCAGGTAGGACGTCTGTGGATGGCAGGGAGAAAGGGAGCAGCGAATAGCAACAAGGGCTGTGGCAGAAATGTTGTGTTAATTATTTGCATCACTTTGTAGCTTGGAAGGAGCCCTTATTTTGTGGACGGCAAGCAAAATGGAGTGTCCTTAAGAAGAGTTTTAGTGGGGGAGATTCTAGAGCAAATCAATGCAATGAAGAGTAATTGTGAACGAGAACTCTTGAGTTTACTTGAGAGCTTTAAGAAAATGCAACCTTGAGTTTTCCAGCTGCCACTCGGCTGCATAAATAGAGATGGGAACGGGAGGACACCAAGGTAAGGCAGTGCTGGGTTCAGGCAGGACCAGCCGTGCTCACTGTTTTTGCTTCCACACCAGACAGCTCTGTTGAATCTCCGGAGCTGCATTCATGGGCGGATGAATAAATGTGATATACAGAGGAAGAGTCAGCCTGGGTTTTACAGAGTGCAGTCGTTCTCCATCAATCTGTTCGAGTTCTGTGGAGGAGACAGGAATGGGGAGAAAAATGGCCCACTCAATAGGGTGTCCTTGAATTTCCCCAACACTTTGGCACTGTCCTTTACCAAAGGCTCCCGGAGAAGTTAAGCTGTCACAGGACGAGATTTTCTGGTGGATTAATGGTAGTATAAAAGACAGAAAACAGAGGAAAGGAGGAGATGTTCATTTGTCACCGTGGTACCACGGGTATCCTACAGGTGCCTGAGCTGTGCCACCAGTTCATAAGTGATGTGGGAGCAGGGAGAAGGCAGCGTTCAGTGATGTACTGAGTTATTTCAGCCACTTAAAACCACAGAGAGGCGTGGAAAGGCCTGCTGATAGCGTGACTGAGTGAGGAAACAGCAAATTAAATACAAATGTGTTGGTGGAAGCCAAGGGGTGCCCTCAGGGACGTGGTCGCCTTCTGCTCCTGCACAGCAGTGGGCTCTCAGTGTGCCTTTACCATCCACGCTCAGAGTGGGTGCTTCTTTGAGATGTCAGAGTTTCAGCTGATAAGGGCTGGAAACAGCTTAGAATCATAGAATATCCCAAGTTGGAGGGGATCCATAAGGGTCTTCAAGCCCAACTCCTGGCTCCAGGCGGCACCACCCAAAAATCAAACCTTGTTTGTGCAGGCAGATACCAAATTCTGAAGCGCATTCAGTGTCACCCGTGTCTGGCATCAGTGCCACATGAGGCCACACAGAGGCCAGCATGTGGTTTCACCTTAGCAGAGGAAAGAATTTCTGAGGGCATTCACCATTGTTCCAGTGCTTTCACAAACAACAGTGGATAGCATTTGGCCAATGTGCGTTTTCTGTTCCATTCATTGGAAGCAGAATTAGCTCAACGCTGGCTGTGGTTGAAGCCCCCCGCCAACCTCAAAGGACCTCATTCAGTACCCACTTTGTTTCAACAATTAGCAGTACGAAAGAGCATCTGGCATGCAAATTGTGCATTAGGACAAATGCCCAAAGTGAGGTTCTGCACTGGCAAGCAACAGTGCAAAACAAACAAACAAAATCTGTCTTGCAGTCTAAGATCTGCTGCTGGGATGGCTCCAGATGCCAGCGCATTGACACAATCCTTTCTTTTTTTCCTCGTGATGCCCCTCCAGGGTTGGCCTGTGCAGCAAGAAGGGTGGCTCTGCCACAAACATCATTCATTGAGTGC
Source organism: Gallus gallus (assembly GCF_016699485.2). Taxonomy (NCBI): domain Eukaryota; kingdom Metazoa; phylum Chordata; class Aves; order Galliformes; family Phasianidae; genus Gallus; species Gallus gallus. The sequence goes on from NC_052572.1 coordinate 1,747,810, forward strand.
TGACTTCTCGTGAGATCCGTTGTAGCTATTTAACACATCATATCTTTGCTCCCATTTCAGTGTGTTACCAAAGCCAAAGCTGATATCCACTGCCGTGGTGGAAGAGGGCAATCAGAGAATCACTGAATTGATAAAGTTGGAAAAGACCTCCAAGAACACCAAGTCCAACCCCAGCCCATCCTCACCACATCCACTGACCGTGTCCCTAAATTGAATCACAGAATCATTAAGGTTGGAGAAGACCTCCAAGATCCCCAAACCCAACCCACCCTCACCATGAGCCTAAGTAGAATTGTAGAATCATTAAGGTTGGAAAAGATCTCCAAGGTCGTGAAGGCCAACCCCAACTCACCCCCACCATGCCCACTAACCATGTCAACTGCTGGCACCTACCTGGCTGTCTGAGGCCTTTGACATGGTCCTGCACCACATCCTTATCTCTAAATTGGAGAGATATGGATTTGAAGGCTGAACTGTTCAGTGGATGAGGAACTGATTGGATGGTTGCAGCCAAAGGAACGTGGTCAGTGGCTCTGTGTCCAGGTATGGGCAGTGATGAGTGATGTCCCACGGGGGTTGGAACTGGTCTCCTCCAGCCCAGGCCATTCTATGATTCCGTGATTCTGTGCCCCTAAATCAGTAGCAGGGGAGAGAGGAAGAAATATTTATATGAAAAAAAAAAGTAGTTTGGGGGGTTAATGTTGATGGAAGCATCCTTTCCAGCTCGGGTCTTGCTGCTCTTTACTGCAATGAAATTTTGCGTATGTGGCTCACATTGGCCAACAATTTGGGCACCTAACTCTTACTTCTGCTGCAGGAATAGCCAAATTGACAGAAAAAATAAAGAGAAAAAGAGTGGATAAATAACAAAACCATCATGTTCTGAAAGCTAGCAGCATAGACAAGCGGTTGATTTCTCCAAGTGCTTGCAGACATTCTGTCCAATTTTTAAGGGGAAAAGATGCAAAGGATGAAATTCCCCATTCAATCCTATAGGGTTTTTCCACCAGGCCCTCTCTTGCACAACCAGGATCTCTGACAGCTGACACCAAGGACTCATTTCCCGTCCCCTCAGCCATCCTGATGGATGCTGGCACCAGCCTGGCTGTCACGCTGCAGCTGTGCGAGTGGCAAAGTGCAGATGCTAATTCTTAGGGATGGCAGAAGGCATTTTGGAAAGGCACTGAGCGTTCTGTCCGCTCTCACTGCGGGTCTGGTTGGGATGGAAAGTCCCAGCAGATCGAACCCCGTGCAGATGGGCTCTGACCTCGCTGCGTCCCAGGGCAGGTGTGGATGGGAGGAGGTCAGAGCCCTCAGATCTGCAGCATTTTCTAAATATAAGCGTGATGATGACTTTTGTTTTCCGGTTTCCAGACAAACCCTTCCAGTGAATGGCTCAGGGGTGTGGGAAATGCATTCATTGTGACTTGAGGTGGCCTGAGCTCGCTGGCATCTCCGATCCGTTGCAGACCTCCTGAGCTCAGAGAATAAAAATAAAATAACAATGACAACAATCCCCGTGTTCCCAGAGAGAGTCTGGGGTTTGATCGTGTAGCTCCGACGTGATTCATTGGAAATAAATGTGCTACAATAGTTAGGGTTTGCCTGCAGTGAAACAGAAGGGCGTGCAGGCTCTGCCCTGCCGCTGTGCTTGGGACACGGCACTGCTTTCCTCCAATGGGTTTTGTTGTTGTTGCTGTTTTTCCCCTTCTATTCGTTTTTTGGTAGGTCTCCACCATGCCATAACCAAAGGTGCACCAGGAGAGATTCAGGTTGGATGTTAGAAGCAATTTCTTCTCCAAAAGAGTGGTCAGGCACTGGGATGGGCTGCCCAGGGGGGCGGTGGGTGACCATCCCTGGAGGTGTCCAAGAAGCATTCAGATGTTGTACTGCGGGACATGGTTTAGTGGGGGACGTTGGTGGTATGTTGGACAGTTGGATTGGATGATCTTGGATGTCTCTTCCAACCCTGGTGATCCTACGATTCCACAATTCTGCTTTTGAACCAACTCCTCTTTTGGTTCCATCTCCATTTCTGTAGTCCTCTATTTATCCTATTAATTGCTTTTAAAAACCTCCATTTCCCCGGTGTGTGTCCACCTGTTTTGTGTGAGCTGAGGAAGGTCTGAGCTCTCGCTCAGTTTGTGCAGAGCACATTTCTTTCAACAGGCCAAAAGAAACGATGAGGCGATATACTAAAAAGGGCAAAAAAACCACATGCTGTGCTATTTTGGTAGGAGCAAATTATGCGTTCTCCAAATTACCATTGGTTATGAACACAGCGTGTCTGTCTGTGTAACAATGTCCTGCTTTCACATCACCACTAATACATTTAAAGTTATGATAATGCCCATTGAAATCCCAACGTCTCTTCTCTGAGATCTGATTTATTCCTACCAGCAAATGTCAGGTGGAAGTATCAGTTTTATGGCTGTATAATTCACACATTGTTAGGCATCTTATTAGGAAGGACTTAGACTTATTTAAAAATGGCATTAAGTTGTTCCTTAAATATATAGAAACTATCAATTCCCTGGATTTTCTTTCTTTTCTCTTTTTCCCCTCTTTTCTTTCTTTCTTCACTCTCTTCCTGTTTCCTTTTTCTTTTTTTCTTTTTCCTTTCCCTTTTTTCCTTCTTTTTCCTATGTTTTTCATTTTCCTTTCCCTTTTCCTTTCCCTCTTCTTTTTGCTTTTTCTCCTTTTTGTTTGCTTTTTTCTTTTTTCCATTTTTGTTTTCATCTTTCTTCCTTTTCCATTTGTCTTCTTTGCTTCCTTTTCCTTTTCCTTTTCCTTTTCCTTTTCCTTTTCCTTTTCCTTTTCCTTTTCCTTTTCCTTTTCCTTTTCCTTTTCCTTTTCCTTTTCCTTTTCCTTTTCCTTTTCCTTTTCCTTTTCCTTTTCCTTTTCCTTTTCCTTTTCCTTTCCCTTTCCCTTTCCCTTTCCCTTTCCCTTTCCCTTTCCCTTTCCTTTTTCCCTTTCCCTTTCCCTTTTCCCTTTTCCCTTTTCTTTCCCTTCCCTTTCTCCTTTCCCCTTACCCCTTACCACCTCCCTTCCTCCCTTCCTCCCTTCCTCCCTTCCTTCCTTTCTTTATTCTTACTTTCTACTTTTCAACTTTCAACTTCTTTTTCTTCTTTTTTTTTCTTTGTTCACTGTTCTTTGTTCATTCTTCTTTCTCCTTCCCTCTTTCCCCCTTTCTTTTCTTCTTTCTAGTGAGAAGCACAATGAACTGAGGATCCATTTACCTTTTAACATTATCTTCACAAGCATCAGCTCTTAAATACCACTCTGAAACCATGATGAGGAATGTGGTACTGTAAATTCATCAAGAGGTAGATTAGATTAGGTTACATGCAAGAATTTCCCCATCTAACATATCATGAGCACATTCAGCACTTGACGTTTTACAAACTTTTTGCCATCTATAATAAGAAGTGTTTCTTTGGGAAGATGATAAAAGTCCTAAATACCCCCACGTATATCCCCTCCCATCCCACATCTGTTGCAGGACAGACTGATGACTGTGTATATCTCTGTAAAAGAAGTTTCAACAACACTTCTGTGGCTTGTTTAGAGAGCCCCACATGGGAACATCTGCTGCCACGACCCAGCTGGGCTCTCCCCCATTGCCAGATGCCAGAGCAGGTGCTTGGAGCGTGCCAGACCAGGTGCTGCCTGTCCCACCTTCATGCCACTCAAGGTTCCTTTCACTTTTCCCCTGAGTCACCTTTTTCCCAGGCAAAGCTGGGAGAAATAAGAGGATGGGGTACTGCTGAGCTCCTGGCCCTTTACCCCCTTCTCCCGTCACCCCTGGGTACCCCCTTGCCGTTCCAAGGTGGATGATAAAAATGGATGAAAAAGATGAAATAGATAAAAAACAAGTAAAAATGGCCCGTGCAACCACATGTACAAGCAGAGAATGAATGCTTCGTGGGGCAGGAGATGAATGCTGTGTTGGGAATGGTTTTTGGAACGTGCCTATGTAATCCCGTACCTATGCGTCCGTCCCCATTTGCCATCAGATACAAATTAAAGGATGTTTTTGTTTAAGAATGGCTGAGCTGCAGACGATTTTGATCATTTGCACCTTTTCCATCTCCTCATGGAAGGGACGTAGCATTTGCTGGACAATGAGCAAACACCCCATAGAGCTCTAGCAGAGGCATGCATGTGTGGGATGCACGCGGACGTGGATGCTAGCAGTTCTAAGAAATGGTGATTTCTTGAAGCCTAAGTGAACGCCACGTCCCTGGAGTTGCATAATTTAAATCAGCTTTGCTCTGTTTTGCCCCGTCTGTTATTGTGAGCTGTCACGCAAAGAGCCACGGAGGCTCTTCAAGAGGCATCTTCTTATTTTTCCTCCTCATAATCCCAGAAACATGTACCCACGCTCGGGTCCCATTGTAGGAGGCTCTCTCAGCCTTCACTGCGCTGTGCAGGAGTCACTCTGTGGGACAATAGGCCTATGAGCACTTGAGTGCCCCCACCCTGCCCTTGAAGAGGAGGGCCAGATGGAATGGTGCTGCAGCCATCGCTGTTAATGAGTTCTAGGAAAGCTTTGGTGGTGGCTCAGCGTGACAGCACAGCAACAATGAGGCCAGCTTGCAAAAAATAGATGCTTGTTGTTTGTCTGCTGAAAGGTTTGTTGGGGTTTAGTGGGGCAATCAGCTCCAGCGTTAGGGGAGTCTGGAGTCTTGAGCCCAACATGCAGGGTGATGGAGAGCAGAGAGGAAGGTTTGCTTGACTTTCCTGGCTTGTTGGGTGTTCATAGGGTGCACGATGGGACTTGCCACTAAGAGCAGGTCCTTGGGACAGTAAAATCATAGAACCATAGAATCACAGAATGATTGGGTTGGAAGGGACCTCAAAGCCCCCCGAGCCCCACACCCTGCCATAGGCTGGGTACCCCCACAAGCTCAGGCTTCCCAGAGTCCCCTCCATGGCCTCAGGCATCTCCAGGGCTGGGGCACCCACAGCTCTGGGCACCAGTGCCACCCTCATGGTAAAGATCTCCCCTCTGTGAGTTCTTTGCTGAAGAACCTTTGAAGAAGCCTGGTGGGGCTGTGCACCCATCCCTGGCAGTCCTGAACTAGGCATCTCCTGTCCTCACGGCCCTACAGGACCCCCTCATGACCCTACAGCCCCTCATGGCCCTGTAGCCCTTCATGGCCCTACAGCTCCTCATGACCCTACAGCCCCTCATGGCCCTGTAGCCCCTCATGACCCTGCAGCCCCCCATGGCCCTACAGCCCCTCATGGCCTCACAGCTCCTCATGGCCCCACAGCTCCTCATGGCCCTACAGCTCCTCATGGCCCTACAGCTCTTTAAGTCCCTATAGTTCTCTCACAGATTAACTTTCTCCACAGCCCCTGTTGTTCCTTCCAGAAAACCTACTCTCTTGGTTGGTTGTAAGATGACTTTTACTGAGTCCCACATAGCCAGGGGTGTCCTAGGCTCATAAAATTCCATAAAAAATGCTTTATCTCTAGGGAAATCCCCGTGCAAAATGCCCCCGTTGGATGCTGATGAGGCTTGTGCATCCACCCAGGTGCTTTCCAGGTCCTCACATCGGGTGGAGAGCTGAAAATCTCAGGAAAACTGTTACAAAATGGGCTTGTTTGGCACTTGTGGTTATGGAAATAAAAGTTGCAAACGGAGCCTCTGAGTTTTCCCAAGCAAGTAGAAAAGAACCCGATGTGCCTCTGAGCAACGCACCCTCTGGCAGCTCTGAGCTCTGAGCTGAAAGCATCGCTAGCAGAGCGCTCACCCTTTGGCTTTCTGCAGAGGGGAGGAAGGCGGGTTGTTTTCCAGCAATGAAGTTTCCTATTGAAAAACGGAATGCTTCCTCCTGGTGCTTCTGAATGGGACGCCCGCGACGTCGAGCACGCTGCTTCCAATTACGGGCGCCACGAGGCCAAGCGCTGCAGCCGGGCAGCAATGTGTACCTTTTCATATGCTCTGAAAAGATAAAAACCTTTTATTTTTCCGCCCCTCAGCTTCCCCCCCATTCCCCCCCCCCCCCCCTTTTTTTTTTAATGTATGTAATGTACTAAAAGCAGGAGCGCAGCCAGCTGAGCTCCCTTTGGTTTGTTCTCATGTTAGTATCGAAGGGAAATGTGCCTAATGGCTCAAATGAGTCCAACTTGCTAGCAAAAAAAATTGCTCCCGAGGAATGGGTGCTTGTTCCTCCCCTTCACATTGCCTCCAGGGGTGCCTTGAGTTGCCAGGGAAGTGAGCTTGGGTAATAGCTGGCTGGATGGGTACGTTGGGATGGAGCGCACACATCTCCCTGGGGATTCTGTTCTTGGATCTCTGGCTTTTCTCCATCTGTGTCCAAACTTTTCATTTCCTGGGCATGGTTTCCATATGGAAGGAGATGGGAGCTTAGAATAGAGTCACAGAATGTCTTGGGTTGGGAGGGACCTCAGGCATCATCTGGTTCCAAGATATGCACCAAGATATGTTGGTGTATGAGCTGCTGGGCAGGCAGGACCTGTGTCTGACTATGGTGAATGACAGTGGCACCATCAAAAACCAGAAGGGTCTGGGGGGCCATGAGCCACCTGCATGCCACATACTCAAGAACAGTGGCAAGAAACCTGTGGTGTCTTTCCTTTGGTCTGATGGATCACATGGCGTTCTCTTTCTAGCCGTGGGGTTTTCCTGTAGTGCTGCTCCTGTTTTTTCATCCCAGTGGGTCTTCCAGTGCCCCCATAAGTCCATCAGCATCCCTGTTTGCTTGTCATGGACCTCTGCTAGCTTATTTAATGATGTTGTTTGGCTGAAGGGAGCCTGGTGGTGGCCATACGAGAGTAGGAGTGCACGTTGCCAGGCCATGAAGAGCCAGGATCCTACAAGGATCCCAGCAGGAGGGAACTGGGAGAGATGGGATCTACCAGCACTGCCTCCTCATGGCTCTGCACCCTGCCTCGGCAGCACAATGGGTTTCTAGGGCACTGCCACTGTGATGGTGCAGCCCCAGGCTCCAGCTTTGCATCCTGCCATCTGGAGATGGCCAGTGACCATAACGACCTGGCTCAGCAGCTGGTTTGCATGCACGTGTGGGATGGCATGGTGATGTGTGCCCTGCAATGGCTCTGCAATGCCTCTCTGCTCTCAGCAGGGATGGGTTTCCTCCCAGACAGGCAGTTCTTTGTGAAACATTGACCTTTTCTTTCTGTGGGCAGTGGAGCATCTGTAGCAGACTCCACTGAGATGTCACTTGCAGAGCAAGGGTGCTACAGGCGATGGTGCTGAAGGATGTTTTTAATTCAGAAGATTAAGCTTAAGTAGATTAAGGATGGGAGAAAGTGTGGATAGAGTCGATAGTGTTCTGTCCAAGGACAGTTTGACGTGTAGACTTGCTTGCTGGTGGGGTCAGAGATCTCAGCTGGTTGGGAAACCAGAGTGGATCCATCTAAAGAGCACATGCTGAGGACCGTGGGGTTGGGGACTTGTGGGATTGGGTTCTTGGATGGGCACCACAGCCCAATGATCACGGAACTGCCTTGAAAAGCAATTTGGTCAGCTGGGGGCCTGGTAGAACATCACGTAGGTATCACGTTGTGTATGGTGAGATGGGCTGGGAAGTCAACAGTGCAGCACCCCAAACTTTTCCTTGGGTTTAGGGTTTGCTTGCCTTGCTTAATGACATAAAAGCTGCCTGAGAGTGGGTGCTGAGCTCACATCTGCTCTCTCCTCCAGCTTCGAGCTGCTCTGCTTGAATTATTCATGGCAGCGTGCGCTCTGCCTGCAGCCCCTGCCATTGCAGCTCACCCTGCAGAGCTGGGCACTTCCCCCTCTGAGCAGGGACTGTGGGAACCCGGGCTGTTGGGATGAACTGGGCACCATTTGTTCTTTATGCACTATGACTTGGTGGGCTGGCCAAGGCGCAGAGCACTATCACAGCTCTGGATAAAGAGAGAAAACTGCATGCAAATAGCTGTAGCTGCTGCTTGACAAGCCCTGCTGTATAAATAATACTGAGGAGCAGCTCCGCAGGGCTGCAGAACGGCAGATGCCCTTATAAGTCGAGGCAGAGCTCCAGCCATGGGCATGGAGGGAGGGAGAGGCTGTGCCAAGGCGCTGGCTCGATGCGGTGCTGATGCCATGCACTGCAAGAAGGGCTGGGAGATGCTGTGTGAGCTCCTGGACCTGTTTTTCCTGGGATATTGTGTGTCTGATCTGCTTTTGCTTGCTTCTCATCTCATGTTACTGCAGCTTTGGTCGGTGTTTGTTTAACCTCTTGCGTGTTGCAGTGGGGAGCGAGGAGCAGGGTCTGCCTCGTCACCAGCACCTGCGTGTTTTTTCCCCATGGTGATCTGATTCTGCCATGCAAAGAGCTCTGCAGGCCGTCCTGGTGGTCAGGCAGTCAGATGGTATCCTGCTTGCTGAATCCAGATTATTAGCAAAGGAGACCCTACGCCTGCTGCTCCCAGGGGGGTCTGGGTGCAGATTTGCCCCTCCGGCATCATTAATTTCATCCCGGTGCATTGAGACAACCCAGTCTGCACTTTGGGGTGAGGGCTGTGGTGCTGCAGGGTCCCGTCCCCAAATGGAGCTCTGAGTGGTGCTCAGCGGGGAGCATTCCTCTTCTGGATTTGCAAAAGGCAAAATTAAAAGGCCCGTGGGGCCATCAGCTCCCCACCCAACACATGCAATCCGGGCACTCCGCTTTGGGTGAAGAAAGCTCAGTTTAGGGCACCTCCTTTTGTGCAGCACCCCAAGGAGGACCGGTGCCTTGCCCTCACGTACAGCACTGCGGGAAGGCAGTGCAAGTCTGCCTGAACTTACCATAATGCCTCTCTGCGTGATGGAAAGAAGGTTTTCTATTAAACCTCAGGGAAATAACCGTCCTTGTTAATGAGTGCGGAAGTAATGAGCCACAGCGGGGTGACTGCAGAGATTTGGGCCATCGCTCTGGAAGGCTGCATTGTTTCTTTAAATTAGGGAAATAATTTAAGCAAACAAACGAACAAAGTATTTCTGGAAATGAAAGCAGGGTTACAGCCGGGATGATTTGCTCTCTTCTGTTTAATGGGAGCGGTGCCGCGAACAATTGCACTGCCGACCTCAGAAATCTATCCATGGTAACTGGTCACGGGAGAGAAACACAGACAGCCTGCCACCAGCTTGGGATTCGAGTTAGGTTTTCTGTTTTTCCATGGTCGTGGGCCAGTCAGGGACTTTCCATGAGCAGCGCTCGGGACAGAAATCCCCTTCTGCTGCGTTGCAGCCAACAGAGCTGCGCAGTGACGGGTCTGAGCCTGCTTTGGGGCTGGCTGTGGCTCTGCTGGGATGTGGAGCAGGCTGGAAACAGATGGGGCCGACCATGGGACTGTGGATGGGCGCTACGGCAAATGTGGCACTTGCTATAAGGATGGCTGCATCTGCACATGCCTGCCCAGGGGTGCCTGCGTGGCCACGTGTTCTGTCCTGGGTTGGTTTTGGATCCGTTCAAGACCTGCACGGGGGTGTCCCATGATCTGTGTGGCTTTGAGTCCTACAAGGGGACATCAAGGCGCTGCCAGGCTGGAGCTTGTCCAGATGTCAGTAACCAGAAATACTGAGGCCTTGCTCGTCTGTTCCTCAAAAGACGTTTTTGGAAGGGATCACTGTGCTTTTGTTCTTCCATTAGGCGAGTGAGGAGAGAGCATTGTTTTCCTCCCCTCTTCCATTCCCCTTATAGGGAAAGAAGGAGGACTTGGCCACCCCAAGCCATGCATCTCAGGGGACCCTGGAAAACAAAGGGCTGCATGGACAGAAGTGCTGTCATCCTGTTCCATACAGGACTGTGGGGCTAGCACATGGGGTTGGGATGGGCTTTTAAAACTACAGTACAGCTTGTTTTACAAAAGATGACTGGTCTTGTTTTGTTCAGGCTCCACGGCTGATCCTGCTGAGAGCCCCTGAGATACAGAACTCTATGGGAACTGAGACCACTTGACTGCACTCAGCACCTTTCAGGAGCAGCCCTAGGTAACTATTCTCATTCTCTGCATGGATTATGGGCGAAATTCGTTCCGGGTTATGCAGACAAGCTGCAGTGATGTTTCTTGTTGTCCATCCCATGGGTCTATTAACCCCTTCTGCTCAGGTCACGGAACCCGCCGTACTCTGTGACAAATGAATGCCTTCCTTACCCCCACGTTGAGCTGCTTTGCACCTCCTGGCCTCCTGAAGCCCAACAGTGCTTCATTTCTCCAGGTCTCCGTGAGGGTGGTGATGCCACGTGAGCACCAACAGGCCCAGGTGGCTGGATGGAAGCAGCAGGACTGGGTACAGGCTGGGGTTGGACTCGTTGGTCTTAGCAGTCATTTCCAGCCTTAATGATGCTGTGATTCTGTGATTTATTCTAATCCCGTTGGGATCGTTCCTGTGCTGTACCACAGACGTGAACTCTCTTCCTTTGCCCAGAGGCTGGATGGAGCAGAGTTGCTGGAAGCCAGGTGCCAAACTTTCCTGGCGACATGGATTTTCATTCCCCTAAACGCCTTCACTCTGTAGATCAGTGACTTGACACTACAATAATAACCCGTGCTCCAAAGAAATCACCACTGCATCACTTCCCTCCCAAAAACCCAAACAAATCTCCTTTACTTCCAGGGAAGGAATTTCTCCATCACCATTCTGGCAGTGGTGGGCGGCTGTTCTGCTGGGGAGGTTTGAATGCAACTTGCAGAAGGCTGGAAAAACAATTACAGGTTTTGGGTTGTTTCTTTCTTTTTTTTTTTTTTTTTTCTTTTTTCCACTCCTATCAGAAGTAATCAAAGGCTGAAAATTGAGGAATCATAGAAATCCCAGTGTGGCTTGGGTTGGAAGGGACCTTAAGGATCATAGAATCACAGCATGGTTGAGTTGGAAGGGATGCTAAAGCTGCCCAGCCCCACCTCCCATCAAATCTGGCTGTCCGTTGCCCCATCCTACCCAGCTTGCTGCATGGTAGACAAATGGAAACCAAAGAGCTAAGCCGTGCCCTGCTCTGCATCCCGGTGTGGTTTCACTGGTGCCACGAGGCCATGCATGAAGCCATGGGCAGGGTTTGCTTCGAGCTTCCTTCTTCCCAAAGCTCGGGATGTGAGCTTGAAAAGCACAGTTCTGACAGCTGAGTTTGAAGAGAACTGAGTGAGAGTGAAGCCAGCAGGACGCTGTGGATGTTACTCTGAAACACTGAGGATGAATGATTTCCTGTAGGGCTGGCTTCCTGAGCATGCTTATATCCCTTATTAAATTCTGCGTGCCGATAAAAGTATCAGCTGGCAGAGGGTTATAATTTTTAACCCTGCCTGTAGGTTTCCTCCACAAAAAAAAAAAAAAAAAGCTGGTTAATAAAAGCTAGCAAGCTGAACCCCAGATCTCACCATCAGCTTTTACTCCTGGCACGGCAGCGGGGTGAGGGCAGCCCCCATTCCATGGGCTCTGGGCACCCCGTGGCACAGAGCCCCATTCTCCGTGCTGCCTTGTTGGTGACATTTTCGGGACTCAGGCCTGAGGACTTTGACTGGGCTGTTTCCTGCTTGGACAATGTCCATCTCAAATACTCTGTGCATGGCATTGTGCAGAGAATAAAGAAATAATAGCCCATAACTCTTGGAAATTGTGGGGAGCTCAGCTTGAGTTTCCAACGAGGAGGGGGACGATGTGCATTGAAACAGGCTTGGGAAGTGAAAGGGAGGAAAAAGAAGGAGAAGTGTGCTTGCCCTAAGACTGCAGAAGGGTATTTCGGGGTATTTTTCCCATCCTCTCTGCATCTGTGGGGATGAGGTGCTTTCCCAGTGCCTCAACTCAGTGTTTAAGCTGCTGCTGTCAAAGCTTTGAGGGTAACTAAAACAAAATGTCACAGGTCGAATGGATCCAGTCCAGTTACTCAGTTTATTAGGAGCACAGTGTAAATCCTGGGGAAGGAAATAAATGGGCAAACATCCACCACCCCTGCTCTATGTCCCAAATGGGTGTCTCAAAGGGCATCCCAAATGGGCGCCCCAAAGCACGTCCCCAGTGGGCATCCCAAATGGGCATCTCAAAGTGCATCCCAAGTGGGTATCCTAAAGCACGTCCCAAATGGGCATCTCAAATGGGCATCCCAAGGCACATCCCAAAGGGCAACCCAAAAGGCATCCCAAATGGGCATCTCAAAGGGCATCCCAAATGGGCATCCCAAGGCGTATCCCAAATGGGCATCCCAAGGCCTATCCCAAAGGGCAACCCAAAAGGCATCCCAAATGGGCATCTCAAATGGGCATCTCAAGTGGGCATCCCAAATTATCATCCCAAGGGACATCCCAAATGGGCATCCCAGTGCATGTCCACAGCGCTGCTCTCCCCATAGAACGTCCGTGCCGACGCTGCTCCTCTCTACAGGTTATTCTTCAATTTGTTGTAATCTGGAAATAAAGGAAGAGAAAAAAAATATATCCTGGGAGTGATGCCAAGCCAAAGGCACTGAATTATTAAGAGATCCGTATCTAGATAACGGATTTATGCTCTTTAACAACTTGTAAGAGAGAATAAAGGTGTTTGCAGGATCAGCCTGGGATCATCCTTGAGAAACAGAGCTCTCTGAGTAAGCTGGTATCGCTTTTTATTATTATTATTATTATTATTATTATTAATTTTAATTTTAATAACAATAATATTTCCCCCATGAAGCCGTACGTGAGGATATTATTTGTGTAGGAACTGGGAATGAACACGGAATGATGGGTGTATTTTTTAAAAGCCCTTTACGAGTCGCTCGGCGTTGGAAAAGGTACAGCGATCCATCAGAGCGAGGCTGGGGGATGAAATAATTAGAAATCACACAGCCGTGGCAAAGGAAGATTAGTGCTAAAATTAGAAGCCGTAAAGTTGTTTTCGGATGGTGCTGGAATCCAGGCAGGCTGATTGTCGTGTTCCTTAGGAAGATGCGAGGAGAGAGGTGTGGATGGTCTGTGTTTGGCTGCGTTGAGGTGGAAGTGTTATGGCTGATGCTTGGTGGGATGCGCTGGGAAATGCTTTCCAGGGTGATCCTTAGGGAGTGGAAGAGGATCAACATGTGAGCAGGAGCAGCAGCAGCCTTTGGAAGAGGCGGGTCTGCTGCTGGGCTCTTCCTTATGCCCCCCGTGCATGGGGGTGCCCTGGGGGTGCTCCTCCTTCTGCTCCAGGACCTCAGTGCCCGGATGTTGGACCTGGGTGGGATGGGTGTGCACAGTGGGTACCATGGTGCGGTGTCGGAAGGAGCTCCCTGTGCACCAGGGATGTCCTCTATCTGTCCTGCAGGATGGATTGCATCTCAGAAGCAGGACCTGTATGTATTCCCAGCTGCGCATCTGCAGGTGGATGTGCAGCCTCTCTGTGCTGCTTTGATTAACACCAGTGCCAATTGGGCCCATTGCCCAGGTGTGAGGGCAGGTGGGATGGAGTTTGCCAAGGTCACCTGCTAACCCTGGCCCGAGACAAAGAAATTCTTAATATAATGGGGATATTAATCTTTTGAAATAAAAGGGGAGCTGATGAGAATTTGAGTTTTGAATGGATCTGCACTGCAGAGCGTGCCAGCAAAAGGCAAACAATGTGGGGCTGTAGGGCAGGAAACATCTCCGGTCTTTGCAGAGCACCATTCCTTTCCAGAGGAACCACGACTTGTTGTGTCTTGCAACACGAGGGCTAGAAAAAATCCTGAAATGGTTGGGCAGAGGCCCTAAATGGCAGGAAGTGCTTTTTCATCAAAGGTGTAATTAAAGCAAGGGACTCTCTGCCCACAGGATGTTGCGGATGCCAAAAGTAAAAGTGGCTCCAAGAAGCGATGGGAGAAACTTGAGAGCTAAGCATCCACTGAGGGCTCTTAGCATGGTGCTGCAGATCGGCTTCCCCCTGAACCCGAGCAAGCATCCCAGTAGACATCCAGGAGGATACGAGGTAGCATCTCCCAGATAAAGGCCAACAGTTGGGTTCTTGTGCTGTGTCACGGAGAGAGGGGGGATTCTGGGTGAGAAACCTGAGCTCTGTGGGATGTGCTGCCTAAATACAGAACAGCCCAGTGAAGGTGAAGGCATTTAGAGGTTTCCTTCTGGCTCTGGCGTGCCACCCCATGCAACCACAGCAGCAGTGCAGGAATGCAGGAGAGCTCCCAGCCAAGGCTATGGAGCCCAGCATCAGAGCCTCGGGAAAGTCCAGCAGCAGAACTTTACTAATTCCAACTAATGACTTAAATACTGCATGGTGGGAACAATTGGGTACCACCAAAAGACAAAGGGTGTGTACTGTACGGTGATATCAAACAGAGCTGCATGTGGTCTGATGGAGCACCTTTCATGTTCAGTGCATTTCAGAGCACTTTGCAGAGTAAGAAGCAGAATGGGGTCTATGGAGCAGTCATTACGTGCCTGACAATAGCAAGAGATGTTGGCCAGGATGCTGGGGTGATCCCTCCTTTTTTCACTCTCCTTTTTCACTCTCCAGTGAGTGTTTGGACAGGAGGTGGTTGGACAAGAGCTGGCTGCAATTATCCCTCATCCCAGTGCTTCATGGCTGGGATCTGTGACCCCATATTTGGGGAAATTGGAGTTAAATGAGAGGGTTTTTTTTGGTTCTAGCCTCCAAAACACAAGCCATTGGGCTTACAGCCTCCCAAAAGCTCAGCAGTATCAGCATCTGGTCTTGCTTTGGGTTTGCCTGGTCCTGGGGATCTACGAAGGTCCTTCCCTTGGAGATGTGCTCTCTTGACTGGCTCAGTTTCCCTGTTCTTCTTTTGTGTTTGGGGAAATGGAGACGGGGAAACATCTTGTGACCCACATGAGAATCCCTCAGTGCAGCTGGCCATGGAGCTCTCAGCTCTTGGTCGGTTCCTCTCCTCCTGTGGTCACAGATTCTCGAAGGCCCACACATGACTTCAGCTCTGTAATTTTAGCGAAGCCAGAATAGCATTGTCACAGCTGCAGGAGCAGATCTCATCATTCTAAAACCATTTCTGTGGCTGGGAAATGTTTCTTATGCCTTGCAAAGGGAGTAAGAGGTTAATTGCTTTTTTTTTTTCCTTCTTTTTTTCTTTTTTGGAAAAGAGGAAACAAATGTACCCACCCCACCCTAGCACAAATCTGTCAGCCCAGGGCTGGGAGAAGGAAGCAGCCGGGGGAGGGATGGGCTGGGGGCATGGGTGGGGGCTTGGCTGGCTGCCCGTGGGCTGCTGCACTGGGCTATATTTGGAGCCTGGGCTGCAATGCTGGCTGCATATCCCTGGACATTTGTGATGAGTTACCCCTCCAAGGGGATAGAGTGACAAAAAAAACCAAACAAAGATAAGATCTGCTGCAAAGCCTGGTTCAGGGTTGGAGGTTGAGATCTCGTGAAGATGGAGATCTACTACTTTGCTCTTTGTCATCTGGGTCCTTATCATGCCAGCTCCCTGCTGACCAAGAGGGCCAGATGGCTGCAGCCCAGCTTGGCATTGTGTTGGTGTTTGGTTGGCAATCAGCTGACATTGAGTTGGTGTTGGATTGGCATTGAGTCAGCTTTGGGTTAACGCTGAGTTGGCATTGCACAGGTATTGGGTCGTCATTGGGTTGACATTGGATTGGCATTGGATTGGCATTGGGTTGATGTTCAGTTGACATTATGTGGGTATTGGGTTGGCATTGGGTTGACATTGGATTGGCATTGGGCTGGCAGTGTGTAGACATTGGGTTGGCGTTGAGTTGGCATCGGGTTGGCATTGAGTTGGCATTGCGTTGGATGCATCTCCTCATCCCCGTGAAGAAAGGCGAATGGGAGGCAGGCAGGGATGCCCTTGAAGTCTGGGCTCCCCTTGCTGTTTCCATTCTGTTGAGCTCAGACTGATGTCGATGCAGGCTGATGTCATCACAGGACTTCCTGCTGCAGGAAACCTCGTGATCACACTCTGTAGGTGGCCAGGACTGAAGGTGATGGTGATGTTGAAGAACATCTTATGGGGCTCTGCTGATGTTCTCAACCCACTGTGCCTCTCCCCACCTTGACCACCGTGGGAATGAGCTTCACCGTCACATCATTCCCTCCCCCTGCACTCCCTGTCCCCATTGCAGACGTATTTGTTTAAATGGCTTTCATTCACTCACGTTTCCCCATGTGAAGGTTGGATCTCTGTCCTTCTGCAGTTATCCCTGCCATGCAGCACTTTCCCCGCAGACCACCCTTCGGTCATAACACACTTTCCCCTGCTCTGTGGAATTGTTTTAACACGCTGTAAGGAAATGGTTTCCATGTGAGCCTCGTTCCACACACTCCATTGATTATTAGGTGTGATTTCCCTGATCCCTGCCTGTATCTGTGAGTGAGCCGGAGGGGCGTAGTGATGGCTTGGATTTATCTCCCCCAGTGACAAGACAGATAACTCCGGAGTGGCGTGGCTACAGGTGTTATCATTTGGGTGTCTCCTCAAGAGTGAAGGTTAATGTCTTGCCACTACTGATCCATCACTGCATTATCTGGAGGATTTATATCTCTTCTTGTGCCTTTCCAGCAGCAGTGCTTTCTCTTTGCCGGGGTTGAGATCTATGTATCTGCTCCCCGGTGCCAGCGAGCCCTTGCTCTCTGGGTTCCATTTGCTGTGCTGTGTTGGGAATCATTGGGAGTGTGGGGTGGATGGAGATGAGCCCAGCAGACAAACCCCTGCCCGAGGAGGGACTGTGCATTTACAAAGCCTCCATGTCCGTGACTGTTGCATCCAGTTGGATGCAGAAAGCTCCTGCTCATTTTTTGGGCTTCTTTTGTCTCTAAGGTTGCCCAGCTCTGTTCAGACAGAGTATTCTGGGCTGGCTTGAGAGCTGGGACCGTGCAAACCCATCCATTACTGCTTCACTCAACAGAAGCGCACGTGCATCGGGCAGATGGAGGCAAGGTGAGACAAGCCCTGATCCCATCTGCCAAAAAATCCACCCAAAAATGAGAGCAGCAGAATGGCAGGGAGCAAGGAGGGGCTCTCATCTGGAAATGAAATCTCTCTCTCTCTCTCTTTTTTTTTTCTTCAAAATGCAATAAATCCATCAAATTGAAATAAAAAGGCAAGTAACACGAGTGACAGTTGTACAGTATCAGATAACACCGCATCCTGAATTCCAGTGGGATAGGAAATACGGGGCAGAAATCACTCAGGTGCTCTTCGATAGCGATAAGGAAAGCAATTCCCATTTACAGGCAGAAATAAAATAAGAAGTCCTGATAAACCCTCTGCGACTCGATGGATTAGGGCTCTGCCTGTGCAAATTCATTACGGGCATGCAAAAGAATGGAGATCTCAGAGCTAAACTGACTGCAAACATTTATCCGGAGAAGAGCTGATTCACCCAGAATAGATTTCTTTCCAGGGGGAAGGGGGGATCTGCTGGCAAGCTGCGTCCCTGCTTGGCACTTGTTATGCAAAGAAGCCTCTCACTTTTGCAGATCAGGAGGGATGGGTTAGTGCTGAATGCTGCTCCAGCAGCTCCAGGGTCCTTTGCACGTGGTGCATGGGGTGCTGATGACTTCAGGAGGGCTTCTGGTAGGGCCCTCGTTAGCGAGGGGATTGCCGTTTGCTCTCGTATTTTCAGAGCCTGTTACTTTATATTGTTTCATATTACCCATTGTTTTCTGCTGTATTTGCTCTGTCTCTGTAGGAGTGACTTTGTACTTGGGTCCCATGGCACGTTCTGCTCTGTCCTTGTCTCCAGCTCGGGTCCTTTGACCCATTGGTTTGTTGGTACAGCACAACCTGAGTTCCAGCCTGTGATTGTTTAGAATGGTTGCAGGTGGCTATAGAAGTGTTTCCAATGGTGTGCAGGGGGCTGGAACGCCATCTAACACCTTTTGTTCTGTCAGTTAAGTCAGCCTGGTTGCTAATTTTGGACATAAAGCTGGTAGGAACCTTGAAGAGCGAAGGAAACCTTGATACTCCCTTCCCCGGCATTGAGCTAATGTTAAATGAAAACAAGAAAAGAAGAACAAGAACCCACGCGTAAAAACCTCAAACCAAAATGCTGCCTATTAGTTTTGTCCCTGAGAAGGAGGTTTTGGTTTTCCAGTCCTGTGTTTTGAAAAGTCTCCTTAGGAAACAGAGCTCTGGAGGTGAAAACCCGACCCTACAACCCCATGAACCTCCCTTCACTGAGCCAGGCTGAGAGCGCTTGGGGTTGGATTCCCCCACTGAAGGATGCAGAAGGGACGTTGTGCATCTCTTATAAGTGGGTTGTGGGACACAAAAGCTGCTCTGGGCTGTAGGAAAGCACATTCACAGCACTTTCCTTACTGCTCAGTGCCAGGTTTCTCAACACCTTCCCCACCACAGCCGGTGGAGGTGCCGGCACTGATTCTGGCTCTGGGGGTCTTAGCACTGCCTTGCTGTCCCTTGCCTTTAGGAGTCCATCCAGGATGATAACCTCTGTGTGGGACCACTCCTCATCTGCTGCTGCCCAGAGGGAAGGAGTGCCACGTTCCCGTTGGCCATTGCAATCATCTCCCACTTTTTTTTTTTCAGGGGCATTTTGTGTCTGTGTTTTTCCCTCTGCGCTTCTGCAGCGCTGGGCTCTTGTACCACTCCGGAGTGATTCTGCTAATGGGATCTGACCTGATGGCTTTGCATATTTTAAGTAAATTAAACACAGCTGCTCGGAAAATCCAGTAACCTTAACAGCACCACGGCTCCGTTGTCTGCATTGTAATTATGGCGGCAACTGCCTGGAAGTTCTACTTTCTGGTTTATTTTTAAATAACTTCTGAGCTACCCTTTGATCAGCTGCTCCATCCCCGAGACCTTCCTGTCCCCTCTGCCTTGTGCTGGGGTTAACCCTTCCACCTCAGGCTCCTTCTTCACAGGCAATCTCACCTGCAATTGCAAGCATGATGCGCTGCAGGTGTTTGTGGCTCCTGTCTCAATATGCGCTGCTGTTTTGAGCTGGAGGGGGTTCTTAAGGCAAAGCTTATGGGCTGTGCATGTGATGCAGACATCCAAAAAGCGTGCGTCTTGAAATGGGCCGCTTTCTCTGTGGCTTAAACCAAAATCTTTAGTACCTCCTCCCAGGGATGGGATTTATGTCACAGCAACAGCAGGAGGAGTCGGTTTTATGGTTTTATGTAGGAGCAAAACTGGGAGCATCATTAGTTGTCCCTCATCCACCCATGAGTGGAACACAACAGATGATCAGCACACTCCCTCCCTTCATTAAAGACTCACACCATCTTCACTGCAGGTTCTGCACGGGATGGAGCAAGCCCAGACCCATGGAAACAACTCAGGCTTTTTCCTCAGAGCCTGCAGCGAGCTCAGAAAGCTGTGTTTTAAATGTGTCCCACCACGCATCACAGAGCTCAAGGTCTCCAGCTGCACTCGAGGCCACATGGTGTTTGCTTCTGGCTACCCCACGTTGTGGGGGTGAGAGCTGGTGCACGGCAGCTCCGAGGGCACTCCTAACAAAGCTGGCTGCCAGCTTGCTTTGCAGCCTGGTTCCTTGTCCAGCTGGGGC
The DNA here is from genome assembly GCF_016699485.2 of Gallus gallus. Lineage (NCBI taxonomy): Eukaryota > Metazoa > Chordata > Aves > Galliformes > Phasianidae > Gallus > Gallus gallus. The sequence continues at coordinate 1,767,253 of NC_052572.1, forward strand.
TGGCAGCAGCCTGCTCTGCTCCCCATCTGCTGTCTGCAGCGAGGCGGCGGTGGCTGCGCCGCCCATTGGATCTGAGCAAAAGCTCTGAGCGCGTGTGATTGGGGCTGTAAAGTTTATGAGATTCTGTGCTTTATGGTAAATTTTAAATGGGCTTTGCAATCCAGGGTACATTAGAGTTTTTAAGGGAAAGTCAGCGTGATGCGTTGCAGAGCACAAGGTGGTAATTTCCCCTCTTATATTGATGCTATCAACAGTAAAAATGAAGCAGCTGCTTCTCAGAGGATTGGATTTTTAATGCATTCGATTTATATAATCTGTAGACTGTTATTTATTACATGGGGGCTTTTCCCCCTTCTGTTTCTCCTGCTGGCTTGTGCTCTCCCTCTGTTACTGTAGCAATGCAGCGTGATCTCATCTCTCTCTTCCCAACTGTAGATCCCACAGCCCTTTCCTAACATGGCCACCTCCATTATTTCCATTTTTTTCACCCAGGAAGGGGAGAAGAGCCATCGTTTCATCGCTATCAGTAACCTCCAGCGCTTAGGCAGGGCTGGGAGGGCAGCGCTCTTTATTTGTAACAGCTAATCTTCTGTTGCAGTCAGTGGATGTTTGGGTCGGCGTGGAGCCTGGAGGGTGTTTGACCCTGAAGGAGGTGCTGATATGGCTCTGCTGACATTAAGGATTGTGCTGACGCTGTCCCCATCGACTGCAGTAAGAGCTGAGGCAGCCAGCACTCGTGTAGGTCATGATTCAGCTGCTAGACAGGTGTCTTGATTCAGCTGCTAGACAGGTGTCTAGCTTTACCCTCAGGCACACTGTGTGGCTGCCAGCTGTCAATGAGCAGGCATGCAGGTCCAGGGCCATACCTCTCAAAGCCACACGCAGGTCTTGGATAGCTGGGGAAGTCTAACGTGGCGATGGGAACCTGTGTTTCATCAACTAAATGCAGCACTTCCATGGGGGCACCCCAGCTCGGAGAGGTCTTAATCTGGAGGGAATCCTACCCAGCAGGTCAGGGACTGGTGCCGGTTTCACTGAACCATTAAGACTGAAAAAGACCACTGAGATCAAGTCCAACACCAACCCATCTCCACCATGCCTGCTCACAGAATCACTGAGGTTGAACAAGACCACTAAGACCATCAAGCCCAACCCCAACTCATCCCCACCATGCCCACTCATTAAGGTTGGAAAAGACCTCCAGGATCATCAAGTCCAAGAGCTAAGGTCATCCCTTAGGATGACCGCATGACATGCTCCCCATGAAGACCATCTTGACTGTAGGCTGTGCCCATGGCTCGTGCTGCTGCCTGTTGCCTCACAGGTGGGATAAATCTGAGTTGCTGGCTTGTTGGGGCTGAAGCGTGGTTGCACACTCTCTAGGGTCCAACCTCAAGAGCAGAGCTCAGGGTTGTGTTTCCTCCAGACATGTCCCCATCACCAGGCTGCTCAGGAGTGGTCCTTCACAGCTCCAAAGTTCACCCCAGGATGGAGAGGTCATTGTGCTAGGACCCCCCTACCAGCATGCACGGTGAGGAGCAGACTCACCAGTGAGCTGATGTGGCATTTTGGTGATATATCCCGGGAAGGTTATTAGAAACATGGTGTCATGTCCAGGATGGTGTGTTCGGTCCCTCTAGAAACCACCCCAAGAAGCCAAAACGGACCTTGTGGCTGCAAGGAAAGCTTCAGGAGGCCTGTTTGCTGGGCAGCTTTTCCTCTCACATGCATTTGGCAATGAGGGAAGCCTGAGCTGCTCCCAGCAGTGCACTGTCTGATTTGGTAGATGCCACAGGAGCACCACAGTAGACACTACAGCTGAAGCCCAACGTTGCCAAAGGGAAATGCGCTGCCAGAGCCTGCCCTGAGATGGTGCATCCATCAGCCTCCACAGAGCTGGGCCATCCCTGATGCTCTCAGGCATGAAGCCAGGGCACTGCAGGTATTTCCAGCCTTCCTTGGAAACGGTGCCCAGAATAGATACGGCCGCACTCATCCACAGTGACAGTGACCTGCATTGCGCTCTTTGCCCCCACGCTGATCACTTTGGGCTGTTTGGCAGCAAACGAGCCATTAGTCATCAGTGGTGGTGGTTACTCATCAGCTAATGATCTGACCTGGGGCTGGGGTAAGGAAGGAGGTCGCACTGAAGGTCAGAGCAGCTTTCAAAGCAGATGGACTTGTTAGCTGCAGATAAGGCCTTTTCTAGGGCTGGTCATGGCCCTGCAGCCCACGTTGCTGTGGTCACCGGGCCATCTGCAGCGTGTTATGAAAGTCACCCGTGTTCTCTGCTTTGTTTGCTGCCTACATATCCTTGTACTGACAGCCTGAGCTGCGTCACAAGAAGTGCCGCCTGTTGCAGAGATGATCGCTTGTGGCTTTTCTCTGCTCCTTGAATGCATGCACCCTGCAATTATCTTCCCCGTTATTAAACTGGTTGGAGTGGTCAGAGCCCCTGGATCCCATGTCCTGGCACAAACCTCCAAATACTGAGCTGACTTGGAAAATGTTGTTAGTGCTTTCCTATGAGTGAGAATCCCGTAAAGGCTCAGGGTGGATACAACCTCAGCCTTAAAGGAAGAGGATCATAGAATCATTAAGGTTGGAGAAGACCTGTAAGATCCCCAGGTCTAAACCCACCCCCACCGTGCCCACTGGCCACGTTCCCAAGTGCCACATCTCCATGGTTCTTGAACACCTTAAGGGATGGGGACTCCACCACTTCCCTGGGCAGCCTGTGCCCCTGCATCACCACTCTTTCAGAGAATAAGCTTTTTCCCAGTATCCAGCTTGAACCGTCCCTGGCACAACCTGAGGCCATGAGGATTCTCATTCTCTTGCCTGTGTTAAACCTGTGCCGGGGCTGCCTGGAGTAGATGAAGTGCTCGAGTGATGGAGCCAGCTTGGAGCTGCTCGGGGACCTGGGGAAGCCTAGCCCAGCTGACCCATGATAACCCGTGTCTCTGAGCATTTGTATCACTCTTCTCATGTAAAATGTACCAAATGGGAGCGCACGGCATTTGCTCTGCCCTTGTCAAACATGGCAAATCCAGAGATTGCACAAAAGCAGCGGCTGTTTTCTCGCTTGGAGCGACTCCCAGATGACTGCGTGCCATTAAGGCTTGATGGAGAAATCCCCTTGTCCTGGCAGCCTTAAGGGCTTGGTGGGAAGCCCTTGACCCCTGTGTCCCTAAATAGAACCGCAGAATCACGAAGGTTGGAGAAGCCCTCCGAGATCCCCAACCCGCCCCACCGTGCCCACTGACCATGTCCCCAAGTGCCACATCTCCATGGTTCTGGAACACCTCTGGGGATGGGGACTCCCCACCTCCCTGAGACAGTGCATCACTCCTCTTTGGAGGAATGTTTCCTAATATCCAGCCCGACCCTCCCCAGCCACCCCAGGCTGTTCACCTCAGCTCAGAGCTGCTTTGTCCCCTGTGAGCCACCCACTGCCCATTGGTGGCCATCTGGGGTTCATTCTCCAATCCAGCACCCACTGTCAGTAGCCCAACACCCACACAGAGCTGTCAGATCCTTGTTTGGCAACGCAGACCGCTGTCTCCAGCCCTTGTGAGTGGCAATTGATGGCAAAGTGCTGCTTTCAGCTGGGCCTTGGTCATCCAAATGATGTTTTTCCCTCAGATGAGAGGACCGAGGCCTAGTGTTGGCCTAGCTGAGGTCATGACGGTCTCATGCCCTCCTCTCGGCACCTCATCCCTTGGGCCGGGGTGACGGTGTGTCTGTGGGAGGGCACAGATGGGTGATCATCCCACAGGGGATGAGGCCATAACACTGGGCTGTCTGCGGGGGTGGGTGAACGGGATCCGTTTCCCTCTTCATCCCCCATCTGTCCTTGGAGATGCATTACAATGATGGGTGGGTTGGCACCCATCAGGGTATGGTGTTGCTAGGTGACTTTGTGACTCAACCCTGTCCTGGTGCACAAGGGGAAGAGGAGGCACGAGGGGAGACCTTGTTGCAATCTACAGCTCCCTGAAAGGAGGTTGTGGCGAGGTGGGGGTCTGCTCCCAGGTAACAGTGATGATAGGATGGGGGGTGACGGCCTTAAGCTGCTTCAGGGGAGGGTCAGGTTGGATGTTAGGAACAATTTCTCCTCCAAAGAGTGGTGATGCAGTGGCACAGGCGGCTCGGGGTCATGGTAGGGTCCCCATCCCTGGAGGTGTTCAAGACCTGTGCAGATGTGGCACTTGGGGTCGTGGTCAGTGGGCACGGTGGGTTGGGGTTGGGAATCTCGGAGGTCTTCTCCAACCTTTATGATGCTGTGAGGGAAGGGGACACGGCTGAGCTGGCCATGGGTTGCTGGCAGTAGGACCACGGGCCTGGCAGGAGCTTCTGCAGGGCAGGACTTCTTAACCAGAAGTGCAGCTGTGGGTCCGGCCCTGCCCTCCCCTCACCGGGGACCTCTGCAGGAGCTGAGGCTGTGCTGTCTGTGGCGCTGATGGATCAGCACAAATCAGCTCCAGCAAGGACACCGTCCCCTCCCATTATAAATGACAGAAGTGCTAATTGCCGCTTTGTAAGTCCACGGAAGATGCGCTCTTGAATATGTGCTGCTGGGAGGAGCAGGCAGCAGGGTCACTGCAGCCACGCACAAGTGTGATGAGCAACGTTTGGTAATGCCCTGAGTGCTTTTGACTCTTGTTGTGCTTGGCCCTGCTGCAGCCTGGGCTCTGAGTGACATCTCAAGGTCCTCTCCGGAGCTGTTCTCTGCAGCCGTCATGCAGGAGCTGTGTGCTTGCCTACTGGTCTCCAGCAGGAAGAGAGGAACATTTTTTTTTTTTAATGATCTGAGCTGATTCAGGCATGTCAGGGCTGGATCACAGTGCTGCTGACCTGAGCTGTCTTGCACTGCACCGGGTGGGATGCCCTGCTGCGTGCTGGCTGAGCTCGTGGTGGGGCTGAGCCCAGGCCCCGTGCTCCTCTGTTATGGAGCAAACCTTTGTGCTCACCAGTGCTGCCTTACACGTGATTCAGATGCATGGTGCTGGGTAATCCATGTGTCTGTGCTGCATGTATGCAGTGTGTGCAGTGTTGGGAGCGGTGGATGGGCCCTGGGGAGATGCAGACTTTAAGCTGAGTGTGAGCTTTGTGGAGGAAGGTGGCACAGACAGATGAGAATGGGCTTTGGGAAGGTCTCTTCTTTAGGCAAGTAACAATGCCGAGGACCCTTATGTAGGCATTCTGAGCCTCGTTACGTCTGGCCTGGCTCCGACATCCACCCTAGAGCCCTCTGCTCCCCACACCCTCCCAGCAGAGCTGCCTGGGAGCCACACTTCATTCCCCACAGCCTCTAATCAGTGCCTGGAGCAGAGACCCAACTCCCCTGCAGCTCCCACACCTCCCTTTCCCTCCTCTGTAATCAGCAGGAAAATACCTCAGCTGCTTTCCCAGGGGCAGCGGCCTGCTTGGCAGTAAACAAGGAGCTGGGAAGGCTGCTGGCTGGGCACGAGCTGTGCCCTGGGGCTGCACGCAGGTCTGGGGTCAACACGGGTATGGGGCATAGGTGTGTGATTATGCTGTATGTGATAGCGGGGTTCTCCTGACTCGCAGTAGCTGGGGTTTGGTCCCTGTAGCTGGAAGCAGCTCTAACAGTCCTGGAGTGATTCAGCTTATGAAACATCCGCTTGCAGCATGCTTAGCAGTAAACAATTGGCTGCTCAGCATGTTGGGCTTGGATGGTGCCTGGTAATTCTGGTAACACTCTGCATTCTTGCATAGGCTTCCTTGTGTCGGCTCTGCCTGGGCCTTACAAATCGGTGACGTGTCTCCTGCAGTTCTGTTCCCTTTCCCTTTCTTTCCCCTCCCTCAAAGGAGCAGTTTCAGTCCCCATTCGATTTGTGCAGATGCTCCACTTGGCCGTGACAGCATCTTTCTGTGACTCAGGAGCGATCGTTCCCATCCCTGTGCTGGCAGAGTCCCCACGAGAAGCAGAGACTCCAATTTGCCAGGAAGGAATAGAACCGTCGTGTCGATGGAGAATAATTTCCTCTCCCAGCCTGCAAGCAGATGAGCGGTCAGATTGCTGGAGCTTCCTTATCTGCTGCTGGGATTTGTGGGACACAAACTAATGAGCTGCCAGCTCGCTGCCAGCAGGACAGCTGGGTGACACCGCACCGTCACACATGGGACACAACCCGGTGGGATTGTGTTAGGAGTACTAAGAGGGCTCCTGAAAAGCCTCCCTGCATCCTTTCTGAACTGCCCTAGAGGTTGCTTTACTCACAGGGCATGAGACCAGCAAGGTAGCACAAAGCAGCCTGGTGCAGGACAAGAAAACGTTTAATTTGGGACTGAAATGTATTTGCTTCGGTGTGGGTGGATTGCACTTAGCGTCCCTGTCCTGGGTCCTCCGTGTTATTGGACAGGGGGCAGCCACTAATCTGGGATTTTGCAGGAAAAAGGAGACTTATTGCGGACCAGCAGCCATCACTTTCTGGCTCACCGAGGAGGAGATGGCTGCAGGGATGTGTGCAGTGGCCACCAAAGCCCATGTGCCGAACGCTGCCCCAGAGACAGTGCGTGATGCTCTGAGATGCCAGCACTGTCGCATTGCTCAGCCATCACAGTGCCCGTTGTTGCTGCTGCTCTCAGCTCCGTGGTGGACCCCTGGGTACTGTTTGCCTGAACAGGGCCGTGAGTGTTTAAGCAGTACTGCTAGGAACGGCCGTTTTCTCCCATGCATCCGAGATCTCAGCCCATCAGACGTGAAGCGGGTCAGGACTCTGGTGCCATTGTGTGCATTACGGCGAGCAGAGCAGAACGTGCTTGATAAAAAGCAAGGACTTGAAAGAAACGCTTCTGCAGCCCTCCGCCTTTCAAGTCACACAATGCATCAAAGACCCCTCGCACAGACTTTGAAAGGGGCAGAAGGCATTACCTAATGTTTGGAGGAAATGAATAATATAGCATCCCAAGTGCCTGGAAACTAATTTAGGAGTGCGCATTGCACTCTGCTGGATTCGCTCCCCAGAGGAGTCGCGAACAAAAGAGTTTTTAGAAAAATTGTGTTGGGAGACCAGTTTTTCTGCCTGGAAATGCCCCCTTTTTGTACTGTTTCCTGGTAAGAGTTCCTTATGAAAAGATGAGATGCGGGGCATACTGCAAACACTGGGTCTGAAGCGAAGTGTGAGAGCCCGGGGAGTTTCCCACCAATCCCCTCTGCAGTGCATCCTTTTGTTCCTCGGTGCTGGACCGGCGTGCTGGTGGGATGCTGAGGCATGCAGCCACACGAGGGGCTGCGGCATGACGTGCTGGTGGGGTTTTGTGATGTCTGAGGGAGAAAGAAAAAGGCGCCTCTCTAAGCAGCTTTTGCTTTTGCTCCAACAAAACTGATGTTGTTTCCTTTGCACTGAACCTGGACTGCTCTGTTGATAACCTCGTGGTGGGAGAACCACGGAATGGTTGGAGTTGGAAGGGACCCTTAAAGGCCATCAGGTCCCTGCAGAGCACAGGGACACCCACAGCTCCATCAGTGCTCAGAGCCCATCCAGCCCGACCTTGGCTGTCTGCAGGGATGGGGCACCACCACCTCTCTGAGCAGAAACTCTTTACCCAGAGGGCGGTGAGGCCCCAGCACTGCTGCCCAGAGCTGTGGGTCCCCCATACCTGGAGGTGCCTGAGGCCGTGGATGGGCTCTGGGCAGCCTGAGCTGAGGGAACAGCCAGCCCACGGCAGGGGTGGGGCTGAAGGGGGCTTCGAAGTTCCTTCCAATACAGACATCCAGTGGTTCTACCATAGAACGTAGTCCCTTCCAACCCAACCATTTTATGGTTCTGTGATCTGTAAGGTCCCTTCCAATCCAACCGTTCTATATGATCCTCTGGCCTTTGAGGTCTCTTCCAACACAACCATTCTATGATTCTGTGGCATAGGGCAAGGACAATGTGTGGCGGGGGGGGGGGGCATCCATCCCACTGGGACTTGTTGGACTGGGACCTGGGGTGTCCCTGAGATGTCTCAGGGGCAGCGCAAGAGGGAAGCTCATCTCCATAGCTGGCTCTGCCGCAGGGTTTTCCCTGAAGAACTGGGGGAATTGTCTGTGAAAGGTGTCACAGAGAGAGAAGCCGAGATGCAGGCAGGGCTCAGGAGATCATTATCTCCCCATCAGCACGGCTGCCTGCAGCCCCTGTCCATGGCCGGAGCAGGGAGGGCTGCCGTCCCCCCGTGCCCACATCACCCCCACTGTCTTCCCTTGTCACATCGCAGTTTATTTTTACCATCTGTGGAGAAGTAGTTAAATTTTAGTGCTCTCTTATCTGCTTCTCCCCCAGGCCACAATTAACGGAGGCCAGGAGGCAGGCAGAGCACTCGGGCAGTATTTACACAAAGAAGGGATGATAATGGGACGGGGGTACAGCGGGACATGCAGGTGGGCAGTGACATCTCAGAGGGGGCTCAGTCCTGGGGGAGCTCAGCTCTGTGTCCACATGAATCACCCCAACCTTTCCCATGCTTCCATCCCATTGAACTCCTATGGCCAGGGCTGGGGGGGGGGCTTGGGGTGATTGTATCAGGAGCTGTAAGCTCATCAGATGGGGCTCGGGGAGAGAGAGCCCTTCAGAAAATGATGCTTGCCCTCTCCAGAGCCCGACAGTCCTCTGATTATTTAGCATTTCTCCGCTGCATCCCTAATGAGCAGGGGATGCTCTGTCACTGGCTTGCAATGCCGATGCTCCCAGGCACAAAGCCCAGCCGGGAGCTGAAGCAGGAGCAGGGGACAGCACACTGCTTCCCAGCCCTTCCACTGCCATCTTCCCAGCCCTGCAGCACTGAGGGCTCCAGGTGAGATGGGCTGAGGCCGCCGGGCCCCTCTTTAGCACTGCTGAACAGTGGGTCATTGCCTGAGGAACAGCACTGCACGGGGAGGTCCGTGCCCTGCCTTCGTGTGATACTTCAGCATCCAGGGACTTCGTAGCCTTGTGCTTGGGTTTTTGTGTTCTTTATTACTTCTCTTTGGATTCTGATCACTTGGTTTTAATTTTTGACTCTGTGCTGGATGCAGGTCGGTGGGCAGAGCTTGCTGTCACCTTGAGGCTTGACCTACATTGAGGAGCAGGGCTGGGCTGTACAGGCAGGCTTGCAACTCTTCCTGCGGTGCCACCCCACTGGTGTTGGTGGTGCTGCAAGACACGGGGCAGCCAGGCTCACTGCTCCCCATGCCCATGGATGGCATGGCTCAGTGACCCCTGGCCCACCTCTGGAGCTGATCTTGGGCAAGGAGTCCCTCTGAAATGCGTTGTGCAAGGGGAAATAGCTCAGTCTGGGTTTGTGGTGAGGCTGCACACAGCTGGAAGCTGATTCCTCCCTCCCTGTGCTGGGCTCTAAGCTGAGCAGGGCAGGATATGGTCTTTGCCTTGTGCACAGGTTCCCCTGGTCCTTGCCTGGGTTCCTGGGACATCACTAACCAGGTAAGCGGGCAGTGTTACTACTGGATGGCTCTGGTTTCTTCTCCCAGGAAGGTTGGATGGTGTTTAATGCTTTTCTGTGCATGCCACTTTTGCTATTGTCCTGTTCCTGACTTGCTACCCATTGTGGAGAGCATTCAAATCTTTAATGTCTCCCTGTTGTACAGTAGTATAGTAGTATGTACAGGCAGTACTGTATACGCTAGTATATACAGGCAGTGAAATAGGGAAAACTATCAAGTTCCTCTTGGAAACTTCAGCATCTCAAATGCATTGTGGGGTGTCATCCACCCTTTACTGAGCTGCAGCCCCCACCAGTCTGCTGGTTCCTCTGATGTTAGAATAGCTCTAGACAAGACGTGCTGTAGGTAGAAGCAAAGGAAAGATGATTTGTTTGGGCAGCTTGCCTGAGAAACCGGCACTCTGGGAGCTTTCTGGTCTTGGGGTGACTTCTGCTAATGAGACATTTTGACTGGGCTGCTCGGCACGTTCGTGTGAAGGTGTCTATTGGGGCCAGCTCATAGCCTGTGCCATTGCGGAGACGATGTCACTGCTTGCTGCCTGCTGCTTAGGGACAGCTGCAGACCCCACCAGAGTCAGAGGAGCTTTTCCACTGACTGAAGCCAGCTCCATCCCTGAGGAAGAAGATGTGCCACAACCTCTTTGTAACAGTTTATTCTTGGTGACAAGTGCACCTTCCCTGGTGACCTCTCACACCATGGAACAGAGTGAATGGGATGCCATTTACCTCTGAGGCAGGCCAGCAGCAGGGCTGTCAGAGCCAAGAAGCTTGCATGCCATCCTCCCTATGATTTGATACTAGTTCACAAGGTCTCAGAACCCTGTCAGCTCCCGGTTGGGGCTGCCACTGTGAAGGGACATCCTGCTGAGGAGGTCAGCCTCTACACTGAGTTTTCTGTGCTGTGTGCTGAAATTCCTCTGCTGGCAGCAGAATAGTGGGGATCCATCCATCCATCCATCCATCCATCCATCCATCCATCCATCCATCCACCCACCCACCCACCCACCCATCCACCCATCCACCCACCCACCCATCCACCCATCCATCCACCCACCCACCCACCCATCCACCCATCCATCCACCCACCCACCCACCCATCCACCCATCCATCCACCCACCCACCCATCCACCCATCCATCCACCCACCCATCCACCCCTCTATGCATTTATCCATCTACTCATCCACCTACTCATCCATCCATCCGTCTGTCCATCCGTCCATCCACTCACCTGTCTATCTGTTTACCTATCAATTACCTATCTATCTACCTAAATATTTCTACTCAAATGGTTTCCAGACCATGGCTAAGAGGTCACCTTCCATGAGTGTGGGCACATCTCTCTCCTCCATTCTCAACAGATGTGACATTTGCCATGTCAATGGTAGAGCCTCCATTGACTTCCACAGTGCAAGGCAAAGCTTGATTTCATTTAAAAGATAACCAGCTCCTGAGTTCTGTTGAGAATTTTTCTTACAGTGGAAAAAAAAAAAAAAAAAACCAACCAAACCAACCAACATATCAATTTATCCTGGTGAAGCAGAGATAAGACAACAGCCTCCATTGTGTTTTGCCAGTGTTGTTATTCACACCTGATGCCTCTTCACTGAAATCACGGCTTCCACCTTGGAGACAGCGTTCACTCAGGTGATGGGAAGGTGGTTTGAAAGTGGCCGCATCCTTTCTGGTTCTCTGGGTGCTGATTACTGCAAAAAAACAGGTGGGGTAAGCAGTGGTCTGCAGCTGGCATTGTGTTGCCTACCAGGACCCCATCCATCGGTGCGAGCTGGATCGTTCTCTGCTAGCGGAATTATTTCTTTTGACCTGTCATTAAGGATGTTCATGCAGTGGGGTGAGAGGTGGCAGTGATGTGTGCTTTGTGAGCTTAACGGCCCATTTTGTGTTTGTCTCGGTGGTGCGGGAGCAGTAAAGAGCCCTGTGCTAGTGTCTGTTATGATAAGTGAGATTTGGAAGAGGTTTTCTGTCTGATAGTCCATCTAAAGCTGTGGGGAAATGCCATTCTAAAGGCTGTTAAAACACAATTGCTCACTGATTTACACAGTCAAGGAGTGCCTCTTTAGTATGAGATGTACGCCGAATAAAAGCAGCTCAAGTGGTGCTTTTAATAAATAGATAATGGAATGGCATTTCATCTCCTGCTTTCATCCATTATGTTGGTGGAAGGTAGCATATCCCTCTGACAGATTCCACGATAGCAGAACCCAAAGTCAGAGCGCTCTCTTTGTGTCCCTCTGAAGCAAATTGCGTGCGGCCAAAAGGACTGAGGGCTCAGCCAAGCCGTGGCGACCACGCGAGGTAGCATGGAGAGAGCCACCTGGGATGGCACCACGATCCCCTCCAGCCCTGGTTGGGTTTGGTTGGGAGGGAGCATTGGCAGCCCTGCCAGCAGCTCTCTCCATGCCCTTGGGCTCGCCAGGAAGCTCCATGTGGCCGCAGCTGGCCGCCAGCATAGGAAAGAAACGGGCCGCGTTGGGAGGCAGGAAACAGGCCATTTATCCTGCCATGCTCATCCTTGCTTGCTCATTGTTTCCGTCAAAAAGCCAGCACTTTGCAGCTCCATGAATGAACCCAGTGTTACGCCTCCAAAAACAACTCGGCTGGTGAAAAATAAGAGCTCCCGTCGTCTCCGGTCTGCTCTGCTCTGCTGTTTTTCCCCATTTTTAGGAGAGAAGCGTTTTAGCTCCTCTCCTGATGCAGTTCAGCAGCTGGGAACGAGGTGAGCTGGCACCGCGTCCATAGCCAGCTCTCAAAGTGCAGCTGTGAGTCAAGGGCAATGAGAACAATTACCAACCAGAGGGAAAAATCACCAGGAGAAGCTGGGAAAAGGTAGGTGAGGGAATGGAGCCAAGCAGGGGCAGAGAAAGGGGACAGTGACCCAACGGGCAGCCAGGGGAAGCCCTTGGGTGCTTCTCACCTCCCCATCTCGTAGCACATTGATGAAGGAAGCCATGCCCATGAGGAAATGCTCTTACATCCTCTTGCTTCCGTGAAACTTGGATGCCTCCAAAGCCTGGAATAAGGGTCGGATGTTGTATGGGAGTGGCAAAGAGCTGTGAATTAGCAGGCAGACGTGAGATTTGGAAGGGAAATGAAACCTCCTTCTTCGGGGTTTGTAACAGTGCTGAGCTATTGGAGCTGAGAACACCTTCCTGGAAGCCCAACGGGGGCCGGGGCTGCTGGAGACTGTTACGGCCCCTGGATCTGAGCTCACACCGCAATGCCAGGCTGCCTGGGCTCTTCCCATCCCTGCTGGCCTCATCTGTAATGCTTTGCTCCAGGGAGTGCTGCCAGCACAGAGAGGGTCTTTGAAGCTCTGCCCAGGGTAGGGCAGAAACCAAGAAAAGAGCAGAGATTTTGTAGAACCAGCTGGCTGGGCCACTTGGTGCGCTCACAGAGGCTGAGGAGGTGGCATGCCGCAGAGGAGGGCTGCAAAAGGGGGAGGAGAAGCAGTGAGGCAGGGGGTGCTGCAGGCATGAAACAGCAGAGCAGAAGAGGACCCATTGGGTCACTGCAGCCTAGGGATCTAAAGTCCATGAACATCACCCACCCCGACCTGATTGAGGTCGCATACCCTCCAGAGTCCATCAGCCCCCTGGGACTCCTCTTTTGGGTGCCAAGCATCATAGAACCATGGAATCATTAAGGTTGGCCAAGACCTCCAATGTCACCGAGTCCAACCCCAGCCCAACCCCACCATGCCCATGTGTAGAACTGTTGAGGTTGACCAAGACCTTCAAGGTCACTGAGTCCAACCCCAGCCCACCCCCACCATGCTCACTCACCATCCAGGGGGAGATCAGACAGCAATCACGTTGCTGCCCTGCTCCTGTAAAGCTCTCAGTTGCCTTTCTGTTTATCTGCTGACTTTGCCCATTCCCGTTATCTGGTGGGGGGGGGGGGAGTTTTTCAATAAGCAGGCCCGGAGAACAGCAAGGCCATGAGATAAGCACCATCTCTGCAGGCAGATTCATTACCTGCTCCAATCTGAACCAGGAGAGCAGTCAGCCTGCTTTGCTTCACCTTTTTGCAAAGAAAAATGCAACACTGGGATTTGGAAAAATCAGATTAAGGCACTTTGTAGGGGCTACAAACCAGTGCTGGAGAAAAACGGACTCATTAAAATACAAATTATTTAAGAGAAAGAACAGGAATGCCATTATGCAAAGTGTCACCGACTCATTTTCATTTCACAGAGCCCAGGCTACACTTTGACTGCACGTGATAAATGGGTCCTTTCTCCTCCTCCTCCTTCCCTGTTTTTTTTTTAATACAAGGGGAAAAAGACGCAATTACTGCCTGTCTGCTCTTCAACCTGTTGAAAAATCAGGCCCTGCTGGAGCAATCAGAGCAAAACCTTCAGGGAGCCCTTTAGGATCACCTTTAGGGTCAACCACTGCTCCACACAGCCTTGGCCATGGGGTGCCTTTGTGGCATCGCCGCTCGTCCATTCATTGCAATGGGAAAGCTCCCTTTGGAGGCAGAGTGCATTGGGGAGCACTGAGGGTCTGCAGTGCTGCATGCAGAGGGCTCTGGCAGTGCTCCCGTGAGCATTTCCACCCCAACATGCTGAGTGCTTACACAGCAGCACCTGACCCGAGCCCAACGCTGTGGACCATTTTTCCTGAGTAAGGATTTAAGACAAGAAGCCTTTGTCTGCTGTGGCTGGTGTTATTATTTCTTCTTCCCTCTTCTAAATAATTTGCTCTGGCTGCACCGTCTGGAGTGGGGAGATGTTCTGCCTCGTCAAGCGTTAATTGCAGCCGAGGGGAGCTGCTGGTGGAGCCTGGTAGTGCGGGGGCTGAGGCTTTCATTGGAGGTGCTTGGAAAATGCTAAGGAAAATGTGCTGGGTGAGGGTGAGGGCAAAGTGAGGTCAAAATGGTATCTTTCTGGGGAGAGGGCTGCGTTGTACGGCTCATCCTGGCTCTGCTAGGGGAGAGGGATGTGCCTGGGCAGCTTGCTGAAACCCCTGAGGAAAAGGTGGGCACGGAATGGGCTGCCCAGGGCAGTGCACGTGGACAGCACCTGGGCAGTGCTCTCAGCTGTACAGCTTGGGTTTGGGTGATCCTGCCTGGGGCTGGGGTTGGACTCAGTGATTCCTAGGGGTCCCTTCCAGCTTGGGACTTTCTGTGGTCCTATGATTCTATAATCTCCAGCACATGGAGAGAAGGTACCCCGAGCTGAGACCCTACATTGTCTTTTTTTGGAGATCTCTTCCAACCCAAGCCACCCTATGATTCTATGACCTGACCTAAGCAGCCCTGTAAGACAGCTGCTTAAGGAGCTTCTTTGAAGAAGGCTCCACAGTCAGCATGGCTGGGTTTCACCAGAACTCTGCATGGTGGGATTCTCTTCTCCAGAGAGCAGTGATGCAGTGGCACAGCTGCCCAGGGAGGTGAGGAGGTCCCCATCCCTGGAGGTGTTCCACAGCGGTGGAGATGTGGCACTTGGGGACATGGTCTGTAGGCATGGCGGAGTGCATGTTGAGCTTGAGGGCCTTGGAGGTCTTTTGCAACCTTCGTGATTCTGTGATTGTATTTAGGGTCATGGTGGGGATAGGTTGGGGTTGGGCTTGGAGATCTGGGAGGTCTTTTCCAGCCTTCGTGGTTCCATTATTCAGGGATATTAAGCCAAACTGTATTTTTGCGTCCAAGTTTGAAACATTTAGTAATATCTGGCATTAGGTACGACTTTGATTTAATGCCTTATCTCTTGAATTCACCTTCAGCAATAACAATGTATTCTAATCCCCAGCTCCCCCATGATGGATGGGGCCTGCTTGGGTTAAACATCTGCATTTGGAATCATTCACCCCTTCTGTTCCTGAAGCAGGAAAAGCCAGCACCCACCCACAGCTCAGGGCAGTGCTGCTGCTCACTGCCTCCCGGGGCTGAGTAACTTCTGCTTTTCTAAGGCAGAAGAGTGAAAACAATAACAGTAAGCCTAAAGACATGGCAGCACAGTACTGGCTTGAGGGGGAGCTGGTTGATACCTGAGAAGAAGGAGAAAAGAAGTGGTGATGCTAACAGGATGCTCAATAGAGTGCAAGTGGAGTGCAGAGGGCTGCTTCACGCAGGGCTGCTGGAGCCTTGCCATTTTCCCTTGCTTACAGGTTTATAAAGACCTTTTCGTTTGCAAGGTCTCTGGATTTGGAGCCATGGACAAGAGCTGGATTTCAAAGGCTTTGTGCTGCCTGTGGGGATGCTGGCTGTGTCCATGTGCTTTTCCCCCAGGTGCCACAGAGCTTCATACCTAGCAGAAGCATTGTGTTTTCTCCAGTGACGTGAAAGGCCAGATGGAGAGGTCCCTGGTACAAGATGCTGGATTGAGCTTTAATTGATTTCCTTGGGGACACAGAAGTCAGCATCAGAATTCAGAGAACTGTAGAATCACAGAATCACTGAGTTTGGAAATGACCTCCAAGATCCCCCAGGCCCAACCCCAACCCACCCCACCATGGCCACTGACCACGTCCCCATGTGCCACATCTCCATGGTTCTTGAACATCCCCCAGGCATGGGGACTCCCCAGCTCCCTGGGCAGCCCGTGCCACTGCATCACCACTCTTTGAAGAAGCTGGTCCTAATAACCAACCTGAATTCAGCTCTGCTTGAAGCTCAGGAGTGGGCTGGGTCCCGCATGCTCGCCTGTGCTTGCTGACATCCCTCTGGGATTTATTTCCTCTCCCAAGCAAATGCCAAAATTCTTATCCATTTCTCTTCAAGTCTGCCTTTTTGAGCCTCACTTGGGCAGCATATGTTCAGTGGAGCAGTGGGACCGGAGCAGAATGTCACCTCCCCTCCTTCCACCCAGGCACACTGCAGAGAGCTCAATGACGTGTCTGACCCCAAACTCATTTTCCAGCAAGGCAATGTGTCCCCAGAGGTGCAAGCTCCTCATTTCTCACATTTTCGTGCCCACAGCTCTCCAGGTGATGACCCCGGCCAGCTGCTTGCCTGCCGTGCTCCCACTCTGCTCGGATGGCTGCTGGGCTCCTGCTGTTTGTGCAGCAGGGGGCTGATTGATCAGCAACAACGCTGTATTTGCTTCCAGATAAGAAAACGCTGAATATTGGGGCTGGTATTGAGCCTCCTGAAATCCCCCTGGAAACAGCCCGAGTCCGTGTGACCGCTGTTTGCAGAGATCAATTGGAGCCCCTGCACGTGTGCTTTGTTGTCATGGCACAGCCCTCCCTTTTTAATCAGGGTGCCGTGCCACTGTGAATCAAATGCCTCACAAAACCTGTCTATTATCTCCAGGCAATTATCTTTATTAACCGAACTTGTAATCAGCTCCGAGAACAGAATCGGGATTGTTTGGCATGCTGTGTTTTCCTCAGATCTTGGGCACCAACTCCGTCTCTGTCCTTTAATTCCCCTATGGGTGACTCTCAGGGCTGTTCCCGTTGCTTTACCCATCGTCGCTGCCATCCATGCCAATCTCACCGTCCCATTTCGCATCCTTCCCCCTGTTCTGGGATGCATTGAAATGCACAGCAGCAGGGCAGAGCTCTCAGCCAGCTGGTGGAGGGCTCTGGGGAGCAAGCCATCCAGGCCGGCCGATTTAACATTGTTTATCGCCGGTGGATGCTGTTTAACAAGCTCCGTGGTTACTAATGGACTGGAAAGCACTCCATCCTCCTCGTGTGATACGAGCACATCATCCCGCTCCTTTCCAAACACGGAGCAGAAGTATTGATTGGATGCTTCTGCCTTTTCTGCATCATTACTCTTCTCCCCGTCCGAGGCTGCGCTGCTGATTCACACAGTGGTGGGTAATCCTGCTGGGACTGCGTGCCGTCCCTGCCCATATGCATCCGGTACCTCCTTGCTGAGGGTCTGCAGCTGTGTGCAGAGCAGAGGTCTCCCCATGCCATCCCAGCTCTGACACCGTCAGTCTGGACGTTGTCAGGCGCCCAAGGAGCAGGAATTCATCTCCCCCGCCCCGTTGTGCCTCTCTTTGCATTCATTAAGGAGCTGGCTGTTGTGCTGCTGCCCATTTGCTTGGCTTGCTCCCTCCCGGAGCTCCAATCACCCCCCATCCTTCTGTTTGCAGAAGCCTCATCCCTCGGGATGAGCTTTGCCCCCGGTGCTTCTTGTCATTGCATTCCACATCTCTTTCTCATCCTCCCCTTCTCCCTTTCTTCCCTTTTGCGCAGATTCCTTCTGCTGAGGGCTTCTGAAATAATAAATCAGGGGCCCTGGGCCGCTGGAGATCACCTGTCCTTGTTAGCAGCGTGGCTGCTACTGGCTTCAGCTCCCGTGGGACTTCTGCCCTTTAAATACCAATTTATTCCAGCACCGGCTCCGCTGTCAGCCCACTCCCATCGGGGCACGCGGCAGCATGGCTCTCACTGCAGACCTCCCTCCCCGTCTCCAGGCAAGGAAATTGCAATTTTCCTCCACCGTGCTCTTATCCCTTAATTGCTGCTGATTCAGCGAGGTGGGAGGCAGTGAGGGGCTCCACCTGCAATTATTGTTGACACGGCTGGGGAGGTGACAGCCCAGCCATGTCACTTTGGGTTTGTTAATAGGTTTGGCTGAGGATTGCCTCTAACAATGTTTGTAGCTCTCCCCTTGGTTGCAAGACCACCCATAGCTGGTGACTGAAGAGGTTATCATATAAATTTGTGCAGGCAGATAGTGGTAGGAGACGGGGGAATGGCTTTCAACAAAAATAGGGGAGATTTAGGTCAGATGTGAGAAGGAAATTCTTTACTCAGAGGGCGGTGAGGCTCCAGCACTGCTGCCCAGAGCTGTGGGTGCCCCATCCCTGGAGGTGCCCAAAGCCATGGGTGGGCCCTGGGCAGCCTGAGCTGGCATGGGGCACCCAACCCATGGGAGGGGTGGGGCTGGGGGCCCTTGGGGTCCCTTCCAACCCAACCATTCCATGGTTCTATGGTTCTGTGATCCTCAAGGTCCCTTCCAACCCAACCATTCTATGGTCCTGTGATCTTCAAGGTCCCTTCCAACCCAACCATTCTATGGTCCTGTGATCTTCAACATCCCTTCCAACCCAACCATTCTATGGTTCTGTGATTCTGTGACTATGAAGTTCCTTTTCTCACCTGATGAGTCAAATGCCATGCTCATGAAAGGGCAGTCTACTTCCAGGTGGTGGGTTGAATCTCGGGTCATGGCTTGGTTAGGTTAGATTTGCACCCCAGGAGAAAGTTGAAAGCAACCCTTTGTGTTTATAATATATATATAAATAACATGCCCATATGTAATAATAATATACATACGTACGTAAATGGCACACCTCCATGCAGTGAGCTCTCAGGATGCACTCGTGCACTACTCCCACACTTCCATCCGTGTTGAGCTCTGCAGGGAGGAGATTCACAGCTCCCATCACTGTCTGTGATGTGTTGCAGTGAAGAGTTGAGCAAAAGGGGAAACTTTGAAGCATCATTTTGTCCACAAGGAGACCCGGAGCTGACTTTTTGGCCTTCAGGACCATTCTTTGGGCAGTGATTTCTGTGCACTAAATTATTGGTATGAAGTAAACCTGCTTTGAAGCCTGGATTTCCTACGGATCACGGTATGAAACCCTTGCATAGATTTAGGGATCCTTAATAGCAGTGAGAGAGGATTAAGAGGAGTTGGCAAAGGAAGAGAACATTCTGTAAGGTTTGGAGGAGCAGGGAGTGGGGAGCATGGGGAGCAATCACTAAAGGAGGCTGCTGCCCCGCTGAATGCTGATTGATCTATCTGCTCGGCGCTCAGGAAAGGAGAGGAGATAAAGACCTGTCTGTTTCTAAGGAAAATGCCATTTTTCTGCTGAAAATTCCGTGTTTGCCTTTCTCGCTCCATCCCACATCACTTGGCCGGGCCAGGCAGCGAGCAGATAATGAATCTGCCGAAATGCGGTTATTGATATCGCTGAGGTCATTATAGTGAGGGCTCTGCTGAGCTCTCCCATAGAAAAGGGCATTCTTCAGCAGGCTGTGGTCACGACACCAACAGTTTCATTCTGTATGAAATCTTGGCTGACGAAGCCCTCGGCCAGGGAGCGCTTTGTAAATGCGTTATCAGGAAGGTAAATCGGGTCAGCTGCATATTTTTTTCAGCCGGGAGCAGCAAAATGGCTCATTTGCCTCTCACTATTAATGCAACATCCTGCAAGGACCTATGGCCCGGTCCACGGCTTCTGAAAGCAGGCAGAATTCTTTCCACCTACACCGGGGAGCTTCTGCTGAGGTGCTCGTTCTGGGATAAGGAGAATTTGGGGGATTGTGGCAATGAAAGCAGAGGGTGAGTAACCCACAGTGGGAGCCCTGAGGCAATTTGCTCGGTCCCAGGGGTGGGATGGTGTGGACGGAACCGGAGAGGAGTCGTGATTTCACGGGAGAGCGAAGCAAAAATAAGTGCTGGAGAAATTACAGTGTGGGGAACGCATTTCCAAAGCTGCATGTGGCAATTGCACCAGGGTGGCAAATTGTGCAAGGCACTCTGAGCTGATTGCAATGGAAATGTGTGGTGTGCGGCCGTCGCTGGGATTTGGGTCTGTGCAGACGTCCTCCACCTCCTCCTTTTATCCCCTGGCAGATTATATTTGCATCACTTGGGTTTTTATCACCGCTCACGTGTTTGCTTCGGGATGCTGGGAAGGTTTTGTGGCACTGGAGGTGGTGATGCGGGTAACGGAGATCTTCAGAAGCCCTTTGGGTATCTGTGGAGGGCTACACCTCACCCAGCTTCAGCTGTCCCTGGAGTCCCTCCATCAGGCTCTGTAAAGCACCTCCATGTTGTGTCTGTTGTTATTAAGGTGAGAGTGTTCTGAATAATACTAAAGTAACATCTGCTCGTGCTTAGGATTCATTCCGTGACCATTAGTAACTCTCACCCAACCCTGTACTAAAGTGGACTTGAGGTACCTTCTTGATAAAGAGGAGGTGAGGACTGAAACATTAATAGGAAGGGACCTTGCTCCTGCCTTCAGGTGTGCATCATGGAATCGTAGAATGGTTGGCTTGGAGGGATCTCAAAGATCATAGAACTTTAGGGTGGTTGGATTGGACGGGACCTTGGAGATCACAAAACTATAGAATGGTTGGGTTGGAAGGGGCCTTGAAGGTCATAACAACCATAGAATGGTTGGGTTGGAAGGGACCTTCAAGATCATCCAGTTCTAGCTCCCAGGTATCATCTAACCAAGTCCCACACATTAAACATTTAGACGGGGCCCGCAAGTCTTCTCCATCCCAGTCAGCCCTTGGAGCTCATTTTGGAGCAGTTTCTGTGAGATTTAGGGCGAAATTCTCGTGATGGTTTTTGTTCCTTGCCAAAACTGATCTTCTTTAAAATTTTAAATGACACACTTTGGCAATAAAATAAGGATGCTGTAACAACGTTAAACTTAGTTTTACCCATGAAAACTTCAAATTTGATGACCCCTGATTTTTCCAGGGGAGCAGAGGTCCTTCAAGCTCACTCCACAGCATCTTTCCTTCCCGTGCCCTCACAATGAGAGCTTTCATCCATCACTTTAGGACTGCACTGGGCTTTGCAGCCTCTTTTCAGTTCTTTTCTTACTGTTTTCCGTTCTGCTTGCAATCTGCCCAACCGAGGTGGGGTCTGCAACCACCCTTCCTCCTCTCCTTCCTTCTGCCAGCCATGTTTCACGCCCTGCTGGAAGCAGTTTATTCCCTCTCCCCTCACAGCCTTGGGGACCCATTCGTCCCTCCACCAGCCACCAATCTCGTGTGGGAAACAGCACATTATTTCCGGGGTTCAGTGGGGACCCATTTCCCACCAAACACACTCCGCAGTGTTTTTATGCTCAGACCCATCGCTGAGACGTTTTGTTTCTCACCTTCCGCCCCACTGTGGGTGTTTTGCTCCATCCCAGTGTTGCTTTTGGCTTGCAGGAATTTGGGGACATTTGTCGGCGATGGGCTGGGAAGGAGAAACCACCCTGGGAAACGGCAGGGCAAACAATGCGCTCCCGTAGCGTGGCATGGAGGAGGCCATTGTTCCTCCAACAGATTGACGGCTCAAGCCACCCCAATGGGAAGAACCCAACTGCTTTTGTGGGTAGAGCCCATCGGGTCTGATGGAGAGCATCCCTGCCCCACATCCTCCACGCTGCCTCCTCCTCAGCATCCCTTCCTTGCAGCCAGCACTCGGCCCCACGTGCAGGAAGGCGGTGGGTGGCCGCTGGCACTCCTCCCCATGCCGTGTTGGCAGCTGCTGGATGCTGCCCAAGTCCTTTTGCTTCACCCTTATCTGGGGCCAGACGTATT
Source organism: Gallus gallus (assembly GCF_016699485.2). Classification (NCBI taxonomy): domain Eukaryota; kingdom Metazoa; phylum Chordata; class Aves; order Galliformes; family Phasianidae; genus Gallus; species Gallus gallus. The sequence goes on from NC_052572.1 coordinate 1,788,968, forward strand.
GTTCACACCGACGTCTTGTGCTGATTTACCCAGACACTCCTTAGAAACCCGGCGGCCGGAGGAGCTGCAGATAGTGGTTTGGGTGTGGGGATGGAAGCTGCTTTTTTTGTTGTTCCTGCAGACTCGGAGAGGGTGGGATGAGTTTCTGACTCTTGGTTTTTGCCTCCTGCTTCAGGAAGGCAGACTCCCCTTGTGGCAACAGTGCCGATTCGCCTCTGATTGTGATTTGGGGTTTTTCATTAAAGCTAGTGATGTGTAACTCGGCGTCCAGATCAGATTTATTGCATTAACAAGATTCTGTATTTCCTTGTTGTTGCGATACCTTTGCCAGAAAGGAGCTAGTGTCTTATTAACCATGGTTTTTAACTTAATGCTGAATTTGGGGCAGGACCTCTAGAACAGCCCAGTTTCTTGGGGTCCCTCCCAAGGATGGAGGTTCACATCTCGCTCCCCACGACCCACACATGGGGACCCCGATGTGGCCGCCCCAGGACGCATCCCTGCCTTTGCCAGCCGTCCCCACCCCATGTCCTGCTCTGAACAAGGGGAGGGACCTGCTCCAAATCCTGTTGTTTGTCTTTCAATGCCGTGGCTGAGCCCATTGGGTTGCACTCATGCCAGGAAGCTGAGTAGGGTCAGGCTGCATCCCCAGCAGAAAGAGGCAGCACGCTCCAGTGAGCTGGGCTCCCGTGGTGGCAGTGCCTGCCAGGAGGGTTTTTTGGTAGGGAACAGCCCCATAGCAGGGGCAGGATGGCTCAACTGCTGCTTTGGGGACAGCTGCAGTGGTCAGGAGGTGGCATCTGAACAGCCTGTGGAGTCAAACCCAACTCTGAACGCCTTCTTGGCATCCTTACGTGGGTCAGTGGTGCAAAAAAGCAGTGTAACTCTTTTAGTTTAATGACAGGCAGCGCTGTCCCAAAGAGCTTTCATCTTGTTTTGCCCCATTCCGGGTCTGTAGGAGCATGGCTTATGGGGATGCAGAGCGGGGCACTGGCAGCCTGTGCCCTGCGGTCAGAGCAGAGAGGATGCGATAGGTCAGCTTGAGAAAAAAAAAAAAAAAAAAGAATAACACAAAAACTGGGATTGTTTTCTTTAAAAAGGAAAAAGAAAAAAAAAAAACCAACCAAAAAACCAAACCATTGCAGAGGACTCTGCGTGCTCATTTAAAAAAGGAAGCACAAAAAGACCCCGGTAAAGTCGGTCCGCGTCCCGCGCGCCGCGCAGACCTTAATAGTACAGGTGGACAGGGAGGGCTGCGTGCCAAATTCCTTTGGTTTAGAGGGAGTGGTGGGAGTGAGTTCTCATAGCCGCTCCTAGAAAGGCTTAGCCTTCCCCACACAAATCAATGACACTCTCTGCTCGGCTGCAGGCACCGGGGCAGCTCCGACACAGCCCGGCTCACACCGGGGACGGCAGCGTCGGCGCGCGGAGCAGAGGTGAGCGGCCGCTCTGCTTCCCCTCTTTGCTCTTCGTTCCCCAGAAGATCTCACACGTAGGTCGCTTTATCCTTCCCGTGGCTTATGGGGGCGAGGGGGAAGCAGCCTGTGTCTCATGCTTGGAGGGTAGTGGTGTTCTTTTCCCGCATTGCCCCGGCGCGTTGGATTCCCCTGTAATAATCCGGCACCGTTTTCATGCAGTTTTAATTGCTGTTCCAACCCGACCCCGTGGTTCTCTCTCTGATTTACCCGTTTGGTATCGGGAATCCTTACCAAGCCCCGGAATTCTGGCTCTGTACCAACCCCCTCGCACCGCATCTCAGTTTATGGGGTTTCGTCTCAGGTCCGGCTCGGCGTTAATTTTTGGTGTGGTTCAGGTGGGAAGCAGGGGGTGTGAAACGCTTCTGTGCAGCCCTGGGGTGGGCAGCGGGGTGCAGAAGGGGCAGGTGGATCGGGTCGGAGCCGGTTCCGCTTGGTCTGGGTTTTAGGAGTTATTTTTGTTGGGGCTCTTTGCAAAAGGCTTGACAGAAGGAAAAGAAAAGAAAGAAAGAAAGAAAGAAAGAAATGGTTAAAAAAAAATAGAAATATTGTCATGTTTAATAGGAATATTTTTCAGGCTGAAATTCCAGCCTCTCCCTGGAACTTTTTGCTGCCTTTTTAACAAAGGCAACGCCCCAGGATGGTGCTGGGCTCTAATATTTCTAACAAATCCTTCCTACAAGGCACTCCCGGCGCTGTCTCAGGGTCCCTCCCCGGCTCTGGACCCTGCCCGTGTGATTCCTGAGGACAGCACCAACACGGCCAGCCGCAGCTCTGTGCAAGGTTTGTTTGAATGGAGGTCTGCTGGGTGGAATGCGCTGGGGAAGGGAGGAATGGAGGTGGGAGCTCTCGGTGCTGCTTTCCAACCATGTGGAAGTACCACAGGGACCCGGAGCTCGTGCTGCCCTACAAAGGTCGGGGCACCACCGCTGTCAGGATGGGACAAGGCTGCCCGTGGTGCCTTCCCCCCTTCCTGCTGGTGGATGAAGGCTGGAGATGGGTTGGGGCGATGGAGAGGCTGTGCCGAATGGGGATACGGAGAGCCAAAGGGCTCCCGAAATGGGACCCTGAGTGGTGGGCTGTGCACGCTGCAACACCCGCCTGCATCTCCTGCTCCTCTGGGGGCTCCTTGGTGTTCTTATAGGGATCTGCCCCAGGATGGCAGAGAAAATACCTCTTCCGTGCATGGGGCAGTGGGGCGGGCTGGGAGCTGCGTGGGGCTGGAGCATGCTTGGGGCCCAATTCTGCACAGGTTTCCATGCCTGAGTCATCTGCAGATACGCAGCTGCTTCCAAGGAGAGGGGCTTCGTCTTGTAGGGAAAGAGGTGGCCGCCAGGCTCCGTCCATCTCTTCCCTCATGTTCTCTGCCCCATTTCCATGACCTCCTTACTGCACTCAATCACTGCAGGCCCTGGGCAGTCTGGCAGCATTAACACCGTGTCCCGCTGCTGCTGGTGCTGTTTACTCAGGTGTGGGCAATGAGCGGCCCCCCCGGCGTGCTGCAGCACCCAGCGAGCACCAACCCTGCCAGTGGGGTTTTCCAGCCAGCCTGGGGCCGAACTCCCTTTGAAATTCCTCCTCTAATTAATAAATGAGTGGCAAGTTTCACTGACATAATTCCACAGCGATTGCTCTTAATTAAAGAGCAGCTATTAAAATAGTTGCAGAGCGCTGAAACCTCTCTCTCTGCTTTGTACTCCTCATTGGTTTTCCATTCTGTGCCACCAATGGAATGGATTTTTGGGGGGGACCACTGGGAGGTGACCCCGCAGACTTTTAGAGCTCTTTGCAGGAGGATGGGATGGAGGAGCGTGGGGCTGGTGCTGTGCTCGTTGTTTTCCTTGGGGGATGAATAGAGGGAGGGGATGCGGGGCTGAGATCTTCTGCCAAGAAAGAGTTGGAGGCATCGTGGTATTAGTCAGAGCCCTTTGATTCCTTCCTGGAAGCGCGTGCCCGATGGTAATGCTGCTCACATGCCCACGTCATTTTCGAGTGTCACTCATGGGAGCAGCTTCCCCTCATTATGCAGCCATTTCTCACGGCTCTTGGGTTATGTTCTTCCTCATCCCTCCAAGAGGTGTCCCTGCCCCGAGGAGCAGGCACGTGGTGGCCGTGAGGACGCAGCCTTTTGGGGAAAGGACACCACATCCACAGGCTTTGTGTGCTTCTCCCCCTCCCATCCGTCATGTCCAGCCCTTGGCATGATCCATGTCCATCTTCAGATTCATCACCACTGCCGACCCCACTGGTGCCCCCAGATGCCCCCGCTGCTCCCCACGCAACAGTCCTTGGTGTGATCCACGTCCACGTGTCCAACTGCATCACCACTGCCAAGCCCACTGGTGCCCCCAGATGCCCGTACAGCCCTGCGATGCTGTCAGCAGCATCAGACCCCCTACCCCATGGGATTTCCTTGACCTTGCGTGTCGGCCACCTCAGCCGAGGAGGAGGGGACTTCTCACCCTGTGACACGTTTCCATGCACGGGGATGTCAGGGCCATCAAATCGCATCCGCATCCCCGACTGCGGGGAGAGGCAGCGTTCCCCCACCCTGCCCTGCCCAGTGCCGAACCAGTTTGGGAAGTGGCTCCATGGTGCCGCCGGATGAGGCAGCCCAGGAGGAGGTGGGAGACCACATTGGAGTGAGCTGCTGGCACTGCTGGGAGGAGCAGGGCGGAGGGATGGAGAGCAGCCAGCTCCCTCACTGTGCAAACAGCCCACACCCATGTGCCGTGTTTATGCCGCCGAGCCCGTCACCATGGCACTGGGGCACCTCTTGCCAAGGTGAGCTGAAGCTGATGGAGCAGATCCCCTGGGAGGTCTTTGGGATCAGCTGGATCTGGGGTGGCGATAAGCCTGGTGCCACGCGGGTTCTGCTGGGTCCAAAATGTGGGTCCTGCCACCCAAATGGGGTGCCACCGCTGGGACACCTCACCCTGGGGACCAACTCTGTAAGGGTATGGACTCGATGATCCTCATGGGTCCCTTCCAACCCGGGATATTCTGTGGTTCTATAAAATGCCACCTCCACCAAGCCGGGAGATGGTCCTGGAGGGGGGGAAATTGGAGAAAGAGGGGAGGGGAGGAGAGGAGACGCTGAAAACAGAAAATGGCAGAGAGAAAAATGCAAGCAGGGCTGGGCTGTCTGCTGCCTTTGCGGACTGGTTCCCATCACTACCAAAACACAGCGCTTCCTTGGGTTCAACTCTTGCAGCTTCTGCCCATTTAATCCTGTCTGAGGATAAATGAAGGAGATCAGCTCCTCCGCACACTGGTTTTCCTACATGTGAAATAGCTCAGTAGTCACCTTCAGAGGCCTTGGTTTGGTTTCAAAAGGGGTTGGAGACCCTCTGGGTGGACGTGGGCATAGTGGGCATGGTGGGGATGGGTTGGGGTTGGACTGGATGATAGCAGTGGTCTTTTCCATCCTTAACGATTCTATGGACCTATGAATGGGCATGGTGGGGTTGGGTCAATGGCTGGACGTGGTGATCTTGGAGGTCTTTTCTGACCTTCATGATTCTACGGTTCTGTGGTTCTATGCACGTGGTGTAGAGAAGGCCAAGTGCTCTATCAGCCCAGGATCATAAATTCTCTGTTTAGTGTTTGTGGTTGCAGGGGAGCCGGTTGCAATATTGGAACCTTTCTGCTGTGCACACACGCACTTTCCAAACAGTTTTGTTGCAATTAATTACAGCATAATTAAAGCAGAACGACAGCGCTAACTACGGGCAAAATCTTGAGAAACAAATAGCATTTGGGCTGGTTTTGTAATTGCTCCAGGTTCCCCAGATACAAATTACACTGTCAGGCTCCTGATTGATGAGAGAACTGCACACACCAGTACCTTGGGGCTGGCTGCTGCGTGGGCTGGGGCTTGGGTGGCCGTGTACCACTGCTGTCCTTGCGGCCAACCCCATTGGGGTGCAGAGCTTTGATGGTTGCACTTGATGATCTCAGCAGTCTTTTCCAACCCAAATGATTCCGTGATTCTCCTCCCTTGACGCCATGAGGCGTCCCCTGGCGAGCAGTGCATGGGTGTCATTGCTTCTCTGCTCCCCCCACTCCATGGGGGGAATACAGAGAGGTGGTGTCCTCATCTGCTTCAAGGCAGAGGTGAGAGCTTTGTTTTAAAGATTTCTTCCCTCCACTCTGCTTTCTGGCCACGCTGGGAATATCGAGCGTTGTTGTCACTCTTCGTGTGGGAAAACTCTTTCAAGATTAGAGGAATGGAGTGGGTGTTTTCTTTCTGTTAATTAAGAGGAGTGAAGTCGTGACTTTTGAGCAAAGCAGCCCAACCTTACAGCTGCTCAGAGGTCATCTGAGTTAATGCATCTCAACAAACGCCAACAAAACCCCGAAGTATTCCGACACCGCTGCCTGGCTGGAGATTAAAAATAGGGAGGTATGCTTCTAAAAAAGTCCCGAGTTAAAAACAATGAGATGGCTGAGAGCATCAGTTGTGACAGCAAAACTACTGCAGCACTGAGCACTGAGCACTGGGGTCTGGGATGTGGGTCAGCACCTCCTGCTGTACACCTCCATGGTGTCACACCAAAGGATCCCCGGTGCACGTAGCCAAGTAGAGGACACAAAGCTGTATCCTTGGCTGCTGGTGGAACTGGGAAGCCCTGGTGGAACTGGAGAGCTGTGGGGTTGGGCACCTTCCCCCATTGGCTTTGGGCTCTGGGATCCCCCAGCATCCATGGCACACGTGGGGACGTGGTCAGTGGGCATGGTGAGGATGGGTTGGTGATCTTGGAGCTCTTCTCCAAACTGGAAGATTCCGTGACTCTGTGGTCTCCCTCTGGGCTGGCAGACGGGCTCCTGCTCTGCCAAATGAGAGGCAGCAAGGAGGAGACTCACACTGATTAATTTGAGCCCGTGCTGCTCTCATCCTGGTTTCAAAGTAATTGTCTCTCGTGTCCACAATTTTCTCTCCTTACATTTCGCTGCATATTTATGAGGTTTCGGGAGGCTATCTGCAGCCACATTAAACCAATTTGCTCCTTGAAATGTCTGACCTTTGATCTGCCAGCCACTGCCTTTCAGAGCCAGAAAAGAGCCTTTAATAACGTGTCACATGAAAGGCTCTCACTGCAGAGCTGTCGCTGGCAAACCTGACTCTGGTTAATAAAGTATCGGATGAATCAATTATTGCTTAATAATTGTTACCTGTATTTTTGTGCTAAACAAGGAGAGCATTTCTGTGCTTTTCCCCCACTCCCATTATCATCTCCCACTAGATGAAACCAATAAGACAAATGCATGCACGCAGTTAGAGCTGACAGTTCTCACGCAGCAGCTGCAACCTCTACAAGCAGCTCAGCTCCACGCTGGGCTCCTGCAGAGCTGCAGAGGTGTGGGGCTCTCCAGGGCCAGGAGTTAACCAGCCACGTTGGGGACCATTCATTTTACATGCTTGTCACGTATTGGAAATGACCATGCAGCATCTCCTACTGCTACAGAGTCATTTTGCTGGGAAAAATAGAGGCAGGTCTGGCTGAGCTGTTGTGAATACAAACATGTGGCTGCAGTGGGTGAGATGCAGGGCAGCTCCTGAGGGGTTGCACCAGCTCTTTGCAGTGCCTGGGTACAAAGCAGTGCTGCCCTGAGCCCCAAACCATCATCCACAGCATCACCCATAGCATCAGAACGTAGGTTCTGAGAGCCTTTTGCTGTGCTGTGGGCTCTGCACCTGATGTGACATGCTTGTTGGGGTGATGGAGAACATTGCTAAGGTTCCCTCCAAACCAGGAGCATCCGTGAAGAGTACCAGGTGGCACTGTACCCTGGTGGCACTGCTTTCCCAGAAGGTGCAGTGTTTTCTCCTCCAAATTTGGATTGTTCTGCAGAAACCATAGAATCACAGAATTGTTGGGTTGGAAAGGGCATTAAAGGTCATAGAAGCATAGAGTGGTTGGGTTGGGAAGGACCTAAGAGCTCATAGAACCATAGAACCATGGAATGGTTGGGTTGGAAGGGACCTCAAAGCTCATAGAACCATAGAACCATGGAATGGTTGGGTTGGAAGGGACCTCAGAGCTCATAGAACCATAGAACCATGGGATGGTTGGGTTGGAAGGGACCTCAGAGCTCATAGAACCATAGAACCATGGAATGGTTGGGTTGGAAGGGACCTCAAAGCTCATAGAACCATAGAACCATGGGATGGTTGGGTTGGAAGGGACCTCAGAGCTCACAGAACCATAGAACCATGGAATGGTTGGGTTGGAAGGGACGTCACAGCCCCCTCAGCTGTATCCTTGCCGTGGGCTGGGTGCTGCTCACCAGCTCAGGCTGCCCAGGGCCCCATCCATGGCCTTGGGCACCTCCAGGGATGGAGTACTCACACTTCTCTGGGCAACCTGAAGTGCTCCAAAGGCAGTTGTGCGTCAGCTGGAGAGGTGTCTTTAGGCTGGGAAGGCTCTGCTCCTTGACTTCTGCAGAGTGTTGGGGTCAGATGATCACATCCCACATCACTGTGACTTACACCTGCAAAAAGCAGTGATAACGATTTCTTTCCTGCACCTGTATCAATCCCACTTCAGCCAAAATCAGCAGCGAGGCCAGTGTGAGTTTCACAGGGGTGAATCACAGCAATTACAGCTTCTGACACCTGCAGGGTTGCCTGATACATTGCTGTGAACCAATGCAATGTCCAGGAGCAAAGGCTCGCTTCTGAGTGACACGAGTGGCACCAATACCCATCCATCCTGGAGGTGGCCTTGGCAACACTCTTTGGCATTTATGTATTATTTATTTTCCGTCTCTTGCCTTGCTGCCTAACAGCACCGGGCTTTCAGAGAGGGGTAGTAAGGAGTTGGAAAATGCAGGAGGCACCCAGGTCTCCTCAGGCTGCTCTCATCTTCCAGAGAGACTTCTTGCCTGCCATATGGAAGGGATGTGCTCTTGACATCCCCAGCCTGGAAAGTTTTGGGTTGCAGGAGAGGAACCATCTACACCTCTCCTAGCAGGTCTGTGCTGCTTTGGCTTGGTGAGGAGTTGGTTGCAAGGCTGTAGGCTTGCAGCAATGCAGGTCGTAATTATCACTGAAGTGGAAGCTGTCAAAAGCTGGGGGAAGAAGAACTAAAGAAAAATAGGGAAGCTTGGAAACACCATGGAGCGATCACCCTTTGTCACTCAGATGTGCTCTTTGTCACTCTTTGTGCTCAGATCTGTCACTCTTTGTGCTCAGATGTGCCAAGAGCATTAACAGCACTGCTGGTTAAATTAATTACCGTAGGAGGCCACGGAGTCATAGAATCATTGAAGTTGGAGATGGCCTCCCCAAGCCCAAACTCAACCCATCCCCACCATGCCCAGTGACCATGACCTTAAATAGAACTATAGGATCATTAGGGTTGGAGAAGATCTCCAGGATCCATAAGCCCAGCCCCAACCCACCCCCACCACGTCCCCAAATGCCACACGTCCACTGTTCTGGAACACCTCCAGGGACGGGGACTGCACCACATCCCTGGGCAGCTGTGCCACTACATCACACTCCTGGGAGAAGAAATTGTTCCTAATATCCACATTGCGGTGATCCTGAAGACCTTCGTAATCCTGGACTCCTCACATGCATTAAGGAACAAACAGATCCCATTGTCTGCATTACCCACTGCGTTTTGGGTGGGGGCACCCAAGCAACCTCACAGCATTAGCACTGACCCACGCCTCATGCCAAGGGGCTCCCCATCATTCCCAGCCTCAAATCCCATGTGCTCAGCTCCTGCTGCCCTGACCGTATCAACGAGGGGAAGTTCGGGACGAGTCAGTTAACAGAGCAATCACACCTCCCTGCTCCGAAGTGGGGAAAGGCTGAGCCTGATCCCATTTACCCAGGGCTGAAAGCACTGTGTGGGGTTTGCTACTCCTTGGGTGGGAGCACTGGGACCCTGCCCCTGGGTGTCAGTGAGCGCAGGGCTTTGCAGATGCTCTGCAGACCTCTTCCCGCAGCACATCCCTGCCTCCGTGGCCAAGGGGAGCCTCGGGGAGAGCGCATAATTTCAGGGCTGGCAGTGCTGTCTGCACAAAGGTAGAGTTGGTTTCTATGATTACAGGGATAATAGCATGGGAAACCTGGCTGCAGAATGGCACGGGAGCAATTACAGTTGCAGTTCCCTGCAATTATCCCCATGCCCTGCAACGCAGCCCCCGGGGTTGTTCCTACAGCAGCACCCGGGGCAAGGCTGGGGGCAGGAGGACCCCAAAGAAGTCCAGACCCAATGAGGGTCTGGGATTGAGTGAGGCTGCAGTGGTCCCCACTGCTCCCAGTACAGAACCAGTTCAGTCGTGCCCAGTGGGAATCGTTTTGTTGGATGTTGCACAATGGAGGAAGGAGGAATGGGGATGGGCTTGGGATGGGGATTTGGGGAAGCCAGGGATTCTGCTTCCTTGTGCGCCCACAGGAAAGCACTTGGCTTCCTTATCCCTCAGCGGGGGATCTGCAAACATATAGCGTGACAGAGGGGTGCAGTGGGAAGAAATCCATTAGAGCAAGGAAGATGCTCAAAGGCACCTACCCACAGCACTGCAAAGCTCTCCTGGAGCTGGGCTGAGCCCAGGGTGAAATATCACACCCTGTTTCACAGCACCGCTTGTGGGCTTCTCCCTATCTTCATGCCTAGCTGTAGAAAAAGCGCAGTTCGGAGGGATCTGGGGTTGATGGGGGATGCATATAGGGTCTGGGGTTCAGGGGGATGCAATGGGGTCTGGGGTTCACGAGAATGGTGCATGGGGTCTGGGGCTCGTGGGGGATGCATATGCAGTCTGGGGGCCATGGGGAACGCGTATGGGCTGTGGGGTTGGTGGGGGATGCTGGTGGGGTGTGGGTCCCCGTGGTGCTGGCTGTGGGCAGGGTGCATCCAGCAACCGTGGGGCATTGCTCACCTGAGCACCGGGTGCCCTCGGCTCCTCGCGGCTCTCACTGTGATGGATGGTGCTGTGGAGAAGCGCTGGATGGAAAATATATGTCAAGGATAAAAAGTGATGCTTAAAGGGCAGGAATAGAGCCTTCCCTGTGCAAGGAGCCCCGCTCCAGCCTGCGCCGTTTCAAATTAAGTTTTCAGTTTCCTAAAGGCAGCAGACAATGCTTCAGTCCATTCTGTCCCCGCTGTCATTAAAACTCGAGTGTGTTGTCTGGATACAGTATTTTTTTGCCCTACCGTAAGAGCTCTAATCTTTTTAGGACCATTTCTCGCCGCTATCTGCAGCCTCCCCGACCGCGGGGTGAAATACAATCGCTGTCCTCGGGAGCTGCACCTCCCCTTTGTCTTCGGCAAAGGCAGAGGAAAATAACCACCGAGCCAGCCGCCTGCATCTCCCCGTCCCCCTCCGCCGCCGCCGTTTGTTGGGCTGCTTCCCCCGCTGCCACCCGCCTGTTGCGGGGGATGCGAGGAGCCTTACATTGTCTGCCGAACAATTCCCCGCAATTTGCTTTTCGCTGTTCCTTTCGGGCTCCTCCGAGTCCTTTTCACTCGGCGCTGCGTATTTTTAGCCGGCGCTCCGGTCTCGCTGCTTCCCCGAACTGTTTGTGTTTGGAAGAGCCCCGGTTTTGCTGCTGGCGGTACCTTTGCGGAGCGTTCCTCCTCGCACACAAACCCTTCCCTTCCCCTCTCAGTGCTGGGAGCAGCGAGCTGCTTGGCTTCTCCCATTTCCCAGTTCTTGCTGAGATCCCACAAACCCTGGGATCCCACTGTCCTCGGGGCCAGAATCCTTCTGCTTTTGCCAGCTGAGCCCTGCCGGTCCCCATCTTTTTTTTTGGGGGGGGGGGGGGGGGGGGGATTTGCTGTGTCCCAGTGCAAAAGGGAGGTTCAGGTTGGATATTAGGATCAACTTGTTTCCCAAAGAGAGGTGATGCAGTGGCAAAGGCTGCCCTGGGAGGTGAGGGAGTTCCCATCCCTGGAGGTGTTCAATGTTGGAGATGTGGCACTTGGGGACGTGGTCATTGGGCATGGTGGGGTGGGTTGGGGTTGGGTTTGGAGGTCTTGGAGGGCTTTTTCAGCCTTCATTATTCTATGATTGTGTAATTCCGGCTTTAGCACTGATGCCAGCATCCCCATGGTACAGTCAGGGGCCAGCACATGGTGGCCACCATGCTCTGTCCCCAGCAGGGCTCCCAGCCCCAGCACACAGCTAAGCCCCAGGCAGAGAGCCAGCTTCCACTCATCCTCCAGGTAAGGTGGCACCGGGATTTGGAAGAGCTGACTCCAAATGTTGGCTCTGCTATGGGCTTCCTACATGGCCCGAGGCGAGGCACGGAGTATCTCTGTTCCTCATCTGTGCAAACCAGGTAATCTCTGTTTTCTCCCACTGTTTATTTTGAGTTCGTGTTTGGAGACAGGCTGCTCCTTCTCTTCTGTCTTGTTTGTACAGTGCTTGTGAAGCAATGAGCATCTTGCTTGTAGCTGCTGGGCAAAGAGTAAATGGTCACTGCAATTAGTGGTAGTCATCATCATAAAAATAATAATAAATCTCGCTCCTCGCTCTGTAAAAACCCCGTCTCATCCGAAGATGCTCCCAGCTACCATCAGCAAACAGCGCGTATTTATTTCCTCACCTTTCTAGAATCACAGAATCACTGAGGTTGGAAAAGACCTCCAGGATGCCCAGCCCAACTCCAACCCGCCCCGCCATGCCCGCTGACCACATCCCCGTGTGCCACATCTCCACGGTTCTTGAGCATCTCCAGGGATGGTGACCCCACCGCCTCCCTGGGCAGCTGTGCCAATGGTTCTTTTTCTCCTTCCCCTCATCTGTGCTGGTGACCGGAGATGCAGCCCGGCTCTGTGTCTTTAATTCCCATTTTCATGAGCATCGCTGCACCGTGGTTTAGGAGGAAAATGGGATCTCTGTTAATCTTGCTGCCGATATCTCGGAGTTGTTCCTGCTATTTCTTAATAACAAACTGCTTTTCTCTGTTGTCTTTCAACATCAGATGAGCTCTCGTTCCCATTTCCCTTTAATAAGTGTTATTTTGCTTCCATTATTACTCAATAGTAAAATCTCTTCCCGTCGACTTGGGCAGAAGTGGATTTACGGCTATGAAAATAAACTTGGGCGTGATGAGATCTTGTCATTTTATTATCTATAAAGTACTCCGCATGACTTTGTAGTTATCAGGATGTAATTATACATTTAGGCTTTTCCACCGTCTCTCTTTCGTGTTCTTTTTAAAAGGGAAATGATGAAAACTCAGAAACCCACTCTTAACCAGCATTTACAACAGAACCACCGTTGGCCTTACCATGGCTTCTTCCAGGGGCAAAAAAAACCACAACCTCCGTGCGTCGGGACGGTGCAGATCTGCCCACAGTGGTGTTCGTGTTAGGACACATCATTGGGATTTTTTTTCTCATGTGCGTTTCCTGGTTGGAGATGCAGGATTTACTGCCGGGTGCTAATTGTCATCGGAGGTGCTGGGTGTGGGCGAATCATTGTATAATGCCCACACCCTTGGGGCGGCTCAGGGTGCGGCGCTGTCTTGGCCTCACCGTGCAGTTTGAGATGTATTATTACCCAAAAGCAACACGCCCTTCCGTGCTTCTTTGTTTTTATTGGGATAGCTCTGGTCCGGCTCTCCGAATGCCCGGCATGGTTGCAGTTTGATGCTGGGTGTCCAGCCAGCCCTGCTGCCCCTGCGGAGCTTTGCATGGGGAGCGCATCGATCATCACAGAGTCAATCATCGCAATGTAGAATGATTGCAGCGGGGCTCAGTGATTTCAGAGGCCTTTTCCTACCTTTGTGATTCTATTGATGATTCTATCACTTGAGCTGGAAAGACCTTAAAGCCCACTCAGTTCCAACCCACTGCCATAGGGACACATCCTAGACCAGGTTGCCCAAAGCCCCATCCAGCCTGGCCTTGAGCATCTCCAGAGATGGGGCATCCCATCAGTCCAGGCATCTTCTTCGTCCTGCAGCAAGAGGCCCTTGGCACTAAGGCAAGAGCAGGTGGCATGGTTGGAGACAACTGGGATGGGTGCTGGTTTGACCCAGGAGGAGCTCAGATCTTCCCACAATGGATGTGAGGTGGAAAGATGGGGACACGTGGATGGGAATGTGCCCTTGTCGCTTCCCAAAGTCAGTGTGGTTGCTTTGCACCTGGATCTGAAAGGGATGGAAGAGGATTACTTTCTGCATGAGTCCCTTTTTAGGGACTTCAGGACGGCTTGCCCTGTGTAAGGACTATCACAGGGGCTTTCTAAATTTTGCACTTGCTGTCAGTGCCATTCCACCCATCTGCCTTGGCTTCTCAATTCCCCAACCCCTATGTCCACATCAGAACCAATCCTTTCTCCAAATGGAGACTTCTCGTGCAAGCTTCTTAGGTCAGAGTTGTCCCATTGCTTTCCGTAGGCACCCCACACATCACATCTTCTCTACCCGAGCAGGACTATGGTGGCTCATCCATCACCTCCACCTGGCATGGAGCACCCACGATGTCCGTGTCCTTTGCGCACCTCTGGGTCTCCTCTCCCACCACACTGTTCTCACTCCGTGAAGAGTGCTATTACTTTTTTCTTGCTTGTAGTAGAGGCTGTGTTCAAATGACACATCCAAGGCCAACTCAGAGAGAAGTCTCACCTTAGCCATGCCTCATGATTGACTAGGGGGGCAACGACGCAGCCCCCTTATTAGGGTAATATAATTTTCCATCTCAAATAGGAACCGGGGATGTTTTAATGATTGGGCTCATTAGGTGGACTTTCCACTTAAAGTGTCTGTCTGGCAATTAAGGCTGGGAGAAGCATGACTGATGACCACACCTTCTGTGACTTAATGGGGAGTCTGAAGGCTGATCTTATTATCACACCGATACACTCCGTGATAAAAAAGAATTTAAGATACTCTCCAGAGATTTATGTGCCCATTAGGAAGCTGCCAGGAGAAGGTTAAGGGAACTTGTAAGGTCAAAGCTGAACAGAGGGAAGTACTAAATGCTTGGGATCGGGGACAGAGGACACTGTTTCTGCCCTTTGCTCCACTCCTGACCCTTTACATGGTCCATAATGCGTCACTTGGTTTCTGGTTTCTCTCCTGTGGTGCTCACCCGTGTGTTTCCAGGTGGATCTTGTCTCCTTTTTCCCTCTTTCAACAACAGTTTCCCCATTCTGAGGGCTTCATTGTGCTTCTGCTCTTACCCGCATAGCCGGAGGAGCAGGGACCTGCAGTGCTCAGATGGGAGGCAAAGGATAAAAACTGCATGGAGTGAAAGGAAGTGGTGTTCGGGGCGGGGAGGAGGCAGCTGAAATCTAAAGCAAAGGAAAAGGTTAGAGCTGAATTTCTATTCTCCTCCAAGGAACGTCCTCTTGGGTCCTCAGTGATTCCCCAGCCGATTCTGCCCGCGTTAAAATGTGACCCACCATAATGTTTTACTGAAGCCTGGCGTTTAATGGGCTGGAACTCATTGGAGAGCTCACAGTGCAGCTCCGAGCCCCCTGTTGGGCACCATTTTCCCAACATCAGCCTGCTGTGGCTTGTCACTGATGTTAGCCGTGCTGATGGGTTGGACACCCCAGGACACGAGAGCTGGCTCCTTCAGCTTCATTCTTAGCTTTCGCTTCCTTAACTACAGTTGAGAGAGATAATTCAACGAAATATGTTTTAGTCCAACACGGAGTTTTGACGACTTTAAACTCTCTGGCATTTGGGTCCATGTGGTCGGATTAATAGACAAATTGTGACGAGTGGAGGAGTTTCGTTTCAGCGTGAATCTGACTCGCACATGGAACCCAACTGGTTTGCATCAACCCTCCCTTTGCTTATATTTAAACACGCTCTATGACAGATGCCCAACACTGAGGCAAAACAAGTGGTGTAAAAAAGAAAACAACCCATATATTACTTGCATTTACTTAGTGTGAAGGCTAAATAATCGAATGTGAAGGCATTGGCTTTAAGTCTGTAAAGAATCCTTTTGATTTTGACCTTGGAGGCCCCGTGCAATTTCCCCTCTCCTCTCCCCTCCTTGCTGCCCTCCTGTAATCTCCCTCCCTCTTCCTTTATCTCCTCCCACCCTGCTCCACATCCCTGTTCATGTATTTGGATCTCCTGGGGGCAATCCGGCCTCTCCCACCTATTTTCTCCAGCTATCCTCTTACCCAGGCTTTCCATCCTCAAGTTGCTCTTTCCTCCCTCCCCTTGGGAAATGGGAAATGAGGGAACCTTCACCCTCTGCCTGGCCAAGTGTAACAGCACTCCCGCTGCGTTCGGCAGGGGATGAGCTCCCTCCCTCTGCTTGGACAGCACAAGGACTCCACCCATAGCACTAATCCTATAATCACTGAGTGACCTTCCTGGGCTGAACCACATCATGGGAAGGCTTGCAAACGGTTTCTAACTGCTTCTCCCTTCCTACAAACTCCACTGTCTTCTGTATCAGCCCCGTGCTGTCCCCATGGTGAGTGGTTGGGGATGTACATCCAGTACAAGGGAGCGTCCCAGCATCCCACCAGCATCTAAGATGCTGTTTCTTAATGAAGAGTTTTCAGTCAATGAAAAAACACCCCTTCAGGTAGGATCTGGTGCCAAACTGAGTTGTTGGCAACCAGCCCACAGCAGGGGGTTAGGACTGGATGAGCTTTGAGGGCTCTTCCAGCCCCACCATTCTATGTTTCTGTGATCTTTGGGTTCCCTTCCAACCCAACCGTTCTATGTTTCTGTGATCTTTGGGTTCCCTTCCAACCCAACCATTCTATGTTTCTGTGATCTTTGGTTTCCCTTCCAACCCCACCGTTCTATGGTTCTATGATTTTATGATACAAAAATTGGTACGGAGCTTCCGTTCTGTGAGCTCAGAGAATGGGTTTCCATATTACTGTGGGTGGATGGGAACACATCAATGGGACAAGCAGTCTTAAGACCATAGAATCACAGAACCATTAAGGTTGGAAGAGACCACTAAGATCCCCGCGTCCAACCCCAACCCATCCCCACCATGCCCAGTCACCATGTCCCAAGGTCACATCTACCCCAGTCTTCTTTCCAAAGAGCAGATCCAGCTCTGAGTGAAGGATGTGTACGCATGCACATCCTTTCATGGGAATGTATCAGCAAGAGTATGGCAGGAACTGGAGGTTAAACACAACTCCCACCCAGCATTTATCCAAGCAAGGAAACGTCTGATTGCCTATTCCCTAGGAGGGCAGAATGTGGATATACTCCCTATGCATGTAACTAGCACAGTGATTTCACAAGGGCTTCAATTCCTCCCATAGTGTGAATATGAGCTAAAAAAGGGTGAGAGCACTTGGTTTGATGGAGAACTACTCTCCTTCGGCTGATCTTGCCAGGCTGCAGAGTTCATTTTCCAACTGACACATCCCTGACAAAGAGCATGTGGCACGGGGAGCCAAGTGATTGTGTTGTCATGGCAAAGCCGAGCGAAAGAAGAGCAAGATTTAACATCGGGGATGCTCAGGGGCTGGGAGGAAAATGGCCCACGGCCATCAGTCATGCAGCATAGCTGAGATGGGCTTGCATTTTTTGCCAAGTGTGGGCTGGTTGGTGACTGACATGAAATGGGCACAGCGTTTGGTCCAAGTCCTGACGGGCACAATTCCACATTGCAGAAACCAGCGGTACCAGTGGTACCAGTGCTGCTGACAGCCTCTGCAGAGAGATGAGTTGTTGGATTGTCCCTGAGGTGACAAAAAATAACAATCTGGAGGATTTCACATCAAGAGACCTTCCTTCTATCAGGGCAGAAAGAAGAGCAGGTGACCCTGGAAAGCACGTGACTGTGACGAGGAGTTTAATGTGCCCCAGAGCGGTCGGTTCCATAGCAATGCCTGCTGGGGATGGGGGACTGAGATGGCTGCAAAGCAGGGGAGCACTGCAGGGAGCCCTGGGAAGCACTGCACACCTCTTTCTGTGCAGCCACTGTGGGCTGTGCTGCAGCACTGCCGTGTGAGCACAAAAGGAGTTCTGCCTCCACCGCTGCCCATCCATCACCTTCTCATGAGCCTGGAAGCAAAAAGAAGAAGGGGAAAAAAAAAAAAAAAAAAAAAGAATCACAAGGAAATAAAGAAGCACTGCAGCCAGCGAGCTGTCCTCCGTGTTCCACAGTCCTGTAAATTCCTCTCTTCCCTTCCTCTTTAATCACCAGGCATATAAAACACGCTTGCAGCAGAATCATATTCTCCCCATTAAAGTTTCAGAGGAGAAATACCGGTCCCATCTGCCAGTTTAGCAAAGCAGGGCAGAGCACGGCCATTTTCCCTTTCTCCTCCCAATCTGCTTTATGGCAGGAGTTGTCTCTTTTAGGGCTGGCCGTTCATCGCAGTTTCTCATTGCAGGCTCCTCATAATTATATGTGTCCAGGGGATCCGCACCGTCCGTGTGCCTTTTGGATGGGCAGGAGAGCAAGGCATCCTCCCCGTCTCCTAAGTGACCCCTAGGGTCTCCTCTGTGCTCTCCTAAGGATGTCACAGGCAAATGGCTTGCATGGTTATTGATAGCTGCACCCTCAGAACTCCCTCCTTGTGCAGAAGGACACGGCCCTATTTTTACCATGGAGCCTCATTCTTATTCTGCGGCACTCAGAATACCGAGGACTGGAGCTGGCTGCAGATTTATGCTCCTGCTCTGCTGCTGTTAACGTTGCCCAGCTCTGTGCGTAAATCTGAGCGTGCCGTGCTTTGGGCAGCGTGCATTTCCGAGAAGCAGCAGAAAGGATGGGCTGCCAATCACTGCAAGGCACTGCCAATCACTGCACATTGCTGCAAGGCACTGCCAGTCACTGCACATTGCTGCAAGTCACTGCCAATCTCTGCACATCACTGCAAGGCACTGCCAGTCAATGCACATCACTGCACATTGCTGCAGATCACTGTCAGTCGCTGCACATCACTGCCAATAACTGCAAGCCAGTGCCAAACTCAGGCTGAGTTTTGTTTTCTTGCTGGGTGAGTGCAGCCACAGAGGGACGTGTGTTCTCCTTCCCGATGGCTTCGCCATAAAGGCAGCCCTTTCTTGTTTATTTTTGGGGCAAGAAGCTGTTTGGTTTGACATTGGTTCAGGTTTTATTTTTAAAGCGTCATATGAGAAATGCAGCAAGAGGAAACCACACTCCGTTCCTTAAAATAAATGGAAGGAAAGACAGTGCTGTGAAAATATTCTCTGATGCACGCAATTTGTGTGCATGCCATAGAGGATGTTGCACTGGATCGTATGTTTTCCTATACAGCGTGCTTCCATAAGGCTTGGTGGGGTGCTGGGGCTTACAAAGTGCTGTAGCTTGCAACATGCAGCAGCTCCATCGCGATGCCCTCTGCAAAGGGGGAGCGCACCCCTCTGCTCCCCAGGAATGCCAGCAATGCTCCCAACGCCTGGCAGCGGCCTCAGGGCAGGCTTTGCAAACAGAGGCAGTGGTCAGGACTTGCTGTGAGTGCAACTGCAAACACTGCTGAAGTGCCAGCTTGGGCGAGGAAAGCCCCGGCTCCTGTTTGATGCTGGCGTGATGCTTTGAAGTGCAGCGCTGGTGAGGTGCTGGGTCCCTCCCTGCCCATGAGACTAATGGAGATAGGTGCATACACTTGAAAATGCAAGGTAAAAAAACAAAACAAACCAAAACCAACAACATGATATGCATGGTATTTGGGAACGTTTTGGTGAGTTTCGTGGGGCAAATGGGGAGAATAAATGGTTTTGCTCATGGGGAGCATTTGTGAAACTACATAATGTGTATTAGGAATGGCAGAGATGAGAGGATGGATGAGTGGATGCAGAGGTAGACTCCCAGGTGTCTTGTTTTACTATGGCCTTCTAGCTCCTTTATAGAGAATAATACATGTAAGCAGAGACTGACACATCTGAGCAGTGAAATGCAAAACACGGGTAGAGGAATGATGGGGAAAGACAGAACTGTAGGATGGTAGGATTGGAAGGGACCTTGAAGATCACAGAACCTTAGAATGGTTGGGTTGGAAGGGACCTTGAAGATCACAGAACCATAGAATGGTTGGGTTGAAAGGGGCCCCAAAGCCCACCCTCCAGCCCCACCCCTGTCATGGGCTGGGTGCCCCACACCTGCTCAGGCTGCCCAGGCCCCATCCATGGCCTTGGACACCTCCAGGGATGGTGTTGTGTCCCAAACCCAGCTCTCGTGCTCTCGTTGTAAGCCAGGAGCTGTCAGTAAATCCCATGCCAACCTCTTCATGGTGCAGCTTGCACCCCTGGACCTGCTCACTTGTGATCTGGCTGCAAAACTATTCTGCAGGTAACTGGAGCTTGTCTTTGCACTGCTGCAGACCCAGGGTAGCATCACTGAAACCCCTGGATTCAGTGCATGGTTACACCAGTGGAAGTAAGAACATGCTTACCCCAGAAAAGCCCAACCAAAGCGTAAAATTCATCTGTTGAGCCTCAGCAGCCAAGAGCTGGCTGCAGGCAGTGGCCTTTAATCCAAAGTCTCCTCTGGACTTCTCTTTTGAGTCCAGGCATGTGAGCAGCTCCAGTGTCCCTGGGAAATGTTTCCTTGTAAAGCCTTTGTGAACCCGTGCATGCATTTATGCCACAGTTATCACGCGTGTAATTTAGGCTGACATCGTAATGACAGCATGGCGAGTTCAAAATGGAGCAGTAAATATAGTTGTTAGGGGGAAAAAACAAAAAAGATCCCTGCCCATCGTCCCGAATGCCTCCTCACGTCATGGGAGGGTACAGACGGAGTCCAAACACCATCAGCAATTCTGGGACCCAGCTGGAAGCTGCCTGGAGTCCAGGGCAGCCAAAGCAAACAGGCGAGAGCAGCTCTCTTTGCGGGGCAGAGCTCTCTTTGCAGATCAGAGCTTTTTTTCCTGATTTCCCCTCTTTTTGGGGGGGAGCATCCTGCACCCCCCGTATCTGCTGGCACCGGCTGAACAATTAACTCTACCGACTGTCTGCTCTTTCTCCATGTGCTCAAGATGTCTAACAGGAGATCTTTTCTTCTGCTTCTTCCAGGTTAAACCTTGTGTTTCCCACTGGCTGTGGCTGCATTCCCCAAGCTGGGCCCTGCTGACGCACACATCTGCAGGACTGGGACAATTAATTCAGCTGCTTTTCAGCTTTCCAGCAGGTTGGTACAGAATCGAGGGGCTCTGCTTGCAGGAGGAGCTGAGATACAAATGAGGTCTGAATGTGACCCCGGATCTGTAGTTAAATTGCTCCATACCTTGAGAGACAGATCATTTTGTCCCCTGCAGACAGGGAGCTGTCTTTGGATATGCAATGCCTGGCCACACGGTGAGGTTATGCTCATCTGTTACCTCTGGTCTTCAGAGAGCTCATTAACTGCTGGGTTCACATAGCAGAAGTCTGGATGAAAGTGCCATCTCCTTCCCCGGCTGTCCTTGCGGCGGATTCATGTTTCCTCTGCAAATGTTCAGCTCTGGGGTTGGGGATCCGTGTGCCTCAGAGAAACACGTGGGCAGGAAGAGTGATGCAGGGAAGTGTGGCTTTGCAGGAAGATGGTCATAGAATCACAAAATGGTTGGGTTGGAAGGGGCCTCGAAGATCACAGAAGCATAGAATGGTTTGGTTAGAGGTGACCTTGAAGATCAGAGAGCCATAGAATGGTTGGGCTGGAAGGGACCTTGAGGATCATAGAGCCATAGAATGGTTTGGTTGGAAGGGACTGCGTGTGACTGGGAGGACACTCATATGGATAGAAACTGGGTGCATTTCATCCCAAAGATGTTCTCTCCTTTTTGCTTTGGGGTTTTCCATTGGCTTTGTAGGCATTCTATTTTGGAAAGGTGATAGGGTCACAAGGTGGCCTGGGAAATGGCCACAAGGGTAGGGCCACATCAACAAATGTTTTACGCCACTGAGCCTAAGAGTTAAGTTAGAGGCGGTGCTGTAGCCATCAAATTGACCCAAATTATCCTGGGTTAAATTACCATGGGGAGGCACTGGCATCTTTTAGGGGGTCAGCTGTGTGGGGCAGGGTGCCCTCTGCACTCCACGATTCTATGAAACTTTTGCCCCATGTTGGGGTTGGCCATGGGAGCATGGGCTGAGGCCAGTAGTCTATTTCAGGTTATGGCTTTCAGTTGTAGCAGGGGAAGTTCAAGTTGGATATTAGGAACAATTTCTTCTCCAGAGTGATCAGGTGCTGGCGCAGGCTGCACAGGGAGATGGTGGATTCCCCATCCCTGGAGGTGTTCCAGAGCCATGGAGATGTGGCACTGAGGGACGTGGTCAGTGGGCACGGTGGGGTGGGGTGGGTTGGAGCTGAGCGTGGGGATCGCGGGGTCTTCTCCAACCTTCATGATGCCACGATTCTGTGATTCTGCTCCTGATGCAGAGAACCAAGCAGAGTTCCTGCAGGCTGCATTGCTGCTCTGTGCAAAGCTACCACTGCTCCCCGCTGCGTGTCCCTATGGGAGCTGCTTTGCGCTGGCCGTAGCAGGACAGCCGTACGCTCAGAGCTAAGGGCTTTGACATCAATTAGCAATGAAGCAGGAAAAATCATGTTTTCGGAGGAAAATCCCCCCATGTGAGGTGAAGCCATCAATCCCCATGTTGGAGCCTGCCCATACCTGCTGCCAGCCGGCCCCATCCTGCTCCAGCACCGCTGCAGCTCCGCTCCTCGCTGCGTTCCCGCACCCCACGCCCAGCACCGAAATAGAGATCCCCCCCCCTCCCCACCCTCCCGTGACTCAGGCGGGCAGCAGCACCACGCACATCTGCTTCTCATTCCGTGTGCTCCGACCCTTTTATTTATACTCCCCGAGCCCTTCCTTTGGCATTTCTCTCTCGGGATGGAGAGGAAAACAGGGAGCGGCTCCGAGGCTTCCCTCTCCTTTCCCCAGCTAGTTTGGGACCCCCGGATGGACCCTCCCAGCTCTATGGGTGTATTTATTGCAGTAAGGCTGTGCCCAGTCCGTCGCAATCTGTCCACCCGGAAGGCCGGCAGCCAAACCAGTTTTCCATGGTTGAGTCGGGCACATTTTCCATCGTGTTTTTTGTCAGGAAGCAAACCCACCCAGTGCGTGCGCCGCTCAATGGGAGCCTTTTCTTGTGTTTTTTGTTGTTGTTGTTGTTGTTGTAATTCCTTTTCCTCTCTCCGGCTGTGGCGAGGAGCGGAGGGGCTGCCCCAGGGTGAGCCCAGGAGAGCTCAGAATGGGAGGAAATGGTTTTTTTTTTTTTTTTTTTTGCTATTTTTAAGGCCGTGCTGGAAGGAAGCACCCGTCCCCAATGGAGTGGTAATGTTGTGTGCATGTAGGATATGTTATCCCATACATACACCCCGTTAAGCTAGAGGTGCAGCTCCCTTGGCACCAAGGTGGGGATGGAGGAGAGCAGCCAGAAACACATGGGCTAAAATGCCACCATCACTATCACTCACCCTGTGAGACCCCAACCAGGCACTGTGGAGGTGCTGGAGAACCTGGTTGAGCAGCTCAGGGTTCATCCTGGTGGGACATGTGAGGATTTTCCTCCTGTTCTCTCTTTTATTTTCTCTCCTTTGGGATTATTGGATGAATGGAAAGTCGGCTGCGTTATGCTTGACGTGCTCTGACACCCCAGAGGATCTATGAGCACACGAACCTGTAGGTTCACGTGTGTACATGTATATCCACACCCCGCTGGCATAGGAGGTGGAGATGTGCAGACACCAGGATTGTGTGCTGTATCGGTGACACCACACTCAGAAGTGTTCTGAACACCCAGGTGTGCCCAGGAGAGCACCAGGGCAGGAGTAGAGCCCTGCAGAAAGGAACCTTGCTGGGCACTGAGCACCTCCAGCACTGCAGCATCTCCCAAAAACCAGCAGAGAGGAGCAAAAGGGATGCAGGGCACCCTACCCTCCAACCAGCCCCAGCCTCGTTACCTAGAAGCTGCTTCATTAAAAAGAAGAGATGTTTGACAATGAGGGCAGCAAGGACTGGAATCGGTTGCCCAGAGGAGTTGTGGATGCCCCATCCCTGGAGGTGTTCAAAGTTGGTTGGATGGGGCTTTGGGCAACCTGATCTGGTGAGAGGAGTTCCTACCTGTGGTAGGGGTTGGAATTGGATGGGCTTTAAGGTCCCTTCCAATCCAAACCATATTGTGATCCTACGATGGGGGGACAGGAGTTGGATCAGAATGGCTTTAGGGTCCCTTCCAACACAAACCATGCATCCATGCGGGATGCAACCACCCCACACCCGCTCCCACAGCAGCTTTTCCCACAGCATGGTTAATTCATTTGCCCCGTTCCAATGAGTTGGTGCAGTCCTCGCAGCACCATCTGGATATGGGCTGTGCCTTCCATACAGCTCCAGTAATTATGTTTATTTGCCTGCTCAGGCTCGTTTATCACTGGGATCCCCCTTTGCCAAAACCTGCACAGCACAAGAGGTGGCCCCATCGTATGGCATTCGGTTTTAATCCAGATGCTGCCCACAGTGACCCACAGCTCCTGATTTTGGAGATTTATATGAACTCTAAAACTGGAAAGCGTGCTGGGTAATTTCAAGAAGCCAGAAAGCAGAAACGCAGCCCTTCAATTACAGGAAGCACTGAGCTGATCTCTGCTCTTGCCAGAACTCCTCTTTGCTTTTATTTGGGACCCCAACAATGTTTTCAGCATCCACGCTGTATTGGTCCTACAACGTGTGGGGCTGCTGGGTGTCACCTGGGATTCCCTGGGTGTCCAAACCTCAAACTTCGTCCTGGAGCCCAGGAGCTGGATGTAAAGGTTGGGCTGGGACCTTGGTGTAAATCTAAGGGGATGCTGGGGCTTTCAGGCTGGTTTAGGGATGGTACCAGTAGAAATAACCAGAAATCTCCCAGTCTTAACTTAAATCCCCCATGGGTTTGGGATGGGTGCAATTCCTGTTGCAGCTGATGGCAGCCAGATCCTACAGAGGATCATCAAGTCTGACTCTTATTTTCTGTGTGGATTCTGGAAATGGGAAAGAATGGCTGTCACTAAAACAGAGTAGTGCTAAAGTACAGCACTGCCAGGATTGATGGGCTGGAAAGGGTTATCCAACCCCTTTTACTTTGGATTCCCTGATGGGACTTCACGTTAATTTTGCTTTTGGATGAATCGTGGAATCACTGAGGTTGGAGAAGACCCCAAGATACTGAGTAGTGTGTGTAGGGTCCCTGCAGGCTCAGTGTGCCAGGGAGATGGTAGCTGTTGATAAGGGCAGATCCTGGTGTGCCCAAGGATTTTATTCCGAGATTAGTGTTAATACTGGAAAATCCAGTTGGCACTGGAGAGCCACCAGGCTAGAGGCCACCCATGTGATCTCAATCCCTGAAGCATTATTTACACAACCAAACCCCTTTCCCCTTCCCAGCAGCAGCCCACAATGCCTCCTCCCGTCCTCGCTCTGAGCATCCTCCCGGTCAGCGTGACCCTGTTTGCATCCTTCCTCGCACAAAAGCATCACCTTGGAAACCTCTGCCCTTGTCTACCTTGCCTAGATCTAAGCAAAATCACCATTATTATTTTTTTTCTGGGGGGGGGGGGGGGGGGGTGGAAGGGGTTCTCAGTGCTCAGGGGGTGGAGAATCCTATTATGAGCCATTTTCCTGGCTTAGCCTCGCTGTCCCCAGGCAGGGTTTGTCCCAGGGGCAACGCCGCTCCCCATCAGCCAGCAATATTACCATCAAGCTGCTCCCCTCCCACCGCACCCCTGGGCCTGCTGTCCATCATCCCCACGAGAAATCCAACGATTCCCCTGCAGGGAGACAGGAATGGGTGCTCAGCAGCGGGGCAGAACGATGCAGGTGAAGCAGCACCGCCCCACCTTCCAGCCGCAGGGGGAAGCGCTGGGTGCGAGGGCGGGTGGTTAATCATACCTTGTGCTGGAGACAAGATGTTCAGCAGGGAGGCGTGCTTAGGGAAATATTTGCCTTTTTGGTTTTTACATCCTCCAGCCCTTCAACGTGAGGTTTATGGATCCCAGCGCTCGCTCTGTGCTTCTGAGGATGGAGTGAGTGGGGCTGTGCTGGGAGAGCCGTCCACCGCTGCTCCCCCGATTCCCTGTTGGTGGATAAGGCTTGGGAAGGGGGGAAAGGACCTTTCCGAGGAGGCAGTGGGGTGGGAGCATCCCTGTTGATTCAGAGCATCCCCGGTCTGGAGCTGTGCAAATCAGCGTATCTGACAGAAAGGAGCTGTTCTGTTTTGACAGATGAGGGTAATCTCGCATGCACATCTTAATTGCTTCATTAGGAAGGTGCAAATAAACCCGGGGCAAAAAGCACTGTACATGTGGGGCTGGTGGATGGAAGAGGGAGAGCAGCCAGCCCACCCCGGCTGCAGGGATTGGGAAAGAGCAGAGGGAAGGAAGAGTAGCAGCAGAGCCAAAGTGTCAGTCCCTCGGGTGCTGAGCACCACGGATGCGGGAGTTGGCGTGGAAAAGGAATGGGGATGAGCAGAGCAGCTGGGATCCTGCTGGCTGCCTCACCTGCAGCAGGATGGGGTGGCTGGGATGCTCAGCACGCTGAATGTAGCCCACATCCCTGTGGGACGCTTTGCTGGATGGTTCTGAGGTGGCCAGGATGCTCGGTGCCCTGAATGTGGGTCCAGACCCCACTGGGATGTTTTGCTGGATGGTTGGATTATTCAGATACAGAGCTTCTGCCTGCAGGGGCTGAGCATTAAGGATGCTGTGCTCCGTGAGGAGTGGGATGGTTGCATTTGGGATGAGCTTTGAGCAGTCCTGTAAGTGCACATCACAGGTGGTTATTCATCAGATTGGGACATTTCTTTCAAATGTGGGCATTACTTTCCAAGTAGCCCCGTGTGTCTGCTCCTACATGATGGAAGCACGACCAGTATAGAATCACAAGATTGGAAAAGACCTCTGAGATCCCCGAGACCAACCCCAACCCACTTCCACCATGCCCACTGACCATGTTCCCACGTGCCACATCTCCATGGTTCTGGAACACCTCCAGGGACAGGGACTCCACCACCTCCCTGTTTAGCTTGTGCCAGCGCCTGACCACTCTTTGGATAAGAAGTCCAACGTGGGAGGAGCATCTTGCAGGACCCTCACTTGAGAAAATAGGGCTTTTTTTTTTTTTTTCATGTGAAAGAGGTGGATGAGTGTGAAGCATTCCCATAAATGCAGTGTTTCAAGATGTCATCCTCAGCCTGGTTAGAACACGGCTATGCGAGGTGTCCTCCACCTTTCTTCCTTCCCAAGTTTATTTTACCAATGCTGTCATTTGCTAAGAAGTAGGATTTTCTGTGTAACTCCATGAGGTCGGTTCAGGGTTCATGTGGGGGAGTGAGATCTGTCCTCAGACACCGGGGCTGCGGATGCTGGTTTTGTGCCTGGGATTTCTAAGGACCCCACCCTGGGCTTGGGAGGAGTCAAAGGAGGGAGCTGGAGGAAGGCTCCACTCCCACCCAACCCAGCTGCCCTTTCCCAGGCGTGGGAACTACAAGGTCACTTCTCAGCCTGAGTGCCCAAGGGGAAAAATGCCCTCTCTGCAAATGTATGTAAATGAATTGCCAGGGTTGTCTTGCTTCCCACCCACCCCAAAGTATTCAAGTGCGATAAAATCACCTTCAATTTTGCTGGCATCCTGTGAAGTTATTGGCTTTCCTGAGTGCTTCGCTTAACAGAACCACATCACGGGAGGACCAGGAGTGGAAGATAAGGGAAAATGAGTCCATTTCCACCAACAGGAGCTGTGCATTGTTTTAGAAGCATAGCATCACAGAATCATGAAGGTTGGAGATGACCTCTCAGATCACCAAGTTTGACCTCAGCCCATCCCCGCTGTGCCCATTGACCATGTGTAGGCACAACAGCTGCCCTTCTCAATTCCTGCTAAACATGGAGAGCCATAACTGTGTTCCCCCCATCTTCCAATTCCAGTTTGCTCACTCTCTTGATGACGATGCATGAATTGGGAAGGATGGACCCAAGTGTTGGGGGAGAAGCAAGGATACCCACTGCAAACAATGGGCAGGGTGGCTTGATGTCCTGTTTTTGGTATCTTCTGCACTCAGAGCGTGATCTGGCGATTAGCAATTAACATAGACTGACATGAAGATGCATTTCTTCATGTGACAACCTTTTCGTGCTAATTCTCCTTCCAAACAGAAATGAAAATGACCAAGACCACAACAGAAATTTAATTTATCTTACTGATTTCATCATGGGATCATTAAGGTTGGAGAAGACCTCTAAGATCCCCATGTCCAACCCTAGCCCATCCCCACCGTGCCCACTGAACATGTCTCATTTTAGCATATCAGGCCCTAAGAAGGAAGGCGTCTCCTCCTCCCTGTCTCAGGGAATGTTTATGATCATACACTCACCTTGGAGAACACATCAGATTTGCTTTTGTTTATGGGCAGTTTAAAAGGAGATTTTCTACGGAGCTGGCGTAGCTGGTTAACATGGTGAATCCCAGCACGCTGTAATGAATCAATTTGTTTCAGACAACAACCATAATTAGCAGGGAGCTGATGCTCGGGCTGCAGGATGCAGAGCTGCATCTTCAGTCCTTGGCTGCAACCTCCAGACCTGTGGCACCTGGTCCCGTGCCAACGAGTCCAAGGACGGGACTGGAGCAAGCACAGCTCCTGGGTGAAGTCAGTCCCCAAAGCATTGTGTGGATGGGAGGGCACTCCCTCCGCAGTCCCGTTTTGGAGGTGTAGGTGCCAGCACTCAGCAGTGTGAAGCAATGCAGCATCACCCTTTCCCCACACAGCAGATCCAACGTGTGCCTGGAAAGATGTTGGCTGTGGGAGGACGTGGAGGAAGCACGATGGGGAGGGGCTCGTTGCACAAGGTTCCTGGGGGAAGGGCGTGCAAGAGGAGCACGTGGTGGTTATGAAAGGTAGAGAGGGTGGGGACTGAGGAGGAAGGAGACAGAGGAAGTACGGGAGAGGGAAGCAGAGTTAAATCCCAGAGGATGTGGAAGGGTTTAAAGGTGATGCAGAGACGAAATGGAAGCAGGTGATGGTGGGGGTGCGAGTGGGGCAGTGGGGAGGAGGACACAATGGGGAGGCAGGGTTGTTTTGGTGCTACCGATTGGGAACCCCCTGCTCATGTCCTGCTGTCTGTGTTCTGTCCTGTCCTAGGGCACTAAATGAGAATATGGCCAATGGCATTGAAGATCTTATTGGGATCCCATTCCCAAACCACAGCAGCGAGGTCCTATGTGGTCTAAATGAACAGCGACATGATGGTCTCCTCTGCGATGTCATCCTCATCGTCCAAGACCAGGAGTACCGGACCCACCGCTCTGTCCTTGCTGCCTGCAGCAAGTACTTCAAAAAACTCTTCACTACCGGCACTTTAACTGACCAGCCCTATGTTTACGAGATTGACTTTGTCAAGCCTGAAGCACTTTCTGCCATCCTCGAGTTTGCCTACACCTCAACCCTCACCATCACCGCCTCCAACGTCAAGCACATCCTCAGTGCTGCCAAGATGCTGGAGATCCAGTGCATCATCAACGTCTGCCTGGAAATCATGGAGCCCGGCAGAGGGGAGGAGGAGGAAGATGACAAAGAGGATGAAGATGATGATGAAGACGAAGATGAAGATGAGGAGGAAGAGGAGGAAGAGGAAGAAGAAGTGGAAGATTTTGTCAATCAGGAGAACCTGACTGATGGCCAAGAAGTAAGCTGTCACCAAAGCCCTTCCAAGTCTGATCTTACTGAAGAAGCATTTACCGAAGCACCTAAAGACTTTCCAAATCACTACCCGGCCAACAACACCTCTGGACACTTGGGCGTGATACGAGACTTTTCCATCGAGTCCTTGCTGAGGGAAAACTTGTACCCCAAGGCAAACATCCCAGAAAGGAGGCCAGCCCTCTCTCCTTTTGCCCCTCCCTTCTTCCCCCATCTGTGGAATGGTGATTTTAGCAGCTTTCCCCAACTCGAAGAGCCGCAGATAGACAACGGCCCCTTGGATCTGGTGATCAAAAAGAGGAAGATCAAGGAAGAGGAGGAGAAGGAAGAGCTGCCTCCGCCTCCTTTCCCTAACGACTTCTTCAAGGACATGTTTACCAACACCCCAGCAGCTCCCTTAGGGCACATTAAGGCCGAGACCGACTATAGCGCTTATCTCAATTTCCTCAGCGCTACCCAATTCGGAGGAGTTTTTCCTCCGTGGCCCCTGGAGGAAGAGAGGAAGATAAAGCCCAAGGCATCCCAGCAGTGTCCCATCTGCAACAAAGTCATCATGGGGGCCGGGAAGCTGCCCCGGCACATGAGGACCCACACAGGGGAGAAGCCGTATATGTGCAATATCTGTGAGGTCCGCTTTACCAGGTGTGCACCCGGCGTGCTGGGGGGGTGGTGGGGGCTGGCTCCGGAGCTGTTTGTCCCTTTTGTCCCCAGAAACTTAGCAGAGAGAGCAGGGCCTGGTCCCCGTCCCTTTGAGAAACAGGGAGGGAGAAGAGGGAAAGAAAGAAAATGAACTCACCCATTTGGGTGAGGTGTAGATCGTAGCTGCTCGCAGGACAAAACTTAAGGAACCAATGGGATATTTTCAACACTGGGAGAAGAGGGAGCTGGAAAACAGATGGCAGCTTGTGGCCAAAGAGGCACGGGAGCTTCATCCCTACCACGCTGGGAGATGCGTTGAGTGGGAAGGGCACTGAGTGGAGGGAAGTCATTAGTTTGGGTTTGGTTTGTGCACCATTTTGGCGTTGCTGTAGGCAGCAATCAAGTTGCACTTGTTTGATTATGACAGTGTCTGTGCTTTCTGAGGCTGGAGCAGTCCTAACGATTGCATTTTGGTTTGCAAGGGTTGGATTCATTGCCTATGCCATCAGCACCCCCTGACACCTCTGCATCAGCCTACATGGGTTGGGTACTGCACGTTGGATGAGACCAGCCCTAAGGCCAGGCTGCCCACAGATAGGCACCATTGCACCTCTCTGCACCCCAGCAGAGCCCTCAGAAGTGAAAAACTGGAGCAGGCTCCAATAGAGCTATGCACATGTCATGCTGCAGCTTG
Source organism: Gallus gallus (assembly GCF_016699485.2). Lineage (NCBI taxonomy): Eukaryota > Metazoa > Chordata > Aves > Galliformes > Phasianidae > Gallus > Gallus gallus. The sequence continues at coordinate 1,819,371 of NC_052572.1, forward strand.
CTCTGAAAGTCTGGGCACATTTAACTGTAGAGCAGAGACAAATAGATTCCTGGACCTGCTCTTGCTGGGTATAATTAATATCTAATGAGTACAATCTTTACCATAATAATAATAAAGCTTTCTGACAGGAGGATGGTGCTTCAGCTCCTGGCTGTGAGCCCCATTAGGCTGAGCCAGAGGACAATAATACTCACAGTGGGCAAAGCGGAGCTGGTGACAATGGCCGGGCCCCTGGGGTGCTTCGTGTTCAGCCTCTTTTCTTCTCTCAGCTCTGTGATAGCATTCGAGTGGAATTTATGCAGATGATGGGCAAAACTATGTTTCCATGCTCCCAAAAATAAATTCCCATGCTCCTCTCCATCAACGCGGCAGCCTCTCTGTTACGATGTGTTGACACCATTCCCATAATGGGGATAATGGGAAGAAGCCCTTCTGGAGGTTGTAGTGTACGGCTGCCCAAATCTGATAGGAACGAGGGCTGTATCATTGGCTTTGGCTGGTGAAACTGAGGCATAGAGTGCTGTTGGCACTGTGAAAATGCATAGGAGGGCTCAGAGGAGAGCTTGGCTATCCCTGTCTCTGGTCCAGGCTGTGATAGAAGGGCTGGGTCAGCATCATGGAGGGGAGTACTGTGGGTCGGGTTTCTGGATGAATCCCTCCTGTGCATCCTTTCTGCATTCGTGGCACTCTGCAGGAGGAGAATCATAGAGAGAGAGAGAGAGAGAGAAAATGAGGTACTGAATGCCCACTGAATGCAATCACCATCACTTTGTGGGTCTTCACAGCCAGGGTCTGCCTCTTCCACTCCCCACTCCCAGGCCCATCTGCCCTCAGGACTTCATTTAATAGCTTGTTAATTGTTTCAACAAAGGCTGCTCAGGTTCTGCTCTGCTGTAGTGCACTGCTCCAGCCCTACAGAGAACACTGCAAATAGTTCAGCTTTCCCACCAGGACAGCCCCAGAGGGCTCAAGGAGAAACTATTGCAGCCAGAAAGGTTAACGTTATTTGTTCACATTATTCGTGCTGTGACAGCTTGCAGAGCCCTCATCGCTCTCCTAATGCAATTGCACTGAGGACGTTCACACAGGGAGGGTGTGTTTCTCCCTCTGCTTTATCCAGCGTTCTCCATCACACCCCACAGGTGCCCCAAACGCAGCACCCAGCCGAGAAGAGCACCCACCATGGTCATCCTGTATGCAGGATTTACAGGCCTGGCATGCAGTACCTTTATTAGGAACAGCGATCCTGTGAGGTTAAACATGGCATACATGGCTTTAAATTCTATTATAGGTGAAGCTGGGAGCTCTGCTTTTCATTACCGTTTCCCAACACTTCCCATTACGTGACCCTGTGTCCATCTGCCTGCAGCTCCACTGAACGTTATCCATTTGGGCTGCAATTTGCTGTGCTGCTTTGTCTGCTTCTGAGAACTGATTTCAGCACTTTGGGAGACTGAGGGGAAATGTGGCTTCGCTAAAATCTCAGAATAAGGGCATCTTTGACAGTTTCTCGTTTGGCTCTCGGGTTCCGTCCCCATGGAGCACCAGAGGTGCTTCTTTCTGCCTTCCAAAGTGCTGCATGAGCTGCAAACCTTGGGAAAGCACTGGGGCAGCTCCTTACAGGTGGTGACAAAGTGGCTTTGCTGCTTGGGGACACCTCTTTGCATCCTTCATGGAGTCCTATATCTCTGCTTAGAGGCTTGCAGACCCCTCTCAGTGGGATTTTTGTGCCTGCAGAACCCATGGAGCCCTGCCTAGGGTAGTCCCAGGTGCGATGTATTGGGCCATGAACTCAACCTGTGCTTCCTTTGCCCTCCTCCATCCATCCCCACCACCCAGGTGACCTCAGCAGCACCACTGAGGCAAGCAGGAGCACCCAGAAGAGATGCACATCCCCACGAGCAGAGCTCCAAGACCATGGGCTCTGTGTCCCCTACGCACAGCTGGGTGAAAGACACAAACATGGGTACAAATGCTGGGTCTGCTCTGCCCTGTGCATGGAGCAGTGTGAGCTCTCATGCAGATACCAGGACTAGATCATCATGCCAAAGATAGCAGAATAGCAGGAATCAGGATGTAGGCAGCAGCATGTGGGTTCTGAGAGCTGAACTTGCCAGCATCAGTGTATTTGGGCTTGTTTTTTCCTCTGCTGTCATCCTTATATCCTTTATGTGCTAATGACATTACTCCATCTACTCTCCACACTCTTCCTGATGCCTTGGAGGGATCAGACTGAAAGCATTCCCCAAATCAGTGGAGTTCTCCCACTTTGCTATTCACTTACTTTCCGTGTAGAGACCCCTCTCACGTGTTATGGCTCAGTTCATGTGCACCCAGCTTCTCTTATTACAACTGTGTGCCTCAGCTGTGAGTTTTGCAGAAGGAGAAATCACAAAATAAAGAAAAACAAACAACAAACAGATAGCTTCTGGGCTGCCAGCTAGGGGAAATATTCTGGTAGCTCTCCGTTGTTGCTTAAAAAAGAGGTGAGCTTTATAGATAGATGCCGTGGGAATGGGTGCTACACCATGCCCTGTATCTAAACCTTTTCTGAGCAGGTGCCGTCGTGCAGAGCAGCACTGTGCTGCCAGCCGCCAGCTACAAACCTGGGCTGCGGAGACACCCAGCGGCCAGATGTGGTCATCTATGCATGGGATTTACTCTAGATAGTCTGTGTGTGTGTTGAAGCATCCGCCCAGAGAGGTGTTGGCTGCCTTATCCTTGGAGACAGCCAGGTTTGGGCGGGACAGGGCTGATGGAGCTGTGGGCTTTACGGTTCATTCATCAGGGCAGTGGGAGCAGATGGCCTTTAAGGGTCCTTTCCAACGCTGTGATCCTACGATTCTGGGACCTTAATGATCATCCACAGAACCATGGAATGGTTGGGTTGGAAAGGTCATTAAAGATTCCTTGGAAGCACAAAACCATAGGAATGGTTTGGGTTGAAGGGACCTTGACTCCGTTCATTGCAGGGAGTTGGATGAGATGACCTTTCAGGGCCCCTTCCAGCTCAAGCAATTCTATGACTCTACGAGTTTTTCCAGTTAGTTTAGGGTGGGTTTGTCAGATTTTTCCCAACCTGAGCCATCTTGGGTTGGTCCACAGAACGCTGCAGTGCAGGGCTGAGGCCGAATTCTCTTCTTTTGCAGGCAGGACAAGCTCAAAATCCACATGCGGAAGCACACGGGAGAACGGCCCTACCTGTGCATCCACTGCAACGCCAAATTCGTCCACAACTACGACCTGAAGAACCACATGCGCATCCACACGGGCGTCCGGCCCTACCAGTGTGAGTTCTGCTACAAGAGCTTCACCCGCTCCGACCACCTCCACCGCCACGTCAAGCGGCAGAGCTGCCGGATGGCGCGGCCGCGCCGGGGCCGCAAGCCGGCAGCATGGCGGGCGGCTGGCTTGCTCTTCGGGCCGAGCGGCCCACCGGTGGAGAAGGCCTTCATGGTGCCGCCAGCCCTGGAGGAGGTGGGCGGCCTTCCCATGTGCCTTCCCGGCCCCAGCCCCGAGCACTTTCTGAGCGGGACGAAGGCGGCGTTCAGCCTGCAGGAGCTGGAGGACACCCAGAGGAAGCTGCTGCGGCGAGCACAGCTGGACATGGAGCGGAACGCGGGCATCTTCGCCTTCGCCCTTGGCCACAGCGACAACCTGGCGGCCCAACCCTTCTTCCCTCTGGCCGACCCGTGGGGCACAGGGTTCAGCGGGCTGGCGGGGTTGGGCCACGTGGCGCCCATCTCGGAGGCCACCAACTAGCTCACGGTGGGGCCGCTGCCTTCCTCCCCGCCAGACTCCGCCATGCGCTCGGGGTTGGGTCACCCAACGTTGGTGGCTCCGTCCAAGGCTGCTGTTGTCCTCAGCGCTCCCAAAATGTCACTTGCCTTAGCATGGGGCATGGCCATCCCAGGGACTCTCTGCTTGGGGGACACTGGACGCCCACGAGCCGTCCAGACTTGGGTTTGGTATGTTACATTCCTTGGCCGTTCGGGTCAAAAGGACTTTTGGGAGTTGTTGGTTGTTTTTTGTTGTTGTTGTTGTTGTTGTTGTTTTTCATGGGTTTTTTTTTTTTTTTTTTAGTTAATTCCTAACTCTGGCAACAAAACTAGTTCTGAAGGGGATCCTGGTTGGTTAGTCCTAAACCATCCAAAAAAAAAAAAAAAAAAGGCTCTAGTATCACCCAGGTGGAATCTGGGTGGAAAAGGGGATATTTTGCTTATTTCTTTTTTTCCATTTCTCAATTTCACACAGAGAACCAAACCTCATTTTGAGCATTTTCACTCCAGTTGCTTAAAAAGGTGAAGAAAGATTTGGGGGAGAATCAGAAATGTTTAGATCCGGAGCTTTGGGAAAACAAACCACGAGGGAATTCTGAAATGAGAATCATTTCAAACCAAAGATTCGGAATTGCTCACTGAGAATTCACCATTGCTGACCATGGATGTTGGTCCTCACTTCACTCTTCTGTCTAATTCCTACCTACACGTTGATGGCAAAACTCAACCACACGCTTGGGTGTCCCTGAATCTGCAGTGCTGGTTGGAAAAAATTCCGATGCACAAATTTTCCTGCTGCTGGCATCAAGGGGGCCTTGTGGGGAAGGGGCCACTGAAAAAGTTTCTTGCAGACGTGGTTGTCTGCTTGCCAGAGAGTAGAAATCATCTGTGTCCACCGTTTGCTGGTTTAGATCTAAATGCTAAGAAGTGTGGCTTTTCCTTTCCTCTGCTTCGACAAATGAAAGGGGACGAGGGGGCCGCCGTCCATCTCCATCCAGTCCTTGGCTTGCCCATGGATGGTTCCGCTCTGACGCGGATGGGGGTAGTGGAGAAAAACGTACGGAGAGAAGAAAGAAAACCTTTTGAAGCTGCATCAAACTCTTTTTCTTTTAACTCTGTGCCGACTTCCTACACGGCAATGTTTTGTAGAGGACTGGTTCCTTCAGGTGTTTATTTTGGAGTCGTTGTAAAATATCCAAAGATGCTGAGTACTGTATGATCTACAAGAACTTGAAGCACGTTGTGGGGGGGGGGAGGGGGGGGGGGGGTTGTTTTTTTGTTTTTGTCCTGATTTGTGATTTTGCTTTTTTTTTTTTTTTTTTTCCTGTTTGTCTATGGGGGAAAACATTTGCAGTTTTTCTATTTATAACTATTTTTATGTGATTGCTTTATGTACAAAACAATGGGGGAAAAAAAAAGAAAAAAAAAGAAAAAAAAAAAGGGGAGAGAGAAACACACACACCAATAAATTTGCCTTAGTTACTCACGGGACAATCACCCTTAACTTTCATTGAAGCTAGAAAGCGAATGAAAATTTTTAAAAAAAGAAAGAATTTTACGTATTTATTAAACTCTATGAATTGATGCTGTTAAATTATTAGCAGGACTTGGTGCTCTTGCCTGTGGCCACGCTGAGGAAGCTGAGCTGCCCCCCAACCTCGGCTCCACCTGTACATAGTTTTGGAAATCCAGAGCGACCACACGTTCTGCAGCACCCCACTGGATGGGGATGCTGGCATGGCAATGCTGATGGCCACTAATGAGTTAAGGTTGATTCTCCCGCGTTGCGCTGGGTTGGGTTGTACAGAGCTGGGTGCGCGTTTTGGGGCAGGTGGGTGGAGGAGAGCAAACCCTATGGTGGTGGCACACGGTGACTCCAGGCCACAGGTATTTTGGTGGGTGGGGCTGACATCCCATCCCAGCAGCAGAGCACTGTGGAAGGTGCCCAGAGAGCTGCGGGTGCCACATCCCTGGAGGTGCTCGAGGCCACGTTGGATGGGCTTTAACATCCCTTCTGAACCAACTATTCCGTGGTTCTATGGTTCTGTAATCTTTGAGGTCCCTTCCAGCCCAAGCCAGGCTGTGGTTCTGTGAGTCAATGCTGTGGGGCTCTATGCAGCTTATGGGGTGGTGGTCCTTGGTCATCTTACCCCATGTCCTGTGGTCCAGCTGTGGCAGGCCCCGACAGCGGATACCATTGTGATCCCATCATTCACACTGCAGCTAAGAAGCTGCAGAATTTCCACGTTATTTTAATGCTATTTTTTAAAAGAGGTGTAGGAGCCTGGAGGGCAGGTTGTGGGTGTCAGCAGTGGGACCCACTCCGTGTCATTCAAATTCCACACTAGAGAATAGGCACCCTGTGCCTATTGAGACACCCCCGTGCTGAACGCTCAGCTTTAGGTGTCCTCATCTTTAGGCACCTGGTTAGTGGGCATGGTGGGGATGGGTTGAACTGGATGATCTCAAAGGCCTTTTCCAAACTGAGTGATTCCACGACTGTGCCTGCCAAGTGATTTCCATCCATTGGTTGCATGGAAGCAGGCAGGAGAGTGATTCCCCTGTTCAAGTTGGGGATGGACCACCTTCAGCATCATTATGGTGGTCTCTCTTCCATCTACTCATGCGGTTTGGAAATCTAGCTTGGTCTCACTGCCCTACTTTTGCAGCGAGTTATGGTGAAGCTTCTCACCACCACTGACATTGCTGGTGTTCGGGCAGCCAGATGTTGTCCAGCCCATCCGGGGCAGGCCAGACAAACCCTACCACCTCCGCAAAGAGAGGTACAGTGCTAAGAGAGCTCTGGTCTCCCAAATCTGGCTTCGCAGCTCACGTGGTGCTGAGCATCCTTGTCAGCGCCTTCACCTTGGGGAGCGAGGTTTTCATTTTATATTTTAAATCTTGTGGCTTTCAACCTGATCTTATATTCTGATTTACTTATAATGTCAAAAAAAAAAAAAAAAAAAAAAAGGGAAAAAAAAAGAAAAAAAAGAAAAAAAAAAAGAAAAAAAAAGGACTTGCAAGGGGAGGGTGAAATGAATATGTGAAAATCGCTCGGAGGAGCCGTGTGCTAATCGGGCACATGGGAATGACGGGAAGAAAACCAGCTTTGGGAGATGCTTGTTAGCAGCAACATATGGCTACACTCTGCTCTCGAGCAGCTGCTGTCATCTGCTGGAGCACCCAGAGCAAAAAGGAAAAGAAAAAGAAAGGAAGGAAGCTTGCACTTTGGGCAGCAAGAGGCAAATATAGGGAGACCTTTTTGTTGTCGGGAATGCCTCGTGATTGGGTTCGTGGGGTCTGCTGTCACCCTGTGGCACAGCCTGCACCTCCTTGGGCTGCGTGTGACTTCCTTCCCAAGTGGAAAAACAAAACAGAGAAAAGGGAAACAGGCAAAAGCCCTTCCTGCAGAAGATGCCCCATGGCCCTGCTGCTCTCTGCCCCTTTGGCCCCAGGAGCTGTGCCACCCCGCTGGCTGTAGGGAACATACCTGTGGCGTGGAAATGCCTTTTTGTTCATTGTTCTCTTGTGTCGAACTGGTGTTTCACACGACTTGCACTATGGGCTGTAGGCAGAATGCTGTCAGATCTCTTGTTCCCCTCTCTCGTTTGGTCGCGACTCCCCTTGGCTAATGAAGCGGCTGTCCTATAGGTGTCCCTGTTGCACATTTTACACCCCTGGAGGAAAATAAAGTGTTACCGAAGCAGTGAGTGGCTCTGTGTCCTTTCTTTGTGCTGGGACGCGGGGAAGGATGGCGTGGGACGGTGGCATTGCACGAGTGGGTGCAGTGCCCTCACACGAAGCCCGCAGGAAAACAGGGGTGCCCTGGGCACATTTTGGGGTTTTTCCATCCCTCTGGGTTTTGCTGTCCACGAGCTGCCGGCAGCTCAAACCCGCACTGCCCTCGTGTGGTGGCTTGCGGACATCTCTGCCACCAGAGCAGCGCTGGCGACATCGGCTGTCAGCGGTACCCATAGGTTTGGGATCGTGGTTGTATGGGGCAGGCTCGGTCCTCCATCGAGTCCTACTGCATCTACTAACCAAAAGCTTTCTGCACACCAGCTAACCACAACGAAATCATTATTCCCGTGCTGGTGCAGACAGCCCACCCATAGCCATCTGCAGCCTCATACGGGCTCTGATTTGGGGAGGGCTGTTCCTGGATTAAAAGATTTACCTGCCTTCATCCTGGTGGAAAGGTGCCATTGGTTTCCAGAGTTAATAGGGCTGGGATTTCTCAGCAGGACCATCTTCTGCAGTGTTTGCTGGAGTTTGGCATCTTCTGTGAAACAGTTAAGGCTTATGCAGCCACCTGAGCTCTCCATAACCTGAGTTCTTAGTTAAGACACCTGATTGGATGTTTCTGGCAAGAAAAGACTGTAATGCTTCTTACTTCTGGGGGGAAACTGAGGCACAGGCTCATGGCTCCCTTGCAGCATGTGGGTACCTGAGGATGTGGTGCCAGAGCACTTGGTCCTGGCATGGTCTCTTCCAACCCAACCATTCTATGGTTCTGTGATCTTCAAGGTCCCTTCCAACCCACCATTCTATCGTTCTATGATTCTTTGACCTTAGGAGAAGGCCCCTGCTCATCAAAGGGTGGAGATCCTGAAGCCCAAACCATCTCTGGCCCAAGAGGAGGGAAGAAAAGCAAGAAAATGAGAAGCAGGGTAGAAAACAGAAACACTTTAGGGTTTGTTTTATGGCAGGTACTGTGTCCTTGCCTCCAGCATCCCTTGCCATCCACAAGGCCCAAGGCACCATCTAGCTGCAGATCCCCAGATGGGGAGGGATGCACACGGAGGGGATGTTGCATCCCACACACCCATGGCTCTGCACCAGCTGCTGCTCTGACTCCCCATATGCCAACCCATATGCTCACTCCACTTTAAACATGATGGCAGCGGTTATTTGGAGAGGAAAATGGGCAGCCAGGAGGGACCTCAAGCATCTAACTCCTGCTGTGGCCTGGTTGCCACCTATCAGGTCAGGCTGCCCAGGGCTCCATCCAACATGGCCTCCGGTACAATTTGTGAAGAAGTTGCACATGCAGTATTTTCTAGGAAAGCTCTATGGGTTCAGCCCAAAGCTCTGAAAAGTGGCAGGGGGGCGGTCTGTCCCTGTGTCACCAGGAAGGAGCTGGAGGACTCCGCACCTCCTGCAGCCATGCCATGGGCTGAGTGGCACAGTGCAATGGGTTGGGAAAGACGTTGGGATAGCACAGCGTTGAGTCCAGGGCATCTCCTGGGAAGCAGCTGAGCTTTCTTGCCTTCACTCCTCTCTTTGTAAAATGGAAATGATGACTTGATCCATCTTTGCGGAGGGGATTATGGCTTAATCCGAGGCTCTGCAGCATGGGAGCATACATTAGCCGTATCGATTGGGATGCTGCCTGCCTGCTCTTGCCGTGATCACTCCAAGGGTGCGATGGGATTTGTGACAGGAGGAGGAGGGAGGGGTTTGGGAGCTAATTGCAGTGTTAGGAGCCAGCAGGGAAGCGGGCTCATGCCAACCTGGGGGCAGCTTGCTCACTGGGACATGGGGAGTATTTGCTATCGAGGGGTTTGAGTCATGGCATGACCTCTCCTAATCTTTGTGAATGCATCATTGCCCTCGGGTGGATGTTTGCTGTCAGCTGGGATGTGATCAGTAACTCCAAGAGCTCAGATAGGTGAACAAGTTGGAATAGAGAGAGAGAGACAGACAAGCTCCAAGAACAGGAGATCAGGAAGAAATGGAACTCAGGTGTGAATGCATCATCCTATAAAAGCTGCATCTCACCTGACAAGGACCAGGTGCAGTGCAGAGCCCAAGTAAAGGCTGTGCAGAATTCAGAATCATCATCAGCTGTTCAGCATTATTCCCCTTGCTCCTGCTGCTGTGGCATTCAAAGGGAGAGCTCAGGCTGCTTTAGGAGTTTTAACTGCTATGAGATGTTTAAAATCCCAATGAAGCCGTTGTGTGAAGCTGTGTGTGTTGGTGCTTGGGCAGCCTGGAGAAACTGGCCCCAGCTGTGTTTTTTTTTTTTTTGGCTTGCTTCACATTCAGAAAAATGGTCAGAAAAGAGATGGTGCTCTTCCAGCAATGCATGCATAGAATCACAGCACAGTTGGTTTGGAAGGGACATTGAAGATCACAGAGCCACAGAATGGTTGGGTTGGAAGGGACCTCAAAACCCACAAAGCCCCAAACCCTGCTGCAGGCTAGCTTAAAACCGCCCCCCCCCCACCCCCCCCCCCCCCCCCCCTTGTCCTGTCTCAATCAGAACATGCATTAACCCCAAATGGGTAAAACCTCTGCCTAGTTCTCCATCTTGCCCAGATCACCAGTGTGAGCTGTGCTGTGCTAACCTGGGACCAACAAGGACTGCGGCATCTGGCCATACAGAGACAGGCTGGGTTGAGACCCTGACTGTTTTGTCATGAGATCCCCAGGTGGTCACCACCCATGTGAGACAGAACTCAACCCAACCCTGATCTGCAGTTGTCTCCGCTGTTGCAGAACCAAAACCTCAGAGGATCTGCATGTGCATGTCGTCCTCCAGCATCTTCGTAATTCATCGGGTTATGTCTGAAACGAGCTTCTAGCAGTATGTTTTTGTAACCATCCTTAAAATTGGATGCAGAAGGGAAGGTTTATGGGGGATAATTCATTTTATTGGGTTTTCTGCACCAGAAATAATTGCAGCCATATTTACTGCTCGAGAAAGTAAAGATGAAGCCGATAAGGGAACGGCTTTGTTTAGGGTAATGAATAATTTATGTTGTTAAATTCACCAGAGCCTTGAAGTCTGAAGGACTGATTTTTGCTTCCTTATCTGTCCCAGAAACGAGACAGAGCCTAAACCCTTGTGTGTGGTTGATGTCCATGGCTTCCATGTCACTGGGGTCATCTGTTCAGCTCTTCTGCATGGCAAAATGTAGAATTTCACCATGTCGGGGTGGTCACTGGCTGCAATTTCACCATGCAGGGGATGTGGGCTGCCTATGAGTTGGCAACGAGGCTGCTTTTGCATTCAGTGGTGAGATGAGCATCCAAGGAATAATTTCTCCTTTCCTACAACAAATATCACAGGCAGAATAAAACATAATTTTGACTATAGAGAGAGCTTTGATGGCTCATTTCCCATCTGCCAAGATAGAGGTTATGCACTGAGCCTGTAACTTCTCACTGGACTGGAGGAGCTGCTTCTAGAAAGATACCCTAAAGAAACCCCCAAACTTTATTAGGAAGTGGCAGTTCTTCCCCAGAGTGCCGTTCCTCAGGCTGTAGGCTCCTGGTATATGTGTGTCCACTTTGGATGGTCTCTGCAAGGAGGGAGGGGGGGGAGACATAATGAAAGCTGGGAGGTGTAACTACAGAGGGGCGCCAGGATGGGAGCTGCCGGCTTCTGAGAGGGAAAGCAGAACTGTTTTCCATTAGCGAGAAGACATAACGTGGGGAGAATTAATAGCAACATACCCCTCTTCTAAACAAAGAAAGGACATCTGCAGGGACACCAGCACTCAGTGGAAATTGTTATGTCTTGGAAGGAAAAAAATAAGAGAGAGAGAAAAAAAAACTCTAATCGATTTAGTTCAGTACGATCTTGGAGGTCTTGTTTTCCATCCTTGGAAGAGCAGGGAAGGCACGAGACTGTTTCCTCACATGCACCCTTGCCTGCAGTTTGCAAGTCAGCCTTCATCCAGCAGTTGAATTTTCAGCTGTCACAGAGGCAGAGAGGAGGAAAAAAGTCCAGTAACTAAGAAGGCACCTGAGGTCTTCCACAAGCAGACAGGCAGTGGCAGTAACCATCACTGGCAGAGGTGGCCAAGCAGTAGGAGCATTTCAACTTGCTTGGTGCTGAGAGCTGTCAGACAGGTGGTGAGAAGGTCTCTGGTTATGCTGGAAGCTTCTGGTTCAGGAGAGTCAACACATCAGTTGTTGATATGAGTCCTGAAGCTTCCTTCATCTTCCAGGATATTGCCCAAAAACTCAGCTTCTGTGGGTGGGAAGATACAAGAGTCTGTGCACTGCCTCCACCAGGAGAATTCCAGGACCTTCTGTCCTGGCAGCATACACCTATAAAGCATGAGTTCAATGTGTGTTGGGGCCTAAACACTGAGATCACAACTGTGCATTGCCCAAATCTTCTAACCTCATGCATGCTATTCACCATTCCTTCCTCTCTGCTTCTGCTTTTCCTTCAGTGTTTTCAGCTCTGCTCTCCAAACCCAATATTTAATCCCTTCTTGGCTACAGGAGCAGCCAAGACTGTGTTATGTTGGTTAGAAAATGGTAGGTCACAGCACGTTGAGGTGTGGAAACTGGAGGAAGGGATGGACAGGGAGGCATGGGTCATCACAGGGAAAAGGGTAAAAATCTCCCTTGGGTTTTATTCACTGTGGTTTGTAGGATGGTCCTGGTGTCAGGGAACATTCCCCAGTAGGCACTGGCTGTAGAAGGCACCATGCCACAGGCACACCCCTTGAGTTACCGTTCCTTGAGGTTATGCTTTTTCTCTTTTTCCCCAGGATCAAAATCATTTGCAAGCCTCTTTCAGGCATCCCCAGGGGAGCTGGAACTAGATGATCTTAAATGTCCCTTCCAACCCAACCATTACATGGTTCTATGATATTTAAGGTCCCTTCCAACCCAACCATTCTGTTGTTCAATGCTCCTTAGCACAGCTTCAATCCCCTTTGCTCACTTAGCACAGCTTGACCACTGAGGATAAGGAACAGGCAGAGGTTCTCAATGCCTTCTTTATGTCTGTCTTTAAAAGTCAGACAAGTTACCCTCAGGATATTCCACTCTCTGACCTGGCAGTCTCGGCTGGGGAGCAGACTAAACCCCCCACGATTCAGGAGGACACAGTCAGAGACCTGCTACTCCAGCTGGACTGCCACAAGTCCATAGGGCAGGATGAGATTCACCAGCGAGTGCTGAGGGAACTGGCAGAGGTGATAGCTGAGCCATTTTCAATCATCTATCAGCGCTCCTCATAGACTGGAGAGGTCCCAGAAAACCGGAGGCTTGCCAGCGTGACTCCCTGTTGTTGATGTACTGTTGAGCACTGACCCCTGGGGAACACCACTCGTGACCGGTTGCCAGCTGGATTTAACTCCATTCACCACCACTCTCTGGGCCCGGCCCTCCAGCCAGTTCCTTACCCAGCCAAGAATGTATTTGCCCAAGCCATGGACTGCCAGCTTCTGCAGGAGAATACTGTGGGAGATAGTGTCAAAGGCTTTGCTGAAGTCTAGGTAGACCGCATCAACAGCCTTTCCCTCATCCACCAGACGGGTCACTAGATCATAGAAGGAGATCAGGTTGGTCAAGCAGGACCTGCCCTTCGTGAACCCATGCTGGCTAGGCCTGATCCCCCAGTTGTCTCCCACATGCCGTGTGATCTCCCTTAAGACAATCTGCTCCACAACCTTCCCCAGCACCAAGGTCAGGCTGACAGGCCTGTAGTTCCCCGGATCCTCCTTGCAACCCTTCTTGTAGATGGGAGTCACATTGGCAAGCCTCCAATCTTCTGGGACCTCACCCGTCAACAAGGAGCACTGATAGATGATGGAAAATGGCTCAGCTATCACTTCTGCCAGTTCCCTCAGCACTTGCTGGTGAATCTCATTCGGTCCCATGGACTTGTGGCAGTCCAGCTGGAGTAGCAGGTCTCTGACTGTGTCCTCCTGAATCGTGGGGGGTTTAGTCTGCTCCCCAGCCGAGACTGCCAGGTCAGAGAGTGGAGTATCCTGAGGGTAACTTGTCTGACTTTTAAAGACAGACATAAAGAAGGCATTGAGAACCTCTGCCTTTTCCTAATCCTCAGTGGTCACATTCCCAGCCTCATCCAGTAAAGAATGGAGATTCTCCCTAGTCGTCCTCTTACTGTTGATATACTTGTAAAAGAGTTTCTTGTTCTTTTTTACCCCAGTGGCCAGGTTGAGTTCAAGCTGGGCTTTTGCCTTTCTGATTTTCTCCCTCCACATCTTAACAACTTCTTTGTATTCTTTCTGAATTGCCCATCCCTTCTCCCACAAGAGGTAGATTCTCTTTTTCTCCTGGAGCCTCAAGAATAGCTCCCTATTCATCCACGCCGGCCTTCTTCCATTCCGGCTCATTTTGCTGCTCGGGGGGACAGCCTGCTCCTGCGCCTTTAAGACTTCCTTCTTGAAGAGCAACCAGCCATCTTGGGCCCTTTTACTCCCTAAGACTGAATCCCAGGAGACTCCCCCTACTAGTCTTCTGAACAATTCAAAGTCCGGCCTTCAGAAGTCCAAGTTAGCAGTTTTGCTGTTCCCCCTAATATCTTTATTGATGACCTGGATGAGGGCACTGAGTGCACACTCAGTAAGTTTGCAGATGACACCAAGTTGGCTGGAAGTGTTGATCTGCCTGAGGGTAGTGAGGCCCTACAGAGGGATCTGGACAGGCTGGATAGCTGGGCTGAAGCCAATGGATGAGGTTCAGTAAGACCAAATGCCAGGTCCTGCACTTTGGCCACAACAACCCCAGGCAGCACTACAGGCTTGGGGCAGTGACTGGAAGACTGTGAAAGGAAATGGACCTGGGGGTGTTGATTGATGCTAGACTGAACATGAGCCAGCAGTGTGCCCAGGTGGCCAAGAAGGCCAATGGCATCCTGGCTTGTATCAGAAATAGTGTTCCCAGCTGGAACAGGGAAGTAATTGTCCCCCTGTACTCAGCACTGGTGAGGCCGCACCTTGAGTACTGTGTCCAGTTTTGGGCCCCTCACTTTAAGAAAGACATGGAGGCCCCAGAGCATGTCCAGAGAAGGGCAACAAAGCTGGTGAGGGGTCTGGAGCACAGACCTTATGAGGAGCGGCTGAAGGAGCTGGGATTGTTCAGCCTGGAGAAGAGGAGGCTCAGGGGAGACCTCACTGCTCTCTATAACTACCTGAAGGGAGGTTGTGGTGAGCTGGGGGTCAGCCTCTTCTCTCGTGTGACTACTGATAGGACTAGAGAGAATGGCTCAAGCTGCACCAGGGGAGGTTCAGGTTGGAAGTTAGGAAATACTACTTCTCTGAAAGGGTGGTCAGGCACTGGAATGGGCTGCCCAGAGAGGTGGTGGAGTCACCGACCCTGGAGGTGTTCAAGGAATGCTTGGACGTTGTGTTGAGGGACATGGTTTAGTGAGAACTATTGGTGATGGGTGAATGGTTGCACTGGATGATCCTGTGGGTCTTTTCCAACCTTGGTTATTCTATGATTCTATGATCCGTTTCTCTCCCTTCCCAACTCCCTCTGCTCATCAGCACTGAAAACTGAAAAAAGACACAAATGTTGATCAACCAAATATTTAAAATTCAACAGTTAATATCATTGAGATTTAACATAATGCTCCAGTGGAGGTTAATGAAAGATGGACTTGTTCTGAATGATAGAGAAAAAAAGGGAGTAATTACTTAACTGAACTCTAATTTCATTCATTGTTATTAGGTGGATTTAGATTATTGCTCGCTCAAGATTAGAGATTTGAAGTACATGGCTGAAATCCTCTTTCTAATTCAGAACTGCTAAATCCCTGGGTCTTCTTCCATTATTGTGTTTTGATTTCCATCTGAGCTCATCTTCAGGATATAACTGAGCTAAACATTTTCCCTTCTTTTCTCTGTGCTCTTCTCCTAACAGCAAGTACTGCAGGCACACTAGCACTGACACCTCTGGGTTGATAATTACAAACACCAAAGCAAACAAAAATTAATTTTATTGAAACAAAAGACACCAACAGCATGAAACCAACTAAAAAATGTCTTCTAAAGATTTTTTTGGAGGAGGGGTTCCAGGCCTTGGTTCTAAGTACACTGGCTGAGATATAAGTGCCCTTGTTCATTGCAGGAGTTAGAACAGATGATTCTTGAAGTGACCTTCCAGACCAAAAGAGTCTGTGATTATATTCCACTGGTGGTGGCTGGCATTGGTACTTGGGGACATCCTTGACATGTTGCCTGTTTCTCCTCCTCATCATTAGGTGAAGAGATGAATTATTTGAGTTATTTCCATGCAATATGGAGGAGAATTAAATGGTTATTTCAGTATCGTTTGCATGGTCAAGAGAGAAGCACTGTGACATTCAGTTTTTCTCACTGATGTCAAACCCACACACTACTCTGGGGCAGGGGGATGTCACCTCAAATTCACTGTCACATCCCAGCAACTGAATATCACACGGAGACATGGAGCAAGCGGTTCGGGATGCCTTGGGGTAGCAGAAGAGAGGATGGTGCTAGGGTAGCTGTTGAAGTGTTACCAGCTCTCAGCCAATGGGTTAGGGATAAGGGTAGGGGTAGAGGTAGGGGCAGGGGTAGAATTAGGAGTAGGGGTAAGGGTAGGAGTAGGGTTAGCATTGGGACATCTTTTATGTGTGTATGAAATGGCCAGAGCCTACACTGGGAGCCAAGGAGAACAGACAAGCACTCAGGCATTAGATGAGGGTATAATCCTCCCTAATCTCATTTCTAAACCCGGTCGCTGGAATTAGCATTCTTACCATGAGGACACTATGGCATATCATTTATTTAACAATTACTGACTCTTTGTGAAGAGGGCAATCCCCAGCCTACAACTGCACACCATCTCCTCCATCTCGCATGGAGAACATGAAGGGACAAAACCAGCAGATATGGCTTGCTACTGCTGGTGCAAATGGCAGCAAAACCATGTTTGGGTAACCATAAGCAGAAGCAAATGTGAAAGACCCTCTGCTGTCCTACAGGATCTGTAGATGCAGATAGGAAGGAAGGAAAGTCCAGTGTACACAGCAAACCCATTCACACTCTTTTACTGCCATGATACCTGGCCACGGCTCAGCACTGTTCCAGCTGCACTCTCTCAGCCAAGCCTTGGGTATGGTTTGGGATCTAGGTCAGACCAGGGACCATTAGCAACATTTTCACATTTCCATCTTGTTTTGCAAAAGGAAAGTACTGAAATTGTTGTCATTCCACAACAGCTGGTGTCTCCACTATCCCTATCGGCCCGTAGGGATAAGAGGGTGGCAGTGAGTACCTCTCAAAAGACAAGGCACATTTAGCCTGCAAATCCTGCACATTTATTTCTCTTTTGAACATTACAAACCAAAAACACACTCCAAACATCCTTTTCTGAAGAAAAAAAGTCTCATAAGTTACTGCCTTTTTTGGGTGACCCAATATCCCCACCACCGTTTCCAGCTGAGACCATTATGGAGCCATGTAATGGAGTGGAGTTACACCAGCTGCTGTGCTCAAGGGAAGGCAGAAAGTCAGGAGATGGAAGGAAATGGCTGGATTTGTTCTTGGCAATGGTCTTTTCTGTCTGGAATTGTAAATTGTAAAGATGATGACTGAAAGAGGATTCGCAAGGAAAATATTCTCCCCTATCATTTTGTTAACTCTGTAAGCTGACAGCACATCATTGTGTCCAAACAGCTTTGTGAGGAGGCTGACAGTTGGCTGTCGAGGACACAGGGTGGTGAGATGCTGTGTGCACCTCTCCTCCAGCTCCAGGGGTAATAATGGTGTCAGCAGCAAAAGGATGAGGAGAGAGCAGTCAGGGAGGGGTGATCAGACAGCAGTCAAACCCACTGGGTGTCATTTTTTGGGGCACCACCAGGACAGGGCAATTCCTACGTGGAATCCATCAGCAGAGGCATTGGGATAAATGATGGACATTGTCTTGGGCAGGATGATACCAGATTCAAGGCATGTCTTGCTGTCTTTCTTAAGAGTGGAAAGAGTTCAGACTGATTTTCCCTCCCCAGACAGTGCAGTCAGCTGTAATGCTGAGTGTTCTGTATTGCAAAATACCAGCCCTGAACTCTGTGTAGAGCACCTGGAACTCCTGAGCTGTCAAGCCCAATCATCTGGGTTCTGCTTCTGAATTACAGACATCCTGGAAAGGATCTTCCAGACAAGCTGCCCAGAGAGCTGTGGGTGCCCAAGGCATGGATGGGGCCCAGGACATCCTGAGCTGGTGAGGGGCACACAGCCCATAGCAGGGGTAGGGCTGGGGAGACTCTGAGGTCCCTTCCAACCCAAACATCCCATGGTTCTATGGTTCTGTGATCTCCAAGGCACGTTCCAACCCAAACATTCCTTGGTTCTTCTGCCTCCCTTAGCTTCAAAAGGGCTTTGTTTTCCCTCATTTTTGGCCCAAATACAAGCTGAGCTTCACAAAATTTAACACTAATTATTACACTCACTTCATAGTCCTTCAGGGCTTTGCATTCTCAGGCCACTCATGAGGATCACGTGGGGCTTTGTGTGCTCAAAATGGCCAGTCTCTGCTCTGCAAAAGCACTAACATATATCACCTGTATTATAGAAATGAATCTTAGAATTGTTGGAGTTTTAGGAAAATGCCTTAAACTTGCCAAAACTTGCCTTCAAGCTTTACTTTGTGCAAGATACTTGCATTAATGACGCAAAGGAAGGCACAAGGTCCTTGGAATGCCTCTGATACCATGTACTGCTTAGTCTGAGATCCAAACTACCCTCACTGCTTTAACCTTCAAGCCAGAGGCTGGGTAGCAAGGCACTGACTCTCAGGGACGACACTACCTCCAGGCACTGCTGATTACAAACTGCTGCAGATTACTGTTTCTGTAGATTTGGAAACTGCTTTATCTTGGAACGAACACATACTGTACTATTACTGCTTTAGCAGGGTGGTTGGACTCAATGATCTCTTGAGGTCCCCTTCCAACTCCCACAGTTCTGTGATTCTGTGATTATGGAGCATTATTCTCTCTGACTTCTTTTCTTGCTCTTTGCAGCCCACTGCTTTGATTTCAGTTGGTGCTTCTATTGATTTGTACGTGGGGTACATCCTCCCTGTTCTCTTGTAGCTCTTCCTTGCTTTCCTCCCTGCTGTGACACATAACAACAGCCTGATCAAATTCTGAATCTGTCCTTTGCAGCCTATGTTCTCTGCCTTTCTTATCTTTGGTGCTTAAAACTCCATGATCTGTAATAGGTACACCTGCAGTTGTGTTTAACTTGCATGAAGAAGCTAACTTGTGTTGACTGCAGCTAGGGATTTGGTTTGGTCACTTATTACCAGAAGATGTAACACTATTTCCACCTTCATCGTCAGTATTACTCGAAAGCATTTAAGATCTCATTACTATCTGTCATTTCTTTAAAGTGCTTAAGGTCTCATTATTATCTGTCCTTTCTTCACCTGTAAATGCCAAACTCTGAAAAGTCAGAATCTCCCCCTGCCTGCTGCTGTAAGCTGTGAGGTTTTCCTACTGCCACGTTTCATAGATGTTGACACATTTCCTCTATAGAGCAATCTGCAAAGTGCAATAAAAGCAGACACTCCAATGGGTGGCATTAAGATGGCTGTTGCAGGAAATCAAGGGTGCACATCTCAACTTTAAGATGTGGGACTGCATTTTGGAAAGCAGCAACTTCAAAAAGGACTTATGGGTCACTGTTGAAAATATTGTGAGCACATATATTCCTTTTTTTTTTTATTTTGTAGTAGTAGTAGTACACAAGAGAGGAATGTATACAAAGGAGGCAATTGAATACAAGCAGAATCATAGAATCATGGAGGCTGGAAAGACTTCCAAGATCCCCAAGCCCAACCCCATGGCCACTAAACCATGTTCCAAAGTGCCACATCTCCACTGTTCTTGAACACCTCCATGGGACTCCACAACCTCTCAGGGCAGCCTGTGCCAGTGCATCACCACTCTTGAGAAAATAAATTGCTTCTAGTGTCCAACCTGAACCTCTCCTGGCACAACATAAGGCCAATACCACTTGTCCTAAAAAGAGAAGTGTTATTATACAGTGTAAGTATTCAAATATAAGTTTAAGTCTCCATACTTTAAAAAAGACATTGGAGAAGTAAGGAGGATTTGGAATAAATGTTGAAGTCTGGAAACCTTCCTTGCAATGAGAGACCAAAGAAACTCAGCCTCATTCATTTATTTAAGAAAACCATTCAGATGTAATTCACTCCCACTTGTCAAATTCTTACATGCAATGGAGATATCTTCTTATGGATGGGAGCCTAGCAAAATAAAACCTCCCCAAAAGGTATAATGAGCTCTACGGGCATGAAGTTGAGGCTAAGCAGATTCCATACAGATAAACAAGAAATGCTCCCGCTTTCAGGCCAGGTTGTTGGATTTCTCCCAGCTCAGGCTCATGGATGGAGCTGGGCTGCCTTCTCCACGACCGATGGGCAGTAGCTCCGAGCTGCAGAGCCTGTGAGCTTGAAGAAAGGGATTCTACTGAGGAAATGATTTGGCCTTTGAAATAAATAATATAGAGGAGATGACTTGTAATGGTCTGTCTTCATCATAAATTTGAAGATTCTGGTTAAATGTTGACTTTTAACCTTTTAGTGCCTTAAATCCTGCAGCAAGAACATGGCATCAGGACAACATTCTCTGCCACATGGGAGAAAAGTTTGTCTGTGTTGTTAGAAAGGCACTCTGTAAGTAAAACAAGGCAACATTTACTTCTGCAGAGAGTAGATTTCCCTTTTCCCATCTGAAGCAATCAGCCTGACCCTTGCAATGCAGAGCCAAGTAATGGAGGTTCAACCGTTCCCCTCCCCACGGAACAGAAGCTATTGGTTGGGTTCAGGTGCTGTGAGAAGGGGGGAGATTTTTGTATAAGCTATTTACTCATCATGACAAACGCCGAGATCCGAAATAAACAGAACGACAGTTTTGTAATGATGAAGTCCCGGTATATTTCTAAAGCCTAGCTTTTTATTATGGCCATATTTTTATTTTGCCACGTCTCTACCTGCGTAACAGTAATACATGTTTTATATCTCTAAATAAAAATAAGCAAGGGAGATTTTTGCAGCTTCTCTGAATGCTTGCTGTATCTGTGCTATTCATCAAAATAACAGCAGCTATTTAAGTGATATTGCCCTAAATCACCAGTTTTTGAAAGCACAAATATTCAAAATTTGCAACTAAACCCTGGCAAGACCAATAATAACATGAAGAAAACTTCTATCTCAAAGGATTCTAGATACTTCATAGACTAATAGAGAAAATATATGGAGAAATCACTTCCAACTCCGCTACCGATGTAGCACAGATGGTGTAGAAAAGTGGGGTAAATCTCATTGAGACTAATCTATACAAACATATGCTTAATTAGCATAGTGCATCTCGCACAGGGTGAAACAGAAGCAGACTGTATTGCAATAACTGATCACAGCATAAATTGGTTTATTTTGATCCTTCCTAGGGAGGCACCAGCTATTTATTTATTTTTATTATTATTATTATTATTTTTGGTGCAGATTTCACTGTAATGATGAAATAATTTCAGTTCACTGGAAAATGAAAACAGAAGAAGGGAACGGGGATGGCAAATAAATAAATAAATAAATAAATAAAATTAATCAGAAGAATGATTGCAATTATGCTGAATGTTATTCTTTCGTCTGATCCCACTGCCTTCAACAGACCCATTCACCACGCAGATTTAAGGGTGTACACAAATCCTTGCTGGACTGAGGCCGTTAATTCAGAAACAAAGCCATTGTCCCCCAGGCCTCCTCTCAATTACTCTTGTTTATTTAAGTCAATAAAGATAAACGGGTGTAAATCTCTCTGTAAACAAGGCTATTTCACTTTAACGATGGCTTACTTGGGGTTAGCATAAATGTGTTTCTAATCAACTTCAGCTAATCCAAACTGAAGGACATAGGCAGAGGAATGGTGTTGTATTTGGGGTAATAGGAAATGATGGACGAACAACCTGAGAAAAAAAACAAACAGAGATGTTGACAACACACAGCATGTCAGATCTATACAGATCAGGAAGGCAAAGGAAAGAAATGCTATTTGCAATGGCTATGGGCAGCTGAGAGCAGCCAGGTCCTTGTTAGCAGGGTGAATCATAGAATCATGGAATCACTAAGGTTGGAAAGATCCTCAAGCCCAATCCCAACCCGTGCCTGCTGACCATGTCCCCAGCTGCCACATCTCCATGGTTCTGGAACACTTCCAGGGACAGTGACCCCACCACTTCCCTGGGCAGCCTGCGCCAGTGCCGACCGCTCTTCCAGAGAAGCAACTGTTTGCAATACCCAACATGAGCCTCCCCTGGTGCAACTTAAGGCCATAATTAAAGTGTTTTGAGTTCAAGCGGTGTAAGAAGTTCCTTGGCACTGGCTGACCACACCTACAGTTAGGCATAAAGCTGGGGCTTTGAAGCCAGGAGACTGCCATGATGTTGGGATGACCAAGTTTAAGGTATGCGTAATGTCTGTGATTGCATCTGAGCTACCAAGCCTTTGTAATTTTCCTCTATCACAACCTTACTGCCTTGACTATATGGAATTCCTGACCCATTTCAGGGAAGAGTAAAACAACTAGGCACAGGCTGTTAGGATATATGGAGAAGTTAAGATAGTTTCATCATTTACTTATGAGAATTATACCACACAAATTAAGAATGAGAATAAATAGCAGCTTTCCAGTGCCTGAAGGGGGCCTAGAGGAAAGCTGGGGAGGCACTTTTTACAAGGGTAGGTAGTGACAGGACA
Organism: Gallus gallus; assembly: GCF_016699485.2. Classification (NCBI taxonomy): domain Eukaryota; kingdom Metazoa; phylum Chordata; class Aves; order Galliformes; family Phasianidae; genus Gallus; species Gallus gallus. The sequence goes on from NC_052572.1 coordinate 1,841,672, forward strand.
AGGGGAAATGGCTTCAAACTGGGAGAGGATAGATTTAGACCAGATATCAGGATGAAATTCTTTACTGTGAGGGTGGTGAGACACTGGAACAGGTCGTCCAGAGAGGCTGTTCATGCCCCATCCCTGCAAGCATGCGAGGCCAGGCTGGATGGGGCTATGAGCCAGCTGGTCTAGAGGGAGGTGTCCCTGCCTATAGCAGGGATTGGAACTAGATGATCTTAAAGGGTCCTTCCAACCCAAACCATTCTATGATTCTATGATAAACACATAAATCTTCTGATTATGTTATGAATTTCTGCCAGGAGATGTCACTTCTAAAGATCATTGTCTAGCTCTATTACATCTGACAGACGTACTTTATAACACGAACACCAACCAGTTTGCACTCTGATAGGTCAGAAAAACGTCTCTGCTTTTAGTGTGTTATTTTACACTAATTATTTCTTAAGTCCACTTTGACAAGCTTACATCAGAGGCCATCAAGTTCTTCACGCTGTGGGACTGCTCCTTTTTATTGCTGGGTTGTGCTTTTTGCTTTTTTTTTTCTTGCATTGCTTTTAAATCTTCTCAGAGCCCGATCTGAAACCAGAGTGATTTATGTAGCGTAGGAAACGTACTCATGCATTTTGGAAGAGGTAATGAACAGGTTAGAGTTTCAACATTTCAGACACTTTTCATTACTAAAAAGATAAAAAGAAGAGCTGGAAAATGAAATGTCCTTTTATGTACTTGGCTGTTGCTCCCAGCTTTAAGTCTCGGAGTTTTTTAAAGGAGGAACACTGCTCCTTTGCACATTTTTAGTCTACTACACACTGCTATGACTGAGAAGTTTCTGGGGAAGCAGCACTGCAACCACTGATGTAAGAATCAAAGCTTTTATTGAAGGATATGCTAGAGCTTCAATAGGATGAGTTTAAGAAATCTGGGAACACTTCACAGTGCTCCTCCATGGACTCACAATCACTTTCACCATATACTATTCCCTATCTTGAGCACGCTGTCTGATCATTTTGTACCCAAACTTTGTTCGGAGCTCTCCCTTTTGTTATTTTCTGTAGAACAGATCATTTTGACACACTGTTAAGAATGACCTCAACACATAAACTATCTGCCCTGTCTCCAAGGCCCTGCATTCCTGGCAATGCACTTCATGCTTGTCTTCATCTTCACGGTGATATCTGATAGTGTCTGGTCATTTAGAAATCCCAGGTGTCTTTGAACTTATCTGATATTGGTTTTCTGTCTTTTATCTTTCGGGGGATTTGCTCACAGCCCTTGGGAAGTCAGCACACCGCGCAGTGCAGCCAATCACCATTTCATCACGTTGTCTTTAGATTACAGATTACTCCCTTTGTTCTTCCTAGCCGACAGGTGAAGAGGTGGCTGGGAAATAACCACCAGAACGTCACTCTTGAGGGTGTTGATCCCTGGGAGAGCCCTTAGAGCCCTTCCTAGAGATGCGGATGCTCTTCCACTGCAGGTTGAAATCCAAGAGGCACTGCCATCCACCTGTGCCCCACTGCTGATGTGCAAAATGTGCTGAGACGCAATGGGTTTTGTGATTTACCAGCATCTACCAACACCCAGATTCAGCACGAGGGACTGGATTTTGCTGTTTATTTTTACCAAGGGAGGCACTGTCCCTGAGGGTGCAGGTTGTGTGTCTGGGAGTGCTTTCTGGGGCGGTTGAAGTTGCAGACACACACCTTGCTTGGCTTCTCCATGGAAGCCGTGCTCCTCAGGCAGCTCCTGGGCCCTGATGCTGTCTGCTTCTTTTGCCTTCCCTTTCCTAAAGAAATGAGGCTTGCGCCATTCCCGCCTGCGAAGTGGCTGCAGCACAGAAGCTGCGTTAGGGATCAACCATGCAGAAAAGCAGAGGGGGCACTGAGGAGTCTCTGTGGAGCTGAGGGGTAGTGAGGGGCTCTGGGGGGGCTTCAAGGGGCTCCGGCTGGGGTCTAAGGGGGCTCTGAAGGGGGCGCTGCGGAGGCTCTGAAGGGACCAGACCCCACCGCAACCCACTGAAGCCGTCCACGGCGGAACGCCACCGTGACCACGGCGCCCCTCAGCGCCCACACACGCTACGCGCGACACCAAAACGCTGCCCCTTCCCAGATCAATCGCCCCCAGCGGGCGCGTCAGCCAGAGACTGACAGCCGGAATAGCCAATGACGAGCGCTGTTCCGCGGCCCCGCCTTGAGCCCGCCCACTCAGTTCCCGCCCTCCTCGTCTCTTTTTTTTTTTTTTCCGCTTACTGCCATTCCATTGGCTGCACTATCCGCCAATCGGCTGCGTGGGAAGCGTGAAGCCAATCCCCTCTCTCTTTCTTAAAGCGATAGAGGAGCAGCCAATGGGCCATCTCTCCTCCCACCTCCGTGGGCGGGCCGTGGCGGAGACCAACTAACACGGGGAGGGCGGGCGTGCAGGGCACATCGCTGAGGGAGGCGGTGGACGCACAGCTCCGAGAGGAGAGGTTGGTGTGCTACGCTCCGGCGGTGCGGGGAACAAGGCTGAGGGTCAGGGTGAGCGGCGGCAAGCGGCGGGAGAGCCGGGGTATGTTCCGGGCGGCGAGGCGGGCCTGGTGCCGGCTGGACGGGCCTGGCCCGGCGGGGGCCGCGCGGCGCCTCCTCCCCCTTTGTTGTGGTGGGGACGCTGCTGCGCTCGGGGTGGCGGGAGAGGGGATGCGGGGGGCGTCGGATCCAACGCCGGGGCCACGCAGCACCACACGAACCCGCACCGTGTGTCTGAGAGTGGTGCCTCAGTGCCCCTTGAGCTCCGGCAGCTCGGGGCCGTGCCCACCGCCCTCTGGGGAAGGACCTCTCCGTCACACGCTCCCCTTACCCATCCCGTAGCTCATGCACGGGAGAAACTGCGCTGTGATGCAGCAGCTCCTTTACAGGGCAGCGTAGCAGTCCTGTCTGTGCTGTTCTTTTTTTTGGAGGGTGAGAAGAGTGCCTCAGTGCAGCCTTCCAGCCTTTGCCCTGGGGGCATAAAAGAAGGGGGCAAAAATGGGTGAAGGGCCCTTGTGGCATCCGACAGCCCTAGAGAGCCGTTGGGTTCAACAGGCTGCAGCTCAGTTTTGTGTCTTGTTGGTTGGATGTCATAATCTGTGACTAAAGAAGCCATGTGTGTTGTGCTCCCTTTAAATCCCTTTACATTAAGTGGGTAGTTTTAAGGAGAAGTTCTGTTCGCTGGGTCCACTGCAGAAAGGTTTCTGAGAATGCTGCTCGTGGCCAACTTCCATCTGCAGCAAGAAGTTAGTCATGACAGCTGATGAGGAGCCCACTCCTAACAGCAGGTTAGTCTGTCCATAAGCGTTGCACTCTTAGCCTGGAGAGCTGCACTTTCAGACTTACTCAGGGCATTACTTTTGTGGGACTGGAGTCTGCGGTGAGACTGGTTAGTCTTTTCTCTGTCCTGCAGCCTGGAAGAACCTCTTGTTAAGTCAAAAGGCTTCTCTAACGGAGTGCGGTTGCTGTTTAGACTTTAAGAAGTGTTATCGCAGTGTTTGAGCTGTGGTTGCATGGTACATGAGTAGCTTTATTGTTTGTTCTGAGGGATGGCTTCAGAACTTCAGTGTTCACAAACTCCAGTGAATTACAGGGGAATGAGAATATAAAGAAAGGTTTGAAGTCTCCCTGCCTTGCTCCATTTGCTTAGCACTATCGTGGTGAAAGATAGCGTTGATTATCAGTGCCTTTAAGAGAGGAGTGGGGGAGGATTGCAGTAAGAATGGCTCGAACTTCAGTGTGTTCTTAGGATTGCTTTTAACAGTAATTTGGGGGTGTTTAATAACTTGTTAGAGGACTGATCTGTAATTGCGTGGTTCAGGATTGGATTGCGCTGACAGTCACCAAAAGGGACAGGGGTGAAGGTTCAGCTTTCTTTAAGGAGGAATCTGGTCATGCGTAATACAATTTGGGAGAAAACTTGTCAGTGTTCCTGAGGTTCTGTTTGATCATAGTAATAAAAATTTCACCCCCCCTTCCCCCCCCCCCCCCCCCCCCCCCCCCCCCCCCCCCCAAAAAAAAAGCACAACTGAAAAAAGTGACTGTTCTCTTTTCCCCACCTAGAAGCTAGGGGCATGGGCAAAATCAGCTGAGCTTGGATTGTGATGTATGTCTAAATGCAAGGCCCTGCTGGGTGCTCCTCCACCTTCCTGCTCCGCTTCATCTTTTAGAAGTGTTGAGCACTGGTTGATGTAATTGAGTTTATTGGAGCTCAGAAATCTCTGCTGCTGAGCGCAGATTTAAAAAACAAAACTTGTCTCCATCTGTCTAATCTCTTTCCCACAAATGTACTGGGAGAACAGGCTTGGTAGTAAGTTCTGGCTAACAGAGAATATGAATTCTGGTTGAGACTGAAGAAAACTCCCAAGTTTTCTTTCTATAAAGGGCAGTGCAAAGCGTTTTAATTACTATAAAAGTATTCTAGATTTTTCAAATGTACTCAACACTGCTTTAATGATTGTGCATGTAAATGCCCTGTAATTGAAAGCAGCCATTTATGGGCCTGACTTGCTAAGTGAGCTGTAAATTCTGCTTTTCAGATTGGATTTAATGACTTTTATCATAAAGCCACAAACTGGTTGTGAGCTGTGCCGAGAGGCAAACAATACCTAAGCTTACTTTGCCAAAATATTTGTAATTGTGGATTTGTTAAACTGAATTGCTGCAGGTCATGCGATGGGATTAGTTTTTTGTAATAGAATGGAGAGTGCAGGCAGTGCTGTGCTCAATACTCTCTGGGCTAGAAGAAATTGGCGACCGCAGAAAATCTTGCTAAACGTCGCTTTCAACTTCCTGCAGTGTTGCTGGATTACAGAAGGCAAGAATTTGTTCCAGATGACTTTTTATTGTGATTAAGTGTGTTTGACAGCCGGGGTGTGAAGGGAGACCAAGAAGAGACTGTGAGAGAGCAGCTCCTGGGTCTGCTATCGGTGTAGTCTGGGGCTTGAGCTTGATTGAATTAAGGTGGAGCAAGGTGAGCTTCATGGAAGATACTCCTCAACCTCTGCTTGTGGTGGAGGAAGGAGAGTTTAACAAAGTTGGGAAACTGTTAAGTTATGCAGATAGAAGCTGAAATAGGCACCCAAGTACCTGCTAATCAGTTCTGGGACTGCTCCTTTCAGATTTACCCAGGAGCATTTCCTTTCTAACCTAATGGAACTGACTTTTGCCTGTTACACATGGAAAATTTTAATCAAAACAAATTAGGTGAGAAGAGCTTAAAGTGCTGTGGTTTGGAATGCTCATTTGGTGCTTTTGTGGCTCTGTTGAGGTCTTTCAGTATTAAGGAGCAATGCTCTGAGTTCATAAATACTAAGTATGTGGGAAAAGTGTGCTGCTTTGCCGACAGGTGAATTGGCTGCCTGCAGCCGTGGTGCCTTTTACTGGCTTTAAGAGGATTGCTAAGATATTACTCTCATAATTATTTCAATCAGAGGTCAGTAAAATTAACATCTTCACTGCTTTCTTGTATTTCTGGCTGCATGCAATTTAGTGCCACTGGGTGAATGTGTTGTTTCTAATCTGTTAATTTTCTTGTAACAATATTTTTTTCATTACTTTGTCTGTAATTTTCAGTACTACTTAGTAACCGGAGAAAAATGCAACTTCTGAAGCTTATTTATTAATGTTGGTGCTCATTTTAGTTCTGCATATAAGAAATGTGAGTTTTCTTGTTTGATTCATAATCAGACTTCATGAAATGCATGGGAGGAAAAATGTCTGTGTTCAAAGTAGATATATGATTCTCTCCTCAATGAGCTATACTGAGGAGAAAGTTGTTATGCAAGTTTCAAGAGCCACTATGAGGCCTGAGCATAATAAACTTCAAAATCTCTGTGCACATTGAGTCTATATAATGGCATGTTGCAAAATCCTCATTCTAAGGTTGTCCCAGAGAGGGAATTGTCTTTGCTGCTGACCCCCTGGATCACAGGTAGCTTGCCTTGAACTTCAGCAGCTCATGCAGGAGCTGAGCCTGGAGCTTGGCTTTGCTGATGAAGCCATGGCCAGATGGAGCCTCTGGGGAGGCAGCGTTTCCGAGCCCTCCCCTCTGCTGAGTAATTGGCTGCAGGGCTCAGCTGGGGGTGGACCATGGCTCAGGGCTTGATTCTAGTGCCCCCAGCTCTTTTCCACCATTGACCCCACAGCAACAAATGCCAGAACCCCAAATACAGGAAGGAAACACCTGGAGCTGTCCTGTTCCAGCCTGAATGTAAGGAGAGAAGGAGGTGCATCATGTGAGTTCCAGGTGTGGTTGTTCTTCAGAAACCTGTGTATGTATAGCAGGCTTGAGCTTCTCCAGGATGATGGAAGAGGTGTCTAGAACACCTTTGGAGGATAAGAAAAAGCCCCTACTGGGACTCACGGCATGCTTTGGAGGGGTGCAGGAGCAGAATTGAAATGTCCTCTCTTGTCCTTTCCTCTAAGTTCTGTAAACAGAATGCCTTCTCTCTACAAGGAGAAAGAGCTTTTAGTTATGCTATACAGAATTCAGGTTTCCTGCAAGGTGAGATGGTTAGCACTGGGGAAATTTGTTTCAAATTCACCTGTCTTGTTCTTTGGAATAACACAGCTTAAAGATTCCAGAAGCAGGTCACAAATTTTGTTATGCTTCAGTTCAGTACAAGATGAAATGCTGCATCTTTTCTTAAAGTTTCTCAGTCTTAATGATTTTGCATTTACACAGGTGACATGGAATGCTACATATGCCATAGATTTTAAAGCTTTATCTCTCAGTGCTGTCTGGTGTAATGTAAGGTCTTGCTACGGCCTTAAACAGGTGATGCTGTAATTAATACCTTTATTATGAAGGAATTACAGGGAGGCGTGTGGAGAAGAAAGGTGGGCATTCCCTCTTCCTCTCAGGTATGTGAAACATCATGCACTGGGTGAAACTGGTATAGAATCTTGTCCATATTCCAGGATTAATGAGGGTAAAAAAAAAAAAGCTTTTAAAAATACCATAAAATGGGACTAAAACTGGGAAGAAACAAACTTTTAGACTCTCTTGAATGCTGCAAAAAAATTTCCTCAGTCTTTTAGCTTCTGTCCTCTTTATTGCAAAAGAGCACTTGAAAATGAAATTATTCTCCTATCATAATCAGCCAGATTACATAGAATAAAACCAGGAGAGATCAGGTTTCTTTATTTCAGGTTTAAGATGAATGAGCAGACTGGTATGAAATACATTGATTGCATAAGGCTTTAGAATAAATTATTCAGAAATCACTTGATATTTTTGATAGCAACACTGTGTTTATAGTGTATACCAGGCACTCAGGAAAGGAAAACTTCCCTTGAAGATTTCAGTCTGCCTGCATGCTGCCCTAAAGTTTTCCTTCATATTTTACGCTTAGTTATTGCTGGGATCATGGGCTTAACATTTAATCCCTGTTCCAGAGAACCACAGCAGAATTGAATAATAGCAGACATGATTCAAACTGCAACTTTAGAAGTTGCCAGCGATCACACTGTTTGACCAACTATAGAAACGTGTGCATGAGGAAGCGGAATATACTGTGGGGGTAGAGATGAAGCATACCACCACCATTAGGCAATCTGCGAGTTTTCCAGTTATAATCTGTTGGATCTAACAGCACGTGTTCCCTGTGTGCCAGCAGTCTGACACTGGTAGCTCTCTTTCAAACCCTTGAGTACTCAGAGCTGCTGTTTTAAGGCAACATCTGGCAAATGTGGTAAGAGTTGAAGTAGTGACAGCTTTCTGCTCCATGTCACACTTCTGCCTTGATACTAATAGTTCAACAACAATGAAACTTGGAAAGGTCTTGAAAGTTTCCCAGTAATTACGTATGGTTCTCAAATACCTCCAGTTACAATGCCTGACTGCAGAGAGGAAATTGTTCTTAATGCTCTACCTGAACTTACCCCAGGTCAACTTCTGGCTGTCGCATTTTGTCCTGTCACCGTTAACTGGGAGCAGAGGCCGACCTTCAGCTCTGTACAGCCTCCTTTGAGGGAGCTGGACAGAGCTATAAGGTCTCCCCTGAGCCTTCTCTTCTCCAGACCCAACAATCCTAGTTCCTTCAGTCGCTGCTCATAAGGCTGTGCTCCAGACCCCTCACAGCTCTGTTGCCCTTCTCTGGACATGCTCCAGAGTCTCATTGCCTTTCTTGTGATGAGAGGCTCAGCACTGAACACAGTGCTGAATACAGAGGGATGGCCACCTCCCTGCTTCTGCTGGCTGCGCAATTTCTGATACAAACCAGGATGCCTTTGGTCCTCTGGGCCACCTGTGCACACTGCTGGCTCATGTTCAGCTGAGCATCAACCAGCACCCCCAGGTCCTCTGCCTCCTCACAGCCTTCCAGCTGCTCTGCCACCAGCCTGTAGTGGGGTTGTTGTGGCCAAAGTGCAGGACCTGGCACTTGGTCTTGGTGAAGCTCATCCTGTTGACCACAGCCCAGTGATCCAGCCTGTCCAGATCACTCTGTAGGGCTTTCCTAGCCCCAGGCAGATTGATGCTTCCTCCCAGCTTGGTGTAATCTGCAAACTTCCTGAGGGTGCACTCAGTCCCCTCCTTCAGATAATCAATAAAGGTGTTAAGCAGGATTGCCCCAGCACTGTCCCCTGGGGAACACCACTCATGACCAGTTGCCAGCTGGATATATCTCCGTTCACCACCCTTCTCTGAATGGTAGTGAAAATAGTACACAGGCAGGAAAAACGATTTGCTGCTGTTGGGATGGGGCACTAAGCTAGTTGCACTGACTTCTGTCACATCAGGGTTTTTCTTAATTACTTTATTGCTGCTTTTTCCTTGCATAATTGAGGTTTATTCAACCCTGAGCATAGCTGTGCCTTGTACTTCACTGTGCCTCCTGTAGGCATGGAGTAGCGAGCATCTTCTGCATGCGTTAAGCTGAAAGATTGTCCTGTGTGTATTCGTCACAGTTGGCTGCAGTGTTAAGGTAAACAAAGTCCTGTCCTACTTGTGTCATGTTCTCTTTGCTCACCCTTTGGAAGAAACGAGATTGTTGCTGGAATAGCTTGTTGAAATGCTTACTGATACTGCTGGCAAATCTCTGACATGGCATAACCATGGCTAGAAGAGAAGTCAGAGCCTCCTAGAATCATACTTACTCTGCAGCCATGGCATATATATTATTTTCTTAAATAGTAAGATGTGAGAGTCAGTGTAACAAAGAATGTGTTGTCTATGTCCTCCTATTTAAAAATATATCGTGTTAATGTAAACATGACCACCAGATTAACAGATAAACTAGGCTTTCTGGTAGCACCTATAAAAACTAGTAAACATGTGTGAGGAAAGTGGTAGAAATCAAGTAAAGAATCTGGAAAATTCTAGTTAGTTAGGGCTGGACTGTCAGTCTTTTGGAAATGGGGAGAGGAAGATTTTTGCCTCAGACTATCTGAAAAATGTGAGAGTTCAAATGTAAACAAGTCTGAGATGCATGGGCTTTCTGCATGTAGCCGATTTCAAGACTTAAATCAATCAACATGCATTTGAGGCAGAAACACAAATTGTGATCTGTATTAAAAAAAAAAAAAGCACCAGAGAATACAGAAAATATAGATATCAGTGTTATCTCAAGGGAGAGAATACAGCAAGCTTGGACTCATCATCTCAAGGGGTGTTGTAAAGCTGAAAATAGATAAAAACACAGAGAATGTTTAGAGGGTTTGGAAGAATAGGCAATTTAACAGAGTGGTAAGTGAGACTACTGAAGTGTGTAGTTTATAATGCTGACAATCAGGGCAGTTGAAAGGTGACAAATCAGAAGCTGAAGAATTGGCAGTGTCTCTATTATATGTTAGTGAGCTCCATAAACTTGAGAAGAATGAGTGTGTGGAAGAGCAGTGATAGTGGTATTTGGTTGCAGACGTCTGTCAGTATTGGCTCCTAGGGAAAACATAGCTCAAGTGTCCTGCTCAGCCTTGGATTGAGAATGTTGGCTGCTGAGATTGTTTCTGTATTTTGCTGTAGTTGGGGCTCCAGTGTAATGCTTCTGCAGTCTGCAAGATTTGACCTGCAGCCTGACGTATTGGCCACAGTACTGTAATAATATAACACCATTGAAAGAACATTTCATTCTTATATGAAGGTGAAGTCTTTCATTTAGGATGGATGAGTTATTATTTAAAGCTCCCTGTGGAATATAACCCAGCTTTTGCTGACTTGTTGGTTCTCATTGAAACTGTGAAGGTGTGATGAAGCAGAAGTCGGCTGGGAATACCATAACCTAAAGTGTCCCAAATGAACCATTGCTGTTTTGCAGATGAGAAACCTTACTAGGTGAGGTATATTTTGGACAGAAGTGAGGAGTCTGCCTGCACGGTATGCACATAAGCTGCCTGGAAAGCTCTGATTGAGTAGCCTGAAGGTAGCATTTAATACTTGGCTACAGCAAGGTACTAACTATTACAACTAAGCGTGCTGAAGTTGGGCAGCATGATAACTTTATGGAATTCAGGTATCCAGTTACTGCCTGGAAATAAGACTAGTTCTGACTTCAGTGCAGTGCTTCTGTCTGTAGATGATGCTGTCCTCAAGCTCCAACAGCTGTCTGCTTAAAGTGATACAGCTGATTTGAGGCTTATGTTTTAATAACTGAAAGTAGCCTGATACAAACTGTAAAACTGAGAAGTATATATGTGTATATATGTATATATTACTGGCTGTCATTTCTTTGGATCGGTTTGAAGTACAAATAGGGATGAATGCCAGACATGGCTCAAACTTCAGTGTCCCTCATGGTCTTTTGCTTTATATAAATGTCCTGATTGGGTAGTTGATACTGAATGGACGGGTGTCAAAATTCAAAACAAATGGAACTGCACCAGTCAGACACCTACAAAATGAGATTTCAAATATCCTTTAATGGATTTTGAAAGACGTGATGATTTCAGTTAGTGACATCTAGGGAGGTTGACTATCTGTAGGCTCTTGAGTTATAGATAGAGCCATGGAATAAACTCAGCATCAAACTTTAAAGTGAATTTCAGATTCACGTTCTGAACTATTACCTGAATTGTTTGGAGGTGGCAAGTCCTGTAGCATTTGATAATAGAGGATCCTAATCAAGTAAAACCTCAATGCTAATATGTCTGTTTTGGTTTGCATTTTTAGCGATCAGACGGAAATCTCTAATTGTGTGCTGAGAGTTCTGTCTGGTGGAAGTCATGTCATCCATTCTGCCATTCACTCCACCGGTTGTGAAGAGACTCCTTGGGTGGAAGAAGTCAGCTGGTGGCTCTGCAGGGGCTGGTGGTGGTGAGCAGAATGGGCAAGAGGAGAAGTGGTGTGAAAAAGCGGTGAAAAGCTTGGTCAAGAAGCTAAAGAAAACAGGACAGCTGGATGAGCTTGAGAAGGCCATTACCACTCAGAACTGCAATACGAAGTGTGTGACTATACCAAGGTAAGTTCTGTTGCATTCGACATCCCTTACAACCGCTTAAGAAGTGACTAAATGTATGTTAATTTGTGTGAGCAATTTGAAAACAAAATCAGTTGCATGCTTTTGATTCTTTAAAAGTTCTTTCAAACCTGTTTTGGTTTTATGTACTGCTTGCTTCAGTTCTTAGAACTGAATCACATGCTTTGTACATTCACAATTTTTAGTAAGTTTACGATTAAGTTTTTGTTACTACCTGGATTGCAGTTTGTGTATGTTCTGGTGGTGCCTAGCACAGCTCTTCGCTCATAACACTGCCGTATGCTTTTATTTTATAACTCTCTGTATTCGGAGGGGCTTAATTGAACTTGCACTTCCACATTAAAACAAACAAAAAAAGACTAGTTTTTCCTTGGTCAACACTTCAGTCCTCTTAATTATTATTTTCAGTTGTATATGGAAGTTTTGTTGAAGTTTTACAAACTGCATCCATTTTCCCATTTGAAGGGAAGCCAGTGGAAGTAGTTTGTCTGAAGACTAATTATTACTTGTTATTGGTTAATGAAAGTGCTTTTCATTTAATAACTTAAGAGTACTTTTAGATCTTCTCTTCTGCTCCTTATATGTATGTATATTTAGGTGAACAGCTCAAATTCTACCCCTTTGACTTTCTCAACTTCATTCACTGCAACTGCTGTGCGAGAGGCAAGGGTTGTTTGTTAAGTGTATCTCTAGGTTCATGTTGTACAGAAATACCACTGAAGGTGCGTGTATAAGCTCATCAAGGGTGCAACATGAATCTCCAATCACTGTATGGTGTGTTTCTATAAAAATGTAAGAAAGTCTGGTGACAGGAATATTTTGGGCATTTAGCCCCCTGACACTCAGGCAGTTTCTCTCTTAGAAACTATCCTATTTTATGACCTCAATTCCTGTATTACTAGCACACTGAGCCCAGCTACTTTTAAGCTTTGTTCTAATCATAGTTCCATCTATGTTCAACCGATGTCAGTAGTGGTTGCCACCTGTCAAATGTTATGGCTGTTACCTGATCATCATTTTAGCATTATCCTTTAGGTTTGATATAACTTTTTCTCTAATGGCATACCCATGGCTGCTTTCATTCTGTCCTCTATTTTCTGCTCACCTTTTGTTTCTAATGTCACCTCCCACCTGTATTTTCTTTCCAAACTTTGTGGGTTTCTCATCTGTTTTGTATACTCTCCTTGTTGTGATGGGCAGTTTTTGCTGGATTGTGAGGTACTGTTCTCACCATTCCTTGGATCAGCTGAAGGAGAACTCACCTACATTTTACTTTTCTTGACTACCGTATGAATAAGCTGGTAGCTGGAGCAATTTGGGTGGTGTTGGCATAAGGTTTAGTTTTAAACTAACAAATGGCTTTGGTGCTAACAAGCGAGATGATATCAGTACACAGACTTCATTTTCATAGCTGGCTTTTGGACTGTTGCTGTTATTTCACTTTGACAGCAGTAGTCTGGGTTCCCAGGAAAGACCAAATGTCAGCTCAGTACTGTAATGACTTCTGGAGTTTTTTGTTTTTGGATTTAGTAAGCTAATAAAACTGCTGCTTGAGACCCATTCCAATGAATTTCTTAAAGATCTGCAGATCAGCAGGGGTAAACAACAGAGGGTTGACTTGGAAACGTTTTTTTCCTTCCTTGTGGGCAAGAAGTTTGGAGTGCTCAGTTGCTGAGGTGCACTTCTGTCATGAGTGAAGGTTTGTTGGTTTTTTTTTTTTGATGGTGATTTTTGACCAGCTTTAGATTCAATTTATGACAGTTGCTTAGCTCAGCATCTCAGCAAGTGCTCTGAGATGCCCCTCTGTGGAGCTGTTGCTTTATACTGTCACTAGAAGTTTCACTTATGGTTTCAAAAGTTTCTGGTCCCATTGAAAATTTCCGTAGCTTGATAAAATAGTTAATTCTAGTATACTTTTTTCATCTCAAAACTGAGAGTGGGTTGGATGGAACTGAATAAAGCTGCCCCTTCAGAAATCTGCATACACACAGCTTTTGATAATCCCATTGCGTTGTTCTGTTTCTGGCTGTTTGTCAAGGTGACCACACAGAAAGCAGGGCTGATGCTGTGTGAGCTACCCAGGCTGCTCGTGTGAATTACCACAACTTCTTATGCAGACTAATTGAGGTTCTGAGAAAGCAGAAGCAAACAGATGGAGTGGGTGTTGGCATCACGCAGCAGGGATGCTGAGCTCCTCAGAAGTGGGTCAGTAATCTAGAGCAGAGGCTAAATAAGTGCAGAGGTCCATTTCACACCAGCCCTTCGAGTAATTTGGAGTTATCTTGCAGAATCCTCCCGGAAAGCCAGTGGGATTCTAATCTCCTAATCCTTGCCTATCCTTAAACTAAATGGAGACACCAGTTCACTTTTCTAGAATATGTAATGAATTCAGATACATTTAAGATCATGTCTTTATGCTCTCCCCTGCAGTTCTGATACAAATGGAGCACAAGAAACAAGTCAGTGAAGAAACATTTTATGTAAGACTTCTACTGGAGTAGCTACTTTCTCACTAGCATGGATTGAAAGGAGTAGTTTGTAAATAACATCAACTAAAATCCACATCCTTAACAAGACAAACCACACCATGCAGTGCAGAGCTAGCTTGCATGTTCATAGTCTGTGTTCATGGTTTAGAAAGTTGTTTCAGTGGTGGCAGAACATTTGTGCTCAAGGTAGGGAAACACAAATCCCTGGTTTCAGTACTCTTGGCTGTATCAGCTGTATGGCTCTCCTGTCTTGAAATATATAGAGATGCTCCTTGCTCCTTTTCTTTTCTTCTTTTTTTTTGGTAATAAAATCTGTTAAGTTGCTTTTTTTAAAATACCGAATAATGCAGAAATAGTACCAACAGAGATTAGCTGCAGTAGATTTTGGATAATGTTGACTGGAGTTTGTAGCTCCTATATATATTAAGGAGGAGAAAAAAAATACCAGGGAAGTAGTTGTTTGCATTGAGTTTATACTGTTTTGTGATGTCTCACGTTCTCTGGAGCTAGATTTTTGCAAACTAATTCCATCCTGTGTTGTGCTGACAGTTCCCCTGCTGGCACAGTCTGCATGAGGCAGCGTTGAACTGAGGTACAGGGTGTCACAGAGTGTAGGTGCTCTTTTTGTTCCAGTATATGTGGGAGGATAAGGAAGGGCTGGGTGCTTCCCATCAGTCTCAGCATCTGCAGCCTTCATTCATTTCAGCTTTGCATAATGAATAGAGCTTCCATGCATGCCCTGACAAGGTGACTGCTGGTTGGGAGGAAGGAACAGCTAAAAAAAGGTGTCTGTAGCAGTATACCTCTGTTTCCTTTTCCAGATGCTGTGTCCTCATGTCAGTGCTCTAGGAAGGTTTCATATAGTTGAAGACTTTCTCCTTGAGCAGACACAATTTTTCTTGGTCTTAATGGTAGTGGTTATATTAGAACTACTACATACATTTGCTTTTGTTACTGTGCTAGGAACACTATTTAGCTCTGAATTTTCATTGTGATGGGGAAGTTGAGCCTCTACAGAGGAGGTAAATTTTATCACTGCTTTATAGTAATCTACAGGCTATATACAGGCTCAGAAGAAAAATATTGAATGTGTTGACAAGTGATCTGGCAAAGTACTGGCTGAAGGAAGGTTTTAAGACCAGCTTCCTTAAGTCCCAGTTTAGGGATTTTTTGCTGTTGTGCTTTAGAGCCCAGACTGAAATGAACAGCTGCTCCCAGCAGAGAGATGGCTATCCCTCTTGCAAGCCCTTATTTTCCTGCCTGCTGTGCCACTGGAGTTTGGGAAGGTGCTCCCTGGGAAATGGTTGCTCTTCAGTTCAGTATGAATGTGGAAAATGTGGTCTTATCTGTGCCCTCTGCCCTTCTTGCTTCACAAGAGGGATAACATCCCTGTGCTGTTTCCTGATTTTCAGACACTTATTGTTGCTTGTTTTTCAGCACCCTCTCAAATGAAAAAATAAGAGAGGCTCAAATCCTATAGCTGAATTCTGGAATTTGTAGGCAGTAATTAGACTTGTGAAGCACCTGACTTCTGCTTCAAATATGAAGTGAATTCCGTGCTTTTACCATTCAGAGGCAGAGAAGAAACCCAGCAGTGGACTCCATCGTTTAGGGAATATGGAAGATTTCAAGGAAACGTTGGGTAAAATACAAAGCAGATAACTGCAAGTGAATTGTTCACTTTGAGTTGAGATTACCAGCTGCCTACTGACCAACTCCTTAATTTTGTTGTATTTCAAATGTATTCTACAAGGAGTGAGATACTTAAAGCTGTATAACCTGGTGAAAGTTCACCAATCACCTAGAGGCAAGGTCACGTGCCATGGTCCGAATTCTCCGAAACAACAAGGAATTTCTCAAGCATGCCAGCGTTGTTCTCTTGCTTGCTTGCCCCGCAGCACTCACTTCATCTTCTGCAGTGAGTTAGCAGTATGGCTAAGATAAGTAGCTTAGGCGCAGCATATTGCATGTGTTAAAACTGTTCTCTGAAAGTTGGCTCTTGTGTTACTTAACGTTAGCCTCCATACATGTAACTAAATAATGCTAATGAAGTATTTACAAAAGAGTTAGCAGCAGAAGCAAACTAGGCAAATAAAGGCATTTGTAATGATGGGACCAAGTCGAATGCTTGTGAGCAAACATATTTTAAAATGGTGAGATTTGGATGCCTTTTTCTTCATATAAATTAACAAAAAGTAAATGGTAATTCAGGTATAAAGCTCACTGTTTTCATTTAACATAACCTGTGCTACCAGTTACTTTTTTTTTTTTTTTTTTTCAAATTCCATGGGAATCTTTGTTGGGAAAGTGCTCACACAGCTGCATGCAGTCACCTAGTTTTCAGGATGCCTTTGATTATCAGTAGAGCGGAGCTGTTGAGCTAACCTGTCTTCTAGAACAGATTGTTTTTGAGCTTTTAGTACTTTTCCCCCGAATATAGTACTACAGAGAAATAAATTCCTTTTGTTCCTTCTCAGATTAAAACTGTAGAGTATGAGTGATTTCAACAGTCACCCTGGGAGACGGCAAAAGGTCCCTCAGGAAATGCTTTTAGAATTCCAACATCTGCTGTGAAGCTGTGAGGACAACAGCAGGCAGTTGGGTTGGCACAGCAGATCCTAAAATAACATTGCTATCCAGACAGAGGTGAAGTGTGTTTTCCCAGCAACACAACTTGGCAGTGTCTGTTGGTTTGTAGCTGTGATAATTCACTACTCGAGTTGAGGACGGAAATTAATTTTTAATCATAGCTCACAAACCGAGAACTGCTCTGGATAAGGAATGTTCTCAAACCATACCCTGTATTTTGGTCCATATGCATTCACTTAGACATAAATCAGTTCCACAGATGTTTGAAGACTATAGTTGAACATCTTAAGTTTCTAAAAACATGTATAGACGTTTAAGACAATACAGCAAAATACACAAAAGCACCACTTCGTTGCTGAGATTACAGAGCTTGTAAATTGTTTGCTGTTAAACCAACTCTTTTTCTCATTTTATGGTGACAGCTTTCAGCTGACTCTGTTCTGTAGCGCTGTGTTGTGCAGTCTGGATTTGGGCACCCAGAGAAAACAGCACTGCTCTGATGCTGAGCTGCCTTCCTTGGAGCCCTTTCAGAATTGGGTGACGGTAGCTGGAGCCTGGTTTTTCCAGGCCATCTTGTGCCCAAAGATAAACGCGCCCAGCCCTTCTTGATTTCCACAGACCCAGAATGGTACGTCGGCATCTGTAGGCAGAAGAAAACTGCTCATAGTTACATACAGATGAAACGATGTGCACGAGTATGAGATTGCAGAACCCTTACATGCTGTATATAATGGGAAATAAAGCATGTCAAACTTGACTTCCAGTCTCAATGAAACTTAATTTCTAAACCTGAAGTAAACAAATAGTAAGGCAGTACTGGTGACACTACTTGCATCTGCTGTGTGAAAACTATTGTTACATGTTTCCTTGACAGCTTACTTGGTGTCTTTCCCTGAAACTAAACTTTAAAAGGCAAGATAACTGAAGCCCTGCTGGTGGTCATTCCTAAATTCCTTTATTTCTTTCAGCTGATGAAAGAAAATAACTTCAGATCAACTGAAGTTATCAGTTCAGATCAACTTCAGATCACCTGTGAAAGCATCCAGCTACATGGAAGTGCCAGTTTGTCTGGCACTGATACTTGTAACTGTATATTTATAAATGCATACTCAAGGGAGTGGAATAACTACACAATATGTATTCTTGTCTTCAGGAACCAGCTTTATGCCAATACCTCTTTGAAGCCTCTTTGCAATGAGCTTGGCACTTGGAGCATTTCTTACTGAAAATCTTTTCTGAACTGAGCCGTGCTGTTTTGTAGTCCTCTTTTTTTTGAGTGGAGCCATTGTGGGTTGGGATGGATAGAGTGTAGCAGAGGGCAGCTACAGGGATGCTGAAAGCAGGGGAAGACCTGGAGTTGAGTGGTGTCACTGCCATTCCCAAACTCCTTTCTGCATGGCGTATGTTCTAGCATAGGTAAGTCACTCTTTAAAAGAAGAATTTGAAGATATATGTTTACTGTCCTTCTAGGGCACTGTTAATTTCAATTAAGAGTAATGACTATGTTCACATGTAGTTGAGTAAGGGTTTATTAAATATACTCAAATATTACTTTTGAATTTTGCACAGCTGTGGCAGTGTTTAGGACTGAATTGCTGGATCAAATTGTGCTTTAGCCATAGCTCAAACTGCAGTGTCTCATAATATTTATGTCATCCTGAAAAAGAAAGTCTTAGAGCATTGAACAAAGAATCTCAGGGCTGCCAATTTCGAGCTCGTGCAACTCAGGAAGTCACATGGCTTACCCACATAATTTGTTACTGAGTTGGTGTGCCAAGCAGAAAGTATTGGCATGTCACTGGAGTCAGATCAGCTTGTGAGAATTCAGATGTGCGAGATACTCAGCCAGTAGCAAAATGCTCTGTAGTTAAAGGAGCTTGCCCCTTGAGTCAGGAGGAAGAACTGCTGAGTTTTGAGGACCTTGTTAGTGTTAACTGATACTGTATGGAGGCTCAAGGTGTGGATTCTAATCTGAGCATTGCTGCTTTTCCCAGTGTAACCTTGTAAACTTTTAATTTGCTGTCACTTTTCAGTGTAAGTAAAAAAGAGCTTTTGTTATGCTTGCATTAGTGCCACCTCTTCACTGGCATAAAATGAATTGTTTGGTTAAAGACTCTGAGTATAAGACATCGTTCCTAATGCAGCATTACTGATGTGGAGAGCAAATTTGGAAGTGAGAATTTGCTGGCATCTCTGGAAGTTCCTTTGCTTCATGTTACTGTTGGTCCTCATGAAGATAGCTTGGGTAGTAAGAAACAGGAAGAAATAGTTAAGAGGCAGAATCAAAAATTACATGTTAAAATTGAATTTATATTCCAGTAAATGTTTATGCCAGGTTAAAAGCTGATGCTGGGGTTCAAGAACCCATAAAGTTCAGAGGGCATTTTATTGAAAATAGCTATCTGTGATTGCTTCACCCATTGTCCTGCTTAGTGGATCCCAGCACGAAGCTGTAACCAAAAAGAATAATGCCTGTGTCTGGCACCTTGTCTTACCATTAAGATGTGTTGGTGACTTCAGAACAAGTTGGCTGTGCTTTATTGACAGTATTGAGCTCTAAATTACCTCATAAATACCATTTATTTTTTCTCCAATAAAGGAATTGGGGCTGTGGTCAGCCCAAGTCTATGCTAAGCTATTCACTGGAATAGCGGAAAACTTGTGAGGGTAACTGTATCAATGCTGTGTTCTCATCACAAACAGCTCTTGTTGGCTTCTGTCATGCCGCATTGTTTGCAGCAGACCAGCAGGATACAGGAGAACAATCAGAAGCCACAGCAGGTTCACATCTCACTGCATGTGCTTCAGAGTTGGCAGAGGAACAATGAGCTTGGGGAAATCCCCTTGGATGGGTGCTGCACAGTGATCTGACTTCAGCATTTGTTTAGAAAAAGATTCCCCAAATGGTGGCTTTTTATTCTGAAATGTGTAAGTGCATTTCAGTAGGTCAGAACTGAGGGTCTTTGCTTGAAGCCTTTGCCTGTAATTTTTAGGAAACTGGCCGGATCTCCATGTACTTGGGTTGTCTTGTCTAGCCGACTGGGTAGGTAAAGCCCAGTGCAAAACAAGCTGTTGCTCAGTGTTCCTTAAATGCATGCTTAAAGTTACTGCTTGGTTAAATTGATGAGTTCCATCCTAAAACTGGTCTTCACTTCCTCTTAGTTTTGTGGGAGGCTTCAAGTCGAGTTCCTCTGTTGATATTTAAAGTAATTTAACATACACTGTAGTTCTGAAATCTTGAACGTGAAGAAGGCGTATTATCAACTGATGGGGAGGTTTTCAGCTTTATCATGGAAAGTTGTGCTGAAATAACCCTTGACTCTCTGGTGCTTGGTTGAAGAAGTCTTTTCTCTTAAACAGGTCACTCAAATGCTATTATCAAGGACTCCAGATACATTTTCCATGAGCACCTTCTGTGCATTCATGTGTTTGTAAGTCTGCAGTAGCACAGCATCTGCTTGCCAAAGCTTATTCTTTACTGTCCTTCTGTAATAAGGATCTCCCCTTCTGTGGCAGTGAGGGGGACTGAGTATGATTTTAGGAGCCATATAAAGGGAAGAATTCAGCTGTGTCCCTTTTAATGAATTCCACGAAGAATTCATTAGAGATTTCTTTGTGGAATGAACGAATATATGAGAATATATTATGAGAATGAAAATACCTTTTTCCTCTAAACATGGAGTGTCTGATGTTTTGCATTTGTCCTGAATACCTGTCTGGCAGATTGCCTTGTCAAATCACCATTAGTACCTAGAGAACCATGTTTTGTTGTCTCCTCTATCTTTCAATTAAATGGATATAGTTGGAGGAGATAATACCTGCCAGTATTGTCCCTGTGGCACACTGTATCGATGGCAAGTCTTTAAAAATGCTGTAATGCTCTGCTTGATCTTTTACTTATTGTGTGGCAACTGATTCGTATTTTGTCCAGCAACCACCCACACTTTTTGAGAAGGATTTAACCAGCTCTCCTTGCACCAGGAAGCCACGTAACTGTTTTTACTTGCATGCTAATATTCTTGAGCCTTTTAATCTCTGATCTTTGGCTGCCTTGGTACAGGGAGAGAGCTGCCACCTTCAACACAGGGTGGATGGTGGTAAATAAGAGTTGCCTCTTGACAAGTGGAAGGAGGAAGAGCAAATTATTGGACGCCCTGGGAAAGTACTTCAGCTGTTAAGCAATTGCATGTGAGGCAAGAGTGCTTGTGTGCATCAGCTTCAGTTGCATGTTCTGGGTGTGGATTATGAACTAGATGCTTAAGACTTCAGGACTTGTCTGTAACTGTAATACTTCCTTTTTGTCTATCTTTAGGCAGTGAAGCTCAATAAATAGGCTTTGATATTACTTTTACAGGATCTGTCCCATGCATACTTGCATTTTAGGGCCGTAATTCAGTGGGCCTGGTGGTGGTGGCCCAATGGTTGGACTTGAGGACCGTAGAGGCTTTTTCCAGCCATAATGATTCTATGATTTCTGTTATGAATATCTAATGTGGATTCCCACATTCTGGCCCCTGGAGTAGTTAGGCACCTTGGCTGTCAAGCTGCATTCTTGATTTTTGCCTTTACTCACCTTTCAGGCAATGTAATGTCTCAGCAAACAAAATCCATTTAAAAGAAACAAAACACGCTTTCCTGTACCTGATCATTGATACTTCTTCAAGCCTCTTTATGGGTTTTTCTTGATAGTTATTAATTTTCTTTATTATTAGTAGTATAATACAGGTATTGCTGGGAGTGAGGGCAGTGCCATTGTCTGACTTCAGTTAATTTTTATATTTACTTGTACATCAAGATTTGCTGTAGCAGTCATCACGCAGGTACTATTGGGTTCCTTTTCTCTGTATGTTGCTCTGTACTTGCTTTATGGCTCAAGTCTTACCTTCATTTGAATCCAGTTACTTAAGAATTCTGCATGTTCTGTGGACCTTAGTTATCTAATACCTGTCTTTCTTTGAATTTTTATATTCCTCATTCCTAAAGATACTCATGTCTGGATTAAGATCAATATATTCTCACACTGATTTTCTTCTAGGTGTACCCACACAAGTGGTGTAAATGTGGTGGCAGTCATTCCAGCATGATGAAGAGGCTTCTGTGCATTGAGTGCTTTAAAACACATCTCATGTTCGCTTTTCTTGTCTTCTGAAGACGGATTCATAATCCGTAGAGTTAGCACCATCCCACATACCCACTGGTTTGAGGTAGTTCATCAGAATGTCAAATCTTCAGGTTTTCTAATGTCCACCAGTTACCATACAGCCCACTCATGCAGCACTCTCAGCTGCTCACCCACTTGGAGGGTGGCAGGCTGCTGGAAAGCAATGACTAGGCTTTGCCTTTGGTAGCTGTACCAAAGCAGAAGCTTCCACTGCACCTGCAGTGACTAACAGTGGTTGGAGAACTTCAGATGAACGTCATCTTTAAATGCTTGTTTGAGGCCAGTCCTGAAATGTGCTTGCTGAGCTCTGTATATGTCTTTTGAAAGTCTGAGCTATGAGAATGCTATCAGCTGGTAACGGGACAACTTGTTGTGGGCAGATTAGCCAGTGTTATGATGGATATGGCTTCCTGTAAAGATGGCTTGTGCTTTGCCACTCTTTGATTCTGTTTAGGTCTGTCTCTGTGTTAATCCCTGTTCAGGTTGATGCAGGGAGTTATCTGTGAAGTTGCAGTGGGTGTCCTCTTAAGCCACTGTGTGATATTGCTCTTAATGCTATCGAAAGAAATGAAAAGGTGAGGACACATGGTGTGAAATGAAATTGAGATGAACCTGCTAGGTTGTCCATTCCTTACATAGCTTGTGAAGGAAAGATGTATTTACTAGTTTGACATAGCTCCTGTCCTGTGCTAGTCATCTGTAGTTGGAGCAATTCAGTGACAGTTTTAAGTATTAGAAAGGAATTGCTCAATCACCTCTTTCAGTAGGTGTGGTATAATGAGACTAGAGAACAGATGGGCATTTCTCAGCTGAACTGAGTTGCTGAGCATACTTGCTTCATAGCTGCATGCTTGAGCTGGTGCAACACCTCACTAGCTACATGGAGCTCTGAAAGGATCTTTTCTTAATGGACATTCTCAGAACATGTGTGCCTGGATAGCCTTTCTTTACTCCAGGCTTTGGATCCTTTCTCTCTTCTAGGATGTGATGTCTTGAATATCTCTGGACTTCCTGACAAAAGCTTTTCAGTGTATTGTTTTCAGATGAAATACAGTTTTGTTAATACCAGTTCATTCAAACACAGTGCTTGCTTCCAGTGCTGGGAATTTCAGAATTACAGCCTTCTGTCCCAGTGGAGTGCTGTGTTTTTATTTCTGAGGATAGTATGATAAATAGCAAAATAATGTAGCAATCAGAAAGCTTTTATTGGATATAGCAGCATTGCAAATGAAAGCATTGCAGGAGTTTCAAGGCTGCAGTTTGGGAGTGCCATCTTAACACACAGAACTGCATCCCTAGAGCTTATGGAGCCATATCTTGGTCTGTTTGTTAGTGCCTGGTTAGTCTATGGGACTTGCAGTGGTCTCTTTTTGGTGGCTTTTGAAATACTTAATTGAGAGGGAGAAATCAGCATTGTGCTTCATCTTATCACCAGTAAGCCTGCTGCAGAGATAATCGGATATAAATTGCAGCTGCTGGGTGCAGTCATGTTATCTTGGAGCAGGGAACTGCAGGGCAGGTTTCCCAGCAAAGCTGTTAGCTCTTGGTTTCCGCAGGCTGGTTGTTCGTGCTCTGTTTTCAGCCTCACCTGCATATAGCCCATGGCCAGTTCCCTGTTGGCTCTAAGTGAGCCTGCACTGTAGCTCACACCCTTTGTTTCTCAGTCCTGAACACTAGCACTTTGCAGAACTGAGGAAGCAACCTTCTGGCCCTAAGCAGAGTGATGTGCAGCTACAGGCTGAGCTATAACAGAGGGTCTTCAGTACTTTCCCCCTTCACTTTGCATCCTCTGTGGATGTTCAGTGGCTTTTTCTTTTTCCCATAGTGTTAGAGAAGTGAATTGTATCCTGCATCTCCTGCTTTTCTGGTTATTTTGATGTGTTAATGTTTTAATATGGATCCGTTTATAAGGAAAGTAACTTCAGTTGTTTTCCACAGTTCAAATGCTGTGTTTTGTATTGGATGGAATTGTTTTTACATTGTTTGGAGCCCAGGTCTTCTTAGACATTAGTTAATATCCTTTTCCTACAGTTAACATGGGAGTATCTGTTTGCTGTCTGCCTACCTGTATTCACATATCTGCTTGCTGTGGTTGTTAACACTGCCCTGCAACACAACTCACCATCTTTTTTCTTCCTTTTCTTCTCCATTCCATTGTCTGTCACAGAATGGATCTCTGTGAAAGTGCCTTGTCCAACTCCTCTTAATGATGAGTGGCACTGCAGATTTGTGTGATTATTTTTTTTTAAGGAGAATTCAGTTATGCTTTTTATTCAGCCAAGAGATTAGCTCATCTGTCTAACAGACACTTAGAAGAAAAATCATTATTTCATACTAGATTCCCAAATCTTTACACTTTCTATAGCAAGAAAGAGAGATCAGGACTTCTATGCAAGCTGCCAGTGTGTGGAAAGATAGGTCAGGTCAGAATACAGAAGCAGCTCTGCATACTTTCAATTGAAACGTGGATTTGAGGAAACCACAGTCAGGCAGATTTCATAGAAACAGTCTTGAGTGCTGAATGTAATACTGTACACAAGCCATGGAACTTGCTAATTGATGATTTGGATCAATCTCTATTACATCTCAGCCTTTCAGGTCCATCTTCTGGTTATTGTTATGTTCAAGGCCCTCATTCCAAAGGTTTGCTGTATGCTTTGTATACCTCTCTTTGAGCTTTATGGGTTCATGAACCCCAGTGTCATCAGGAAGAAAATACTGCAATAAAAGGGAAGGTTTGCTTTCATTCACCAATTGATCCTTTTTGTGCTATCAGTGGAGTAATGAATGGTGTCTTCACAGGAGTACAACTTCAATCCAGCTACACCAGTGCTGAATAGAAGCCTCAGTCAATAGAACTGTCCTTGTTTTCTGGCTCTGTGTGTTGTGTATCTTAGATGTGAGATCTTACATAGCAAAACTCAAGACTTGTGAGTATGAGGTGCAGGAAGAAGATGGTCAAGGTGGTCTTGAACATGAACTCCCAAACTTATTATTGGATGTAGATACTGAATGATGTCGTTGATTTAAGAAAATTGTAAAGGATTCAGTGCTAGTACTTTATAAATATGGAAGATAAATGTCCAACATCATTCTGTAGTGACTCCCGAGTAACTTTGGCTTTGACTAGCTTGATGAAATCTGCTTTTCAGATTTTTTTTTCCCCATTTTCTAAAGCTGCTGTGTTAGTTCCCCAAGTCTCCATGCCTGAACAGCTGCTCCGTTGCTTTGCAAGGCTACAGAGAGGAAAGTGGAATTGCAGTTATGTTTGAGTTGTGACAATATTTAACAACTTCTCTATATTCTGCTACTTGATATGTAAACATCTCTGAAGTGGTTCTGCCTTGCTTGCATCTGATGCGCTTGCTGCAGGAACTTCATTGCATACAGCGAAAGCAGCTGGAGGTTGCCAATGCTGTGAACAATTGTAGTGGTAAGATGGTTACTTTGTTCATGGTTTCTGTCCTATTATTGAGAAGACCTACTTGACCTTTATCCACCTTTATCCCCACTTGTATCAGCTGTTTTGCAAACGTGCTTGGGGCAAGTACAAGGCGATCATGGAGGGATAGGTCCACGTTCTTCGCCACTGACCATACTGCAAACACAAAGGATTTAACTTCAGCCAGTGTGTTCCAGCTCAGGGATGGTCTGTCTGTTGCTGTAGACTGTTGGATCTTTTGTGGCTTACAGCTGATTATTAGGGATTTTGATACAAATTTTGATTCCTCTGATTAGAGCATAATGTATTAAGTAAGCAATGATTACTTTCTTCTTTAAACAATGTGGGTCAAACCACTTCTGTCCCACGTTTATTCTTTATGTGCAGGTTTAAAATTCATTTCTATTTGGAGTAATGTCCAGTTTTTAGTAGGCTTATAGACATTCCAATTAGATGGTTTGTGCTGATTGGAAACATTATCTGTAATATATACACATAGGCAGTGCAAACACATTTTTGCCTATCTTTGATATTTAGGTTCTTCCTGCCCCCACATTTTTTCCTATGTGTCAGTACTTTGTGTCTTATAAAGAGAAGCTGTTTTGGCAGTGGGTCTCAGAATTGTGAAGTATTGCTGCAGCTTTCTGCTGTTTAGGTCATTTCTTGCCCAGAGTAGGGTTTTTTGGAGCTCGGATTTTCCTGTTAGAGGAAATGATGAAATGGAAGAACTGAAGGCATGCTCTGTGCTGCTGCATAGTGATAGCCACATTAAAGATTCTTCTTGCCAGAAATGTTGAATATCATCTGAGATGCTGCTCCTTATAAGCAGATAAAAAGGATTGTAACACCAACTCCTTTCCTTTTAGGGAAAGCTTCAGGCAGAATTAGGGCCGGTTCCACCCATAGCAATGAGCCTGACCCTTTCTTCTGTGATCAGTCCCAAAACTGGGATTGCGGGGCTGAATTGTCCTGGTGTTAGTGTGTAACAGCTGAACCAGATAGATGCTAGAATGTTGACTTTCCCCTGAAAATCTCAAGAGTTAGCAGTCAGTAATTGTGAGTATGCTATGAGTGTTTCTCCCTCTTCTAGAAAATAATCTTCCTGCTCGTAGAACTTCAGAACACCTGGAGAATGAGGCCAGTTTGATTCTTTAAATCCCTTAAAAATAAATGCAGTAACTTTGTAGGGTCTGCAGAGCAGCAGTCCTGACATGCCATGAGCGCTGGAGGCCACAGAATGCTGTTGTTTGCTAATCTAAATCAGTGCTGAAAACATTGATGAAATAATAAACTCCCTAGCACTTGAATAGTTGATGTTTATGTCAACAGTTAAATTGTTTTGAGCAGTGGTGAAAACCTTCCTTTCAATGAAAGTGTCCACTCCTGTGGGACAAAATAAACTAGCTTTAGGCTTTTTTTTTTTTCTTTGGAGTATAGTAAAATCTTTCCTGTGTAGACAGGGCTTCAGTCCCGCTTGGCTACAGGAGGCAGATTATATTTTGGAAATAGTGATGGTTTACCAATGCTGCAATATACAGCGTGTTCTAAACCAAAAACCCCAGTTTTGCAAAGCATAAAGCCTCAAGTGTGCTTAAGGCTGCAGTGTGAGGGCAGCCTGCTTCCTAAAGGTGAAATGGTGATACGTGTTGGCTCCTTCCCTCCTCATAAATTCAACATGCCTTATAGTGTCCCCACCACTGTGGCCAACTGCCTTCAGGGCTGTCTGCATCCAGTGCATCTGTGCTCTTGAACTCTTCCCTGTAGGACAGGGTGGCTGCAGCAGAGTTCTCAGTGCATGTGATCACAGTGGGTGGCAGCTCACCAAGCTGGTAGTGGTGTAGGAGGGCATAACTGGCATCGTGCTGGGGATGCTAGCTGCTTCCTAGAATACAGAATCTTGGTCCATGGCTTGGGGATGTTTCCAGGCAAGATTTACCTTAGAAGTACCTATGTTAGTCCTTTATTCTTCCAGAACCTTCATGGACTAAAGGAAACCTACATCTCCTAAGGGATTTAGGGCACTTTAGAAAGGTAAGTTTTTAGGAGAGAACACCTCCTGTTTTGAAGGGGGTGCAAATCCTTTGTTTCCCAAGTCTGTGCCTCCATTTATATGGCATTAGTCATTGCTTAAATATCATTCAGAATGCAGTTGCCTTCTTTGCAACCACCAGCTTTCCATGAGTCTATTGTTTGTGTTTGAATGAACCCGCTGTGTAGGTGTAGTAAAGGCAGCCCTTTACTTTAATGGAAGCCCTGTGGATGGAGAATGGTTTTGGGATGTGTATGTGCCTTACAAGAGCCCTGGTTTACTTGGCTGGGTGACACAGTGTGTGGAGGCCTGGCACCTTGTAGGCAGTGGATATTTTGTGTGAGCAGGAGAGTAGAAAGGCCATTAAGTGAACCACAAATCTATGCTGAGATAACTATTTTTGAACTACAGGACTATTTCCTGCAGGCTGTGCAGTGTATTTGGATTTTTGGACCTGGAATATAGTCCTAGTGTAGATGAGCCAGTAAGCCATTGGTATTAATCGCAGCCCAGGTAGATGTGTCCCAGAAGACAGCATTGTAAAGTGCTGAGACAGCACTGTAAAATGCAGGGTTATGGAGCAGTTTTGCTCTTTAGCTGATCAGGTGATTCTGCACCTTCTTTTCCAACACCCCCATTTGCTTCCTCACCACCTTCTTTCCCTATGGTGTCCTGGGTCCTATGATATACCTCCATCATCCTTCAGAGTCACTTCAGAGTACTGTTTGTCTTTTTATAGGTTTTGGACTATGAAATCAACTTTGACAGTTCGAATACTTACAGAGCAGAGGTTAAAAACCTCTTTTTTTCTGTTGTGAAGTAACCGTGTGGCACATGGTGCTTACAGCCCACAGTTTTGGGAAGGTGGAATCTTGACAGCATCAGCTTTTGAGCACAGTTTAGTTTAAAGAATCTGTTACTCCAGGGAATAAGCTGCTAGAGATACCTGTGTCAATTAAATGCAGCACACTGTGTCTACTTACTGTTCTTCTAGTTGAATGTGTGTGATGATTGTCTTAGAAGCAGTAGTGGTGCAGATTTAAGGACACAGGGATGTTCCCTGGTGTCTCACAGGCTGCCTGTGTGCCTTCAGGTCAATGATTCCAGTCTTTGTGTGGCTGCTGGCAGCCCACTGTGCTGGTTGAGGCACCTTAGGAGTAGCAGAGGTGCCAGGCTCTGCTGAAGCAGTGATGGTCATTATCCCTCTTCTGCCCCCTGGGATTCTGGAGAGCTGTGAATTGTCTTAGAGCATCTCACCCTCCCTGGGATGGTATTTAATTGAAGTGTGTGAGACGCGCAGGAAGGGGACCAGACTCATCCCCTCCCTTTCTGTGTGGCCCACACTTATGTTTTAATAAAGTGTCCATGGGATTGTGGTGGTTATCTGTGCTAGAAGTGCTGACAAGAACAGCATATCAGTTGGGGTTGGTAAAGAGAGGCAGAGCCTCTTTTTAAAATCTGAGGTTGGGTGAACTTCTTGTCCTTTTCTTTCTGATAAAGCTTTTCAGAGATTGTTAACTTCAAAGGTGAAATAGCCACATTTTTGGCTTTTTGCTGGTTATAAGTTGCTTGTTGCCCAAGTTTTCTCCATTTCTGAGTCTCACTGTGTGTTACTCGTGTAAAATAAATTGTCATTTCTCAGTGGTCATAGAGCATGTCTGTGGTGGACCTGAGATGGGCCCATGCCTCTGTGAACACGCTGCCCATTAATACACTTCTGCTGTTCTTTGCATTGCCTCAATCTGCTCAATTGCCTCTTTTCAACGTGTGCTTGTGTCACTGGAGGTTCCTTTTTTTGAACTTCTGTGCTTGTCACTGAACCGGTTTCCAAAAGTTGTCTCTCATTTCCTCCTGCTTGATTTCGCAATTACAGTTGTGTTGTTCTGTAGCTGGGTCCTAAAGTACGACACTGTAAATCTGTGTAAAGCTTAAATCTTGCATGCAGTAGAAAATAACAAAAATAACACCGGTGATTTAATCAAGGAGCGCACAGAAATTAGTGAGAAGCATCACTGCAATATGCTTTTCTTCAGAGACCAAGTTTTCCTGTATTGGGAGAAGCAGTAAATAAGAGTATACATGGAGAATGCGATGGCTGAATGGTGGCACCTTGGAGCCAGGCTGTGATGGTTCAGTTCCAGATACACATGGCCTGTGATTGTAATTGTAGGGCGGCTTATATTGAAAAGCAAACAGAAACAAAAAAGAAACCAACCTAGAAATGACCCTTGAAGAGAGAATTTTGGTAGGAGCTAGGCTGAGGAAGTTTTGCCTGTTTTAAAGAGCATTGCAGCTGTATCAACTACTTAAAGTCAGCATTTGTTCACCCTTTAAAAACATGATCATTTACCTCGAATCACGCGTTCCATTTTGATAGCCTCCTTCATATAGAAAATATAGCATGCGACGTCCATCCAAGTGCAAGCCTACCAGTGCTCTATCTTCTATGTGGAAGGAAGTACTCTGTACATTTCTCCATGTTTGACATCATGGTGTTTTGAATAACCACGTTCCATATTCATACCAATTTTTTGTTTTTGTTTTCAATTTATGCACAGCACTTGCTCTGAAATTTGGGGACTGAGTACACCAAACACGATAGATCAGTGGGACACAACAGGCCTTTACAGCTTCTCTGAACAAACCAGGTGAATATTCTGCCCTCTCTCCATCATAGAACCTTGTGGGAGGGATTGGCTTTGGAGGGTCTGTCATGGGATGCTTTAGCTGTAAAATAGACTAAATGCTTCTTAGGCCTCTCACGGTACAGCATTTAAAGACATTCGCTTGCCAGTTTAGCAATCCAAGTATTCTCAGCTGATGTTTTGACCAATGAAATCCTAATTGCGGAATATTCATTTTTCACGCCAGTTGAAAGAATGGGAAGACTTGTTAATGCAAGCTCTGATGGGATTTGGTATTTCTATTAACAATGTTGGGCTACTTAATTCTTTAGACCTAATCTTACAAAGTGTTTAAACTGCTTTGTATGCCATGAGCTTTCAGTTAAATCTCACTAATTGGCTCTAATACGAGCTGCTAAAGAACTGCTTGTAAATTCTTCAGTAGTTAACAGCGAGCAAATTCTGAGCAGGGTCTTTATTTTTTCATATCACATTGCTTGATTTGTGTACTGAGGTTTGTCTCCCATCCCATAACAATCATAAACATCTGCATTTGTGTTAAGCATATGCAGTCTGTCTTAAAACTAGCAAAACGTTTTCAGCTGGTAGCAAGGCAGGGGAAAGCAAGAAGATAAAGTGTGCAGCCCCTGTGAGATGTGTGTTCACACTTGTTGCATCACAGTCACACCGCCATGTGGATCCCTTGGGCAGCTGACTGCTTAGAGGCTGATTTGCAGTCCCCAGGGAATTGTTAAGCTTAAAGCCATAAAGCATCCATGCCATGGCAAAGCCTTGAGGTTTAGAAACTGAAGGGACTGTTAAGCGTGTGATTTTTCTTTCAACAACTGTCTTCTGCATTTAAAAAATGTGTATGAAGCGATCATCCCAAATACTTGGCTGGAGGTAAAGTGGCTTTTAATGACCCCTAAATTCACTGGCAATAATTTGAGCAGCTCAGAAATGAGTTAACGCTGTTTGATACCATCATTTTTCTCCCACTTGAAGCATTTTAACAAGAGTACACACGTCACTAGCAGTGTCCATCCGCTGAATTCTGAAAATGAGCAGACTGCCCTTCCTTTGTGTGTACGCTGTTGATTGAGTGATTATGAGACAGTGTGCAGCCTGTAAATCCCTCTCAACATCTTTCCCGTGTAGATCTCTCGATGGCCGACTACAGGTGTCGCATCGTAAAGGACTACCGCATGTCATCTACTGTCGCCTGTGGCGCTGGCCGGATCTTCACAGCCACCATGAACTTAAAGCAATTGAAAACTGTGAATATGCTTTTAATCTTAAAAAGGATGAAGTGTGTGTGAATCCATACCACTACCAGAGAGTGGAGACACCAGGTAGGAGGACTGCTTCTGGCTTTATAGCACCGTCTGTGTGTATGTGAGGGATGTGGTTTAGGATGGGGGTGAGTTGGGGTTGGACTTGCTGATCTTGAAGATCTTTTCCAGCTTTCATGGTTCTGTGAGTGGGGCATTTTGATGATGGGTTGATGGTTGAACTGGATGATTTTAGTGGTCTTTTCCAACCTTAATGATTCTGTGATTCTGCGAACTTGTTCAGCATAATATTTCAAATGAAAAATAGAGAAGGATGGTGTGTTCTCATGCCAGAACTGCAAGATGATTGAGGATACAGGTTTGGAGAATACCATCTGCTGAAGATTTTTAATAGGAAAGATACTGAAAAATCTTTATCAATGTGTTTAACACCTCGATAAATGCTTCCAGTAGTGCTAGCAATTTCCAGCTCTCTAAGGATGGTCCAATATGAAAGTGAACCATTCTCATTTTCTATTCTCATTAATGTGAACTAGTCATGTTCAAGAAGAATCTGCTTGTTCTAGTAATTAGCAGTACAATTGCAGTGTTAGTAGTACTGAGACGCACCTGAAGAAATTGTTAGAAGGCTTAGATTTGTCTTCTGTCTCACTTCATAGAAGTGTGAGTTTGGAGGGTCCTATTAATACTTTGACATTTTCTTTTCCAGTCTTGCCTCCTGTACTAGTGCCACGGCACACTGAGATCCTAACTGAGCTTCCTCCTCTTGATGACTACACTCATTCCATTCCTGAGAACACTAATTTCCCAGCTGGGATTGAACCACAAAGCAATTACATACCAGGTATTTTCTTACCTCCCAGCGTAAACAGTATGCTTAACATTGTGGCAGTGGAGTAAAGATGGTAATTTCATCCTCCTAAGTGATCAGATGAGTTGAAAGATGTAGCAATAAATTAAATCTTGTTGATTTCCTTTATTAATTCCAATGGAACACCTGAAAATGAAACACTGACTTAAAATTCTTTGGTCTGCAGCTCATAATTGATTGAAGTCTGCTTTGTGTATTTGTTACTACAATGTATATACAGGTTTGCTGTTAGTATTCAATATTAGGGTACTGAATTAATAAAGAATTCTTCCTCCTCTTTTGCTTCTTCCCCACCCCAAGACAAAAAAAAAAAAATCAATGCCCAACTGCCACAGTGCACACACAAGCTCCTATTCTTATTGAAATATGAAGAGTGACCTTTGTTTCCTGTCCCAATTTCCTGTTCTGTGGAATCATAGAATGGCTTGGGTTGGAAGGAACCTCAAAGATATTCCCTCCTGTTCATAGCCTCCCTTTAAGTAGTGGAAGGCCATAATGAGTCACCTTGGAGCTTTCTGGACTGAGAAAGCCCCACTCCCTCGTCCTGTCCTTGTGGAGAGTTGTTCCAGCCTTCTGATCATCCTTGTGGCCCTTTTCTGGACCATAATCTTTCCTGAGTTGAAGTCCCTAGACCTGAACACAGTACACCAGATGGGGCCTCACAAAGGCAGAGAAGGACAGTCACCTCCCTCACCCTTCTGCCTCTCATCTTCTGATGCAGCTCAGTATCCTGTTGGCATTCTGAGCTGCAAATGCTTACTGCTGGCTCATGTTTAGTTTTTCATCCACTGGGACCCCTTGTCCTTGTCAGGGTTTACCTACTCTCGAGGAGTCCTTCTCCCAGTCTGTATACATACCTGGGATTGCCCCAACCCAAGTGTAACATCTTGCACTTGGCTTTGTTGAACCTGATTGTGTTTACATGGGCCCTTCTTCCAAGCTTGCCAAGGTCCCTCTGGCTGGTGTCTCTTCTGCTGTATCAGCTGCACCACTCAGCTTGGTGTTGTCTGCGAACTTGCTGAGGGTGCACTTGATCCCACTATCTGTGTCGCTGATAAAGAGTGCCAGTCCTAAGACGGACCCCTGGAGGACACCACTCATCACCACTTCCACCTGTACACAGAGCCACTGACCACAACCCTCTGGCTGCGATCATCAAATCAGTTCTTTATCCACTGAATAGTCTAGCCTTCAAAACCATATCTCTCCAGTTAAGAGATAAGGCAGGACCATGTCAAAGGCCTTGCACAAGTCCAGGTAGATAACATCAGTTTTCTTCTGTTTGTCCACCAATGCCATTACTCCATCATAGAAGGCCACCAAATGGGTCAGGCACCATTCTGTTGGTGAAGTTGTGCTAGCTTTCTTGGATCACCTGTGCATCCCTTGTGTCCCTTTACCTGTCTTCCAGGAGGATCTGCTCCTGGATCTTCCCAGGCACAGAAGTGAGGCTCACTGGCCTGTAGTTCCCCCAGTTTCCTGCTACTTCAGGAAGTTTCCAGAAAGATAAAACTGAGCCAAGCTGCCATTTTTTTTTCATAAGTGTTTTAAGGCAATTATGTTTCAGCACCCCAGTACTGAAATAAGCTGATAATTCACATCCTTACTGGATCTGAGGAATGACTGCCTTTAAGCTCAAATGTGTGATGTACACATTTTATCTGCATGTCTAATGCAGGATGTTACATGTGTTTCCTGTAAATCTATCTGAAAGCTGAAACAGAACCAAGAAAATTGATCAATGAATTTGATCGCCTTTGTTAAATCAGTGCCAAATTTGTTGCCACATAAAGAGGTTGGAATTGGGTGATCTTTAAGATCCCTTCTAAACTAAGCCATTCTAAGATTGTGTGACAAGATTTTTAAAGAGCTATTCAAGATGCAGGAACTTGATGTTGCTTTCTTCATTTACGTATACTATTTTGGCTGAGTCTGAAGGCTTTTGATGGTGTTTGAGGACAGCTTACTGCAAAGGCACCATTTGGAAATCCAGGAAATGAGCTCAGGGAACTCTAGGTAGCTGTTTGCAAGAAGCCTGCTCAAGGTGATTGCAGGTGCTCACATGATATTCACTTCTTTATGCAGCTCACCACACCTCACCTCTTTCTCTTTGTCACTGACACTCTGCTCTTGTATTCAAGAATCATATCTGAATCTCACTTTGTTTGATGTTGATAGCTAATCTTTACTTCTTAGCTAGGTTCTGATAAGCCTTCTGTGTCTGACAGCCTCGTTTGGAGAGCCGTTTTCTGTAGTAGGAGGCCAGACTACAGTCGTGATACTATTGGTCTACAAAGAGATCGACACCACCTGTGTGTACTTCGTGTGCTTTTTCTGGGCAGGTGGTGACTGTGGAGGTGTAGGATAGCCTTCAGGGCCCTTCCAGCTTGAGCTGCAGTGTCCAGACTTCTGGCCAGGAATTGTTAATTTATTTCCAGCTGTGCTGTTCCTCACCTCTGACCCTAGAATTGTATTAATAACTGGAGGGAGTCTGTGTTCAGGCTGAGTGGATATAGAGCATAACCTGTGCCAAAAAGCCCAGATTAGCAACTGGAAACTGGAAGTGTGGGTTGGATTGGAAATTATTATTGTCCTTTACCATGTCTGTGGGCTTAACTATTAACAAAAAACAAAAAGATGGGTGGAGTCCTGTTTATCACAATGAATTCTATAAAATGTTCAAAACAAGTGTGATTTTTGTCGTCGTTCTTGCTAGTAAAGATTTCCCTCGATTTTCCTTCTAAATTCCCATTTGAATTTTTTCATACCTACATTTAGTGTGCTAGCTTTACAGAGTGAACTGAAAATAGTTCTTTTGGTTCACTTTTATTTGATCTGGTGATTTAATCAAGTTTCCTCTTGCTGACTTTCTTCTGTTTTTACTCTTCTTCTATAAATCTCTGACATGATAGTAGATACTATTTGATTTTAATTCTGAGGCAGAACTCTTTATCTTTGTTCCTGCTGTTTGGTACTACGTAATTAAATGTTTAATCTCTTAGATGTTTCAGAGACAATTCTGAAGTGATTGTAGAGATCAGTTAGCATTTACCACTTCCACTAAAGAAATTGACATTTTATCTTCAGTGAAGAGAAGACTCATGCCCAGTTCAAAGAAAATTATTTCCTGAAAGGTAGTTGGTTAGCACATTATCTGGATTACAAAGTAATTTTGAATGGAGGGAAGGAACAACCACAGTCTCCTGGGTTTTAAAGATATTTCTGTGAAATTTGACATTTTCTAGCATCAAAATGCTTTATACTTGTTGCTGAGTTTACTTTGGTCTGTGATACTCCCATGTTTCATGAAGGCTAGTGATGAGAATAGATGTTTTTTTTTCAATAGAACTTGGGATGTATCATAATAAATAGAACATGTGCATCATAACTAATTAGATAATACGCTTATTGTTAATGTGTGAAAGCAACTTTTAGGTGCCGAAGAAAAATGGATATGGGGACCAAGCTGGAAAATAACCTTTAAATCTAAAAACTTCTAAGGCGTAGGAGGGTGTCTGATCTGATGGTTATACTGCATGAAGACAGCTCCTATTTTTTTGTAGAAGTCACCAGATGGTTTTTTCATTTGTAATTCTACTAAATGTGAAAGCTGTTAATCACAATTGCAAAATTATTACTCATTGTAGTGGAAGTATGTTGTAGTGCCTGGAAAAAACAAGGGTTATCCATTAATTATGTAACATGTTGGAGCAACTGATGGGCACACAGGGATGATGCATTTTACGTAGACAGTTGGGCAGGTAACGGGTTTGAGTTCCTACTGGAAGGAAGGAAATCCAGCAGAATGAAATTCCAGTTTGATCTTCAGGTATCACACAAAGCATACAAGGAGTTGAGGACTAATCCCCAAATAGTGCATTTTGCAAGTTTCTCATCCATTTAGACTATAAATGGATTTATTTTTTTTTAACAGAAACACCACCTCCAGGATATATCAGTGAAGATGGAGAAACGAGTGACCAGCAGTTGAACCAAAGCATGGATACAGGTAACATTTCATTTTTCACCACTTTGAAGACTTGGAATTGCTTCTTGTGATCCATTTACATGTACTGGCATGTCTTCAGCCCAAGTGATGATGGCAGCAGCCTTCTGTACAACCTGTTGTGTTTCAAATTATTTCTTGTTAGGAAGGCTATATTGAAAGACCTTCTTAGTGGAGAAGTGCATAAATAAATAAATGTTCACAGACTGTGCATGAAGAGAGCTCTGCCAAATGCCCCACTGAGATGTTAATAGGCACTTTATGAGGAGGGGTAGGTTCCCAGGAGTCTGGAAAATTAAATGCAATCTGAATTCTGAATAAAGATGGGACATGCTGGAAAACTGGTTACACGTTTTCTGAGGGTTTTAAGTCTGAAGAACTCTAAGAGGAAGCTAGTCCCTAAATAACAGTCATACCTATCTGTCTGAAATAGCATCTTTTGCTCTGTGTTGTTCCAACAGGATCTCCAGCAGAGCTGTCTCCCAGCACTCTCTCTCCAGTTAACCATAGCCTGGGTAAGCTGAAAACACTTTCAAATGTTCTAGTGTGCGTGATGACTCCTCTTTATGTATACAAGTACACTAAAAATAAAGATACAATTTAGGAAAGTGAGTTTTGTTAGGAGACTACTGAGTTGGCTTCCAGATGATAAACATCATGTAGCAGGGTTAATAGCTAATTAATAACTACCCTATTTCTGCAACTGAATCTCTAGAAAAGAGAGTAAAACCTCTGAGTGTTTCAGTTTAATTTCTTTTTTAACGTTACTGAAGTGTTTTCAAGTTACAGAAAGGCAACAGAAATGTCTCCCAGTGTCTGAATTCATAGTAACAGTGGCCTAATCATTGTGCTAAGCAAGGTGCAAGTGCTAAAGTACGTGAGCTGTGCTCATTTTAGATCATCCCTTCTCCTCTTCCCACTCATCCCCTCTCTTCCTTTGTGTGAAATACTGAGTTCCATTCTTTTTATTGGGGTAGCTAAAAATGACAGCAAGCAGAATTGTAATTTGTGTAGCTTGAGGAGACTGTCATTTCTGGAAGAGAAGAAGAAGAAGAACAGCAGGGCAGATTGATTTCTTTTCAGGCTCAAATTCTGTGCTACATTTATTTCTTGCTTAATTTTTTAGATTTGCAGCCAGTCACTTACTCGGAGCCCGCATTCTGGTGTTCTATAGCGTATTACGAATTGAATCAAAGAGTGGGAGAAACCTTCCATGCATCACAACCTTCCCTGACTGTGGATGGCTTCACAGACCCATCCAATTCGGAACGGTTTTGTCTAGGTCTGCTTTCCAACGTCAACAGGAATGCAACAGTGGAAATGACAAGACGACACATAGGTAAAGATCTGGTCTTTTTCCTCTTTTAATGCTCCAGACTCCGATTTCTCTCTCTCAAGGCTGAATTACAACATAATCAGTGTTTTCTCTTTAACAGTTAAGGAATACTGTTTTCCACCTTACAACATCTTCTTCCAGAAATTATATTTTATTTTTGTAGATTATTTTTTTATTTTTTTTTTACTGCTACATCTTGAGCGGAGCCTGATTTCCTCCACACTGAATCAAAATGCTTGGGCAATAAAATTTTAGGTCTGGAGAAACCCAGGATGTGTCTGTAATAAGTGACCAAAACAGTCAGTTGTGAGGAAAAGCGAACATGTCAGGGATTCTCCCTTTTTTTAGAGAGTAGCCAATGTTTTGTTAGTAAAATTGTCTTAAAGAAAAAAGAGGAGTAGATGCTGTGGCCTTTAAAGGCCCTGCTAGTGGTAAGTAGCTTTGGGGGGAAAATCAATTGTACATTCCTTCTTACATGTGCCAGAAATAACCCATGCAGATTTTTTTCACTTTGAGACAGAACAAGATCACAATTCAAAACTGAACAATAGGATTTCATATTGGTTTCTTCTTAACGATAGGTCTAAATGAAGCCCCATTGTTTTTGTCAAAGCAGTGCAGCAAAAGGGGTATGCAGTGGGTTGGTAAATGGTGTGGGTGCATGCAAGAGGAAAGTCTATGCAAGTGGTAGACTTGCTCCTAGTTTGTCCCATCATCTTAACAGCACAAGACACTTCACATACTGCACTTCTTATTGGCACATGTTTTATTTACACTGAATCTAATCTTTTTACTTCAGTTGTGGTATTTCTGTAAGTGAAAAAGTTCTTCTGTTTGGTTACGGGGCATTACCTGGCTAGAAAATTCAGATCATGCTGTACTTAAAATTATTCTCCTTTTACTTCAAATATTGTGTGATATAAAAGCAAGTTAATGGTGTTCTGCTACAACTGTCAGCCCAGCAGTATGTTTAAGCAGATAATGGATTTCTGTTTTTGTTGTAAAGAAAAAACTTGGCCTTCTCTGAAACAGAATATCCCCGTGTTTGTTAACATGCCTGGGTCATATCACAACGAGAGTTGCTTTGAATTCTGTTCCAGGGAGGGGAGTGCGTCTCTATTACATCGGCGGAGAAGTGTTTGCCGAGTGCCTCAGTGATAGCGCGATTTTTGTTCAGAGCCCCAACTGTAATCAAAGATATGGCTGGCATCCTGCAACCGTCTGCAAAATCCCACCAGGTCAGTCGCCTACCAAAGGCCTCCTACAAAAAGAGCCCAGAGAATGGATTCACAGGATGCCGTTTGCTTTCCTTCTGATGCTTAGAAAGGGTTTTATTCTTCATGGTTTTGGTCTTTGGTGTAGCTAACACAAGTATTTGTTAAGTGTACCTTTTTTACTTTCTCTTTGTAGGATGCAATCTAAAAATCTTTAATAACCAAGAGTTTGCTGCTCTTCTGGCTCAGTCTGTGAATCAGGGTTTTGAAGCAGTTTATCAGCTTACCAGAATGTGTACCATCAGGATGAGTTTTGTTAAAGGATGGGGAGCTGAGTATAGGTAAGAAAAAGACTTTTCATTTTAGAGTTAACAGTTTTTTTCTTTCTCTAGTACACTTTTTGCAGCTGAATTGATATCTGTACATACACTACTGCAGCTGTGCTGTTTGAAAGTTGAATTTTCCTTCTCTCTCCATCAGCTGTAGGACTCCTCAGTCATAAAGAACTGATTTTCGTATTTCACTCAAGTTCACTGAGCAAGGAATTTCATCGAAGTTCCCTTCATCCTGCTTGCTGGCTTACTGTGGTGAAACCATTGACAACTTCTTGAAGTTTCAGAACTTGATATACAATTACTGTTAGACCTATCATCTCTGTGCTGTTTGGTGTGGAGTAAAATGAGTTTGTTAGGTTGTAGTGTGGGATGCAGTTGGTGAGATCCAAAAGAAAGTGTTGGGGTGACTCAGACTGCAACAGCTGGAGAACGTGGTTTTAGGGGATGGCAAATGCACTGGGACTTGTAGTGGAAAAAACTTTGAAGGAGTAAGCTGTCCATTTCTGTAGTAAAATTGCTAAAAACTGTTGAGTGGAAAAAAGAAGTCTTTTATCTGTTTTTGAATACAGTCCAATTATATTATCTCCTAGGACAATCTGGAAACTGCCATTAAGGATGGTGCCTCTTAATGACATAGGATGGAAATTTGGAAAGAGGAGAAAGCAACTTGTAATTGAGCAGCTTGAAATATTTCGTTATTTTGGAGAGCTACAGATGTGGTTTTAAACAACAACAACAAAAAGTCCCTTAAACATCCTTAGAAATTGTTTACTGAAAGAAGTCTGACATCAATACCCTACTGCAAAACAGAACATTAAAAAAAAAAAACAAAACCCTCATAATTTCTGAAGTTAAACAGTGCCAGGTTGCACTGTAGATCCTGAGGTTTTTATTGTGTTCTTGCAGTATAGCCACGTAAATGTGAGCCGTCAGCATGTGGGGGAGGATTTGTGGCTAAATGAAGCCAATTTTGTAAAAGCCTAATTAGGTGGAATGAAAAATTTGAGTAATGGAATAAATTGGTACCTCTTTGTTAGCAAGAGACACACAAGGAAAAGTCTGGCTCCAGTTTAAAGAATGGTTGGATTTAGCTCCAAAGGAGAATGCATACATTCACACATAATTAAATATGGCATTCAAATCAGAATAGAAGAAAGGCTCAATCGCTCAGCTTGCATGTGGACAGCTTGACAAATCACTAGTGGAGTTACATCTTGGGTTAAAGCAGTGAGGAGGCTTTGGGTGAAGTTTTTACTAAGGAAGGAGAGTGTTGATTGTTTGCAGTCCACAAACCCTCCAGAGATCATAGGGTTGAAAAAGCTCCAGAGGAAACTCTGCCAAAGCAGCAGAGAATCTGATTGCTGAAGGAATGCTGAATGAGTTTCTGTGCATCTCTGTTAAAGATGGTGCTGTTCTTCTAAATAACAATAGTTAGAGGTAGTTACAGCAAAGATTTGGTGATACTCAGGTGGGAAATCCATGGGTAGAAGAAACTGAGTTTCAGCTTTGAGATGGCTGCAAAGTGGCTGTCACTATTTGATCTGTTGCCAGGGCTGTTGAACAGACCCAGTTATAACATATTAAGGATGTGTGTTGTGGAACACATTGTAAGGGAGTTGACAGCGGTGGAATAATTAACTTCCTTCTTTGGGAGAGGATTTGAGACAAAATGGAATTACATTTCCTGTGGTTTAGATTGTTCTTTTATTGGCTCGCTTTGTTTTGGCATAGGTGCTCAGGGCTGAGATAACAGTGTTTTTTAGAGTGTTGAGAGAGTGCAGACCCCAGCTGCTTTCTTCTAGAAAATGTAAAACCACGGACAGCTTTTGAAATCCATCCTCTCACCGGCTTGATTTTTCTGCCTTTTCAGATCCTCTGCTTATATAAAAATACTTCATTCAAGCAAAGGGTTCCAGTGCCGACTGTAAAAATGAAGGGGCTGGAATTCTGTCTGACTAATCTGCTGTCTTTGAATCTTGATGCTCCCTCACTTTGATTTGGGAATAACTAGAATTACTGGGAAAAACTGGCTTAGCAACAGTAGTCTTGCCATTCTTGTTTGAGAAAACTCCTGTGCCTCGAGTGGGTGCAGGGGAATAACAGGAGTTCTCAGGCAGAGTAGGTCCAGTACTGATTTCTTTACTTTGGAGATGAGAAGGAAGATGTTTGAATAACAGGTCTCTGAAACAAGGACGGATGGGAAAGTGAATGGAACTCTTATGGCTGTCAAGCTTTCAACTTCACTGAGGCATTCTAAATGGTGTTTAATTAACAGCTTCTGTTGTGGGAAAATATGGCAAGTTGATATAAGAGACAAGAGAAACACATTTTTTTCTGAGCTGCTTGCGTGAGGATGTACAAAACGCGTGTAGAAGTAGAAATAAGACGACAGGAAATCAGAGATAAAGTCGAGTGTTCCTTTTGAGATAACATCAGTTAGCGCAGTGTAACCACACACTGTGTTACGGTGTAGTCTTTCTGACAACATCTACCATGGTTTCCTTGTATGTCTCTCTTGACAATTGCTCTAAAAATGTAGATCTTAGGATTACCATAGCATTCTGCTTGCTGCTAGGCCATCCCACCTGTGCAGAGCTGAGCGTTTCTGGTTGTTATTTCTTTTAGCAGTCAATTAAATTCAAACATAGTTATAATAATTATAATAATATAAATAGTTATATTATTATTATATAATAATAAGTTATAATTATGCATGCAGACTCTTTGAAGGTGGAGATATTGGCTGTATACAGCTGTGTGTGGCATCAACACCAGAGTGGGTACACAGTTTTCAGTTTGACTTTCTTTTGAAGAAAATATATATTTTCCATAGCAAGTACCATTTGGTATGGTGCTTGTTACATTTGCCTCAGTTCTTATTTTATTCTTCAGAGCAGAATATTAGAAAATCATTAAAGTTGGAAAAGACACTAAAATCATCAACTGGCAACCCATCACTGCCATGCCCACTTAGAGAATCATAGAATCATAGAGTCATTGAGGTTGGAACAGATCTCTTAAGATCGTGAAGTCCAACTGCATCCCATCCCCACCATGCCCACTAAACATGTCCCTGAGTGCCACATCTCTGTGGTTCTTGAACACTTCCAGGGGTGGTGACTCCACCACTTCCCTGGGCAGCCTGTTTGAATACTTCTTGATGGTGTTATCACTGTTGTTTCTTACAGATGTGGGGTGGCTATTTTTTCTAAAGACTGATGAACCGTTAGTGTATTTATCATAATGGTTGCGAATTTTTATCTTTGCATAGCAGGAATAGATGAACCACTGTATGAGGGATTGTATGATGGAGAACCTCCTGGTAGGAAAAACTACTTTCTGACTTTCCTCTCCCACCTAATTTTTCAGGCGGCAGACCGTAACAAGCACTCCTTGCTGGATTGAACTTCATCTGAACGGACCTCTACAATGGCTGGACAAAGTATTGACTCAGATGGGCTCCCCTTCAGTACGCTGCTCCAGCATGTCGTAAAACTCCTTCCTCTGCTACCAGTGGGCTAAATACCAAGGCCCATCAACAGACTTCCTAGAAGAGCTCGTCTGTCGTAGTATTTGTGTGTAGTCTCTATGAACTGTTTACTATCAAAAAAAAAAAAAAAAAAAAAAAAAAAAAAAAAAAAAAACAAAAAACAAAAAACTTTTTTTTAAAAAAAGAAAAACAGCACTTGAGGTCTCATCAATTAAAGCACCTTGTGGATTCTGTTTCCTATACTCTGATACTAGATGAAAACTTAGTGTATAGAAATGCCTTCTTCAGAGAGAAGAAGGAACAGCTCTAAAGACTCTTAATGGTGTTTTTACTGGGTATATAATTGAGTGTCCTAATGGTTTATCAATAACATGAATAGCTAAGTATACGTACAGGTAATGTATCATGATTCAGATATCACAGTATTGTGCTGTTCTACATTTTAGTTCCCATAATAAGATGCTTGGTTTGTTTTTAGATTGAGGCAAATCTCATAAAATTCCAAGACTCGACTCCTTTATTCTTTTATATTTTTTTATATAAGCAAGTTTTCAAGTTGTCCTAAACATAAAAAGCAGACTTTCCTTGTAGAAAAGCTTAACTTTTTGCT
Organism: Gallus gallus; assembly: GCF_016699485.2. NCBI lineage: Eukaryota > Metazoa > Chordata > Aves > Galliformes > Phasianidae > Gallus > Gallus gallus. Next base: position 1,884,582 of record NC_052572.1, read on the forward strand.
GCCTTCTTAATGATAAAGAGAATCCCTCCCTTGGAAGGGAAAGAAATGTCTGAGATTTATCTGAAATCTCAAGACAATTTATATATTCTTAATGGGGCCTAAAATGAATCTCTGTACTCTAAATTCTGAGTATCCATTACACTGGGAGTCTACTTTTCCCTACTCATCTGAGCTGATGCATCTGTTGCTAGCAGTATTGCTGGCACTGTATTACTAAGGACTGTTTTGTACCTTGGATCACTGAAGTCAGTGCTTTTCTCATAGAGTGAGAGCTGACCATAGCATTAGGTACTGGATTAAATACATAAGGGTATTGACTTACCCCTTACATCTGTATGCTTTAAAAAAAAACAGATGTTACTAAAAATCTTGGGGTTTTTTTTGTTTTTCTTGTTGTTTTTTTTTTGAGCCAAACACCTTGAAAAATCCTTTCCCAGGGTAAACTAGACTCTTTCTTATAGGTTTTAAATAGATGCAGCTTCTTAAGATGTTTCAGTAACAGAATTTAAATCTCTGATCTGAGTGGCTTTGTACAGCTTACTGACATACCAGATCATACTCATTCATTATGTCATAATGGGCCTTGTTATTAAAAGTAGTTGCTTCTGCAAAACCTTTAGGGTAGTGGTTGCTGAGGTATGACCAGCGAAGGAGGACTTCTAGGTTCTTCACAACCGTGCATGTTATTGTGAACCCTTGGACACTACAACTGCACCATATTAAAAATATCCTGAAATATATTCTACAGATAAGGCTGGGTTGGGGAAGGGTTGGGAAACTGTATAGAAGGGTTATTCTGACTTGAAAAATATACATCTTACTAACAATTTTGTGATCTAGCTGTCTGTCATTCTTCTGTTATTGTGGCAGTAGCAGGATTGCCTTTGTCTGTTCTTTCCCATTGTTTCACACATTACACTAGCCCTGTACTTTGTAAGTGCAGCTAGTGATAACATGGAGAACAAAAACGTGGCCAGTGTTACAGCATTTAATTGGTTGACTGAATTGAGGGTAGTCGTGGATATTTTCATGCCGTAATGACTAGGACATAGAAGCAATACCAAAAAATAAAGCCTTGAAAGAAAAAGAGAGCCAGCCACCTTTTAAAAATTGGCGAAGCAGTTACCAGTTTGTGCTAGTTTTACCAGTAGACTAATGTATTGGTAGAACTTGTGAACCTAAGAAATAAGCTTCATGAGTGTTGCATTTGCCTAATACGTGAATACACTAATAAAAGTTTTAATTCTCACATTGGCTGCTGTTTCTTTGATTACCGTCTGTGTTTTCTTTTGAAGGCTGGGATTGATTGTAACCAACCCAAGTACACGAATTTCCCACATCTTGTGGCTAGAAAGGTATAGTTTAGATTGTGAAATCACTTCTTGGACAGCTATCATGAGGATTCTGAATGTGCGTTTTTAACAGTAGACTTCTACTTCAGATCGAGTTCATTAAAGCAGTTGCTTTTCTCCTACCACAATCAAATTCCATCCTCCTGGCGCAGGTGTTTACTTTCACCTGTTAAACAGATAAGGCTGACATGTCTGGGTGAAAGACATTATTGCACGTATGAGCAGGTTGAGACTTGAACCAACTGGATGAGCTAATTCTGTAGTCTCCTTCCTGTGGATTCCTATGTGTGTTCTCCCAAACAGTTGTGGCTATATTCCTTGTTTTGCTGTGGGCACAGCAATAGCTTTGGCTATAGACTTATCTGGTACACATTTCAAGCACATGTACAAGGATACATGGTGTTGCTTGCAGACAAGGCCATCTCACTCCATAGAAATCAATTGTTTTTTCTGCCATCAGCATCACTAAAGTACTCTCTCCCGCTGTGCTTCTGCCACGTCTTGGTGGAACAAGGGAACTAATCTTCATCTGAAATGAAGATTTGCCCTTAGTTTGTTCAAATGCCTTTGGCTGCCCTGGGGGTAACTTGAACATACTCCTTTTCCTCAACCCTGTGTCTTTCTGGCTTAATCCCACCACCTCAGAGCCTGACCAGTGCTGCTCAAGCATCTCACTGCAGAATGCGTGTGGTGTGTAAGGAACATGATTGCAGCTCTTTTCTCTTCTGCTGGGCAAAGCAATTACTTCAGAAGTACAAATGAAAAGAGTTGTGTGGGTTTTTTTGGTTTTTTTTTTTTTCCCACTGAGACTTTTGTTAAATAAAATGCCAAGTGGAGAGTAATGCATTTTCGTTGCCAAGTTCTTCCAGGATTTGAGAGCAATGCCAAATACCTGAAGGCTTGCACCTTTAAACTCTGAGAGCTTACGATTGAATGTCAGCCGTGTGTTTTCCCCTTGCTTTTGTGCACGCTGCCTAAGGAGGTGGTGAGCTCTCTGCGTCAAGATTTCTCTGCTGCTATTTTAGCATCTTGTGCTGAGTCCTCCCACCTCCTTTTGCCTTCCAGGTGATCTTATACAAACCTACAACACGGTGAGAGTCGTGGTGTCTTCTTACTCAGGGCACTGTACTTAATTGGTGCTTACCCACTTTGGGACTGACCGCAGGCAAACTGTCAGTAGTTTAACTTGCATCTCTGCATGCAATAACCGGGGCTCTGAAACGTTTTAACAGTCAGAACTCACTCCTTTGTGATCTCTGGAGGTCCCTTCCAAATCCTGCTATTCTGTGATCACAACCACTGTACTTCACCAAGCTTATTTTCCTGTGCCCAACTTGACTTCTCGCGTTGCAGTGGGAGGTGTGATGTTTGGGGCTTTGATAATCATCTGCCTCCAAATTGTTGGCACGCTGAACTGAAAGTGTTTTGTTTGAACCTTCCAGCTCGTCATGATGCTTTGTGGTTACGGCTTTTTTTAGCACTGCAAACTGAAATTTTCCTGCAGCTGGGTTTTGAGTTAAAATATTGTGAAATACAGGATTTCGTTCTGCTCCACCCACGCAGCATCTTACTTGAGTATGATGCAGTGTTCCTCTTATCAAAACAAGAGTGGTTGTAACCTCATTTTGAGGATGCTTAAGCTTCAGTGCCAGCTCTGAGTGAAGTACAGCCTCTGATAGAAAAATTACACATATCCCAAGCAATGTGCCATGCCAGGAAGTGCTTCTGGGGGACCTCAGGGAATTGCATTGCAGCAAGTCCCAAAGTTTATTAAGAGTAAGAAGGTGCTGTTGAAATGTGTGTTTTCCTGACTGTTTTCACAGCCTGGCTAGGAAGCAACCACCACAGACTCCTTGTATTTGTAGAAACACAGGTGATAGAATTGTTTGAGTTGGAAAGGACACATAAAGGCCACCTAATCCAACTCCCTGCAATGCACGGGGACACCCAACTGCTCCATCAGGTGCTCGAAGCCCTGTCCAGGCTGACCTTGAATGTTTCCAAGGATGGGGCATCATGTTGAAGAAGGTCATTTAGAAATAGCCTTTGGTAATGTTAGTCCTCTTTTCCATGTCTCTTTTGCATTAAAAAATAATAATAATCTTTAAATAATGTTCCTTCTCTTGGGAAAGCACTGCTTGAAGAGTAAGTTTCTAGCAGCACATCGTCGTGGCTACAAAAGCTGGATTCAAGGCTTCAAAGCTGGGAACGATCTTTGATGTAACATTAGCTGTTTCATTAACTGCAGTCAGGATTAAATCTAGGCAGCTGGCAGAGGAAAAGTGGATGGCAAATGACGGATATGTAAAGATCTCAACCCTCAGTGCTCTTGATCCTTCTCCCTCATGCAGAAGATGTATGAAGGATTGGCTACTACTGTAAAAATAGGTATGTTATGTATGCCTCGTGAATTAATTGAGCTTATGGGAAGTAGGTACCTGAGGCTGCAAATTCCTTTTTCTTTTAAAACTCATCTTTGCTTTAAAGCACTGCTTGTTTGCATCTTCATTTTGAAGTAAAATTCCAAGAGCAACCACTGCAGCTCCAAGCATAGGAGATTATTATATGCTGGTTTAGCAGTTACGGTTTATCTTTGGATAAAAAGCTGGGTGCTGTCCATCAGTGACTGAATCGAGCCCTACCGTGGAGCAGGGAATTCCAGACTTTGTGGGGTCGTATTTCAGCTCCAAAGTCCTCAAAGGTACAAAGCAGTTTGACAGGGAGTAGCGCGTAGGTACGCTTGAGTTGCCCAGATTGATGAATTATTTGAAATACAACTAATGCAAAATGAATTTGGAACCACTTCAGAAGTCCTGTCTTGCCTTTGTGTTGAGTGTTCTGGAAGAGTTGATCTGTAGGTACAAGTCCTAGTAAAATTTCATATGGACCCAAGCCAAGATGTGTACCAGCAGACTTAATTGTTCTTTGTACTGTACCTCCTTATGGAGTGTCAGCAAAGATCAGTGAAGCGCAGGCTGCCAGTATAGATGGAAGGGGGCTCAACAGAGCCCACCCAAGGGTTGAATATTTACTATCCAGAAGGGAGAACAGGAGCATGTTTTAAGGGAAACTGCTAGGAAACTTTTAAGGGGAACTGTGCTAAGGGGAGCACACAGCTCATCTTGTACTCTGCTGCCATCAGTGCAAAGACTCAATGGAGTCCTCTATGAAGCAACTTCAGGTCAAGACTGTGCTATTCTGATGCCCTGAGGAAGAATATTAGGTAGATGTATTCCAAAATGTTCCTGTGCCAATAGCAGTAAGTTATCTTAGGGAAGGAGGAAAGAACATCTTCCAACTTTGCTAACACGTAACAGTCTGAGGTTTTTACTTGTTTGGATTCAGAATACTGAGATGGAACTTGCCTAGTTGATGGACGAAAGCTTAATTTCGGGCGTTGAACACTTGATCACAAATATCACAGACTACGTGTCTGTGTTGACTGCTACAAGTCCATGGGGCCAGATGGGATACACTGAGGGTACTGATGGAGCTGGCGGAGCTGATGGCCTCCTGGCGAAACAGGGAGGTCCCAGGGGATTGGGGGCTTGGCAGTGTGACTCCCATCTACAAGAAGGGTTGCAAGAAGGCTCCAGGAAACTACAGGCCTGTCAGACTGGCCTTAGTACCAGGGAAGGTTATGTAACAGATAATCTCGAGTGCGATCACACGGCATGTGGGGGACAGCCGGGGGATCAGGCTCAGCCAGCACAGGTTCACAAAAGGCAGGTCCTGCTTGACCAACCTGATCTCCTTCTGTGATCGAGTGACCCACCTGGTGGATGAGGGAAAGGCTGCTGAAGTAGTCCAATTTAGTTAACGGTTGGATCAGGTGATCTTGGAGGACTTTTCCAACCACTGTTATTCTATGATTCAATGATGCGTTGCCATACACCACTGTGTTGTGTGGTTCCATGGAGCTAACCAAGTTTTGTCTCCATTGAAGATACCTTAAGACAGGTCAGTCATCAGTTTAATTACAGGATTTGTATGCTGTAAGGAATGAACTGGGAACATCTGGGAAGATAGTTCTGATTTTGGTACCATCCCAAAGGCACAAACTGTATCCTAAAGTCCCCTTTCCTGTGTGCTCATACACCCACTTGGGACCTTAATTCTGGTCATCCGGTAGAAATCAAAAGAGGCTAACAGGAGACATTTGGCTTCTGTAGTAACTGCACAATTACATGATAGTGACCATAATTTGTGCTGTCTCAGAGCTCTACCTGCTGCCAGCAGAACAACGGCCAGCTTACACAGAACACCCCACATGGAGTCAAAGCCCTCTCTGCTGGGAAAGCAAAGAGCAGATGTAAAGTCACAGGAATGTGCTTGCACCCAGTGCTCCTGGATGCACTCACAAAGCTGAGATGAGCAAGAGGGATGGTGCTGTGACATTGATAGAGTGAGCAGGACTTTAGTAATGTGGTTGTCTGATGTAGGGTAAGTGAAGATGCTTCCCCCAGACCCTGCCTTACTTGTCTGGTGCTGTTGAAAGGCCTGTGTCTACACAGAAGAGTTAGTGCTCTGCTAATTAGCTCTGCAGGAGGTCGTCCTGGCCACACTAATTGCTAACCTTGGGACTGTTAGGTCCAGCTCTGTGGCTAACCAGAGATAAATGCAGATGGCAGTGGATTTACTGATGGCTTGACTGTGGTTCAGATACTGACTTGAAGAGTTACCATAAGCTACTGGTAGGGTAAATATTTCCAGGATCTTGACAAGAGTCAGTTTAGCGAATTATCTAGGTGTTGAAGTGCTTTTGTATTTCTTTATGAGTTATCTCAATCATTGCAAAACGTGTTTGAGAGGGCAGAGCTGGATTAAAACATCTGGGCAGTGGGGAGGAACAGTTGGATTTCCCTCCATGATGCTTAAGTGGCAGTTCCACTTCAAACCACAGCTCTGGAATTGGGTGTTAATGATGTGGTTGCAGCCACAGGGCTCTGGCTGCCTGCCTTCTTGCCCACAGTTACTGTGCTAATTCTGACACTTCTCAGCAGTACCTTTTGTGTTCAGGAGCTCTCTCTCCTCCTTTGATACCCTGGAACGCCATGTGCTCTGACTGGTGTTGATGAGATCTAGCTTCTCCCTAAGCAGCCTGAGGTCATCCCTGTGTTCTTATTATCCATGTGGTCAAGGCAGCATCTCCCCTATCATAAGCTGAGTCACACTGAGGCTGTTTCCCACAGAATAATTATGATTGTAGTAACATGACCATCATTTCTGAAGTGAAAAATACAGAAGTAGTAAGAAATCGGAGAGCTCTTTTCTCATCTTTTCTCACCCTACCTTGCTTGGAAGAATGGCTCTGTCCAGAGAGGCATCGGGTTCTCTGCATGGGTGTCCAACCTCCACAGCTACGGAGGACTGAGGGGAAAATGATCTGCTGATGGCTGTGAGGAGGATGGCCGTGGAGTCAGAGCTGGACTATGACCAGCAGTATTCACCTACGTGAAGATGGAGCACAGAGCGCTGTGGACAGCAGGCAGCGTTTCATTGCTTGTGTTTTGCTGGAGCCCTCAGCTGCATCTTGTGTTTGTTAATCCTACAAATCAAATAAACACAAACCTCGTATGGAAATCTGTGGTCCAATTACCCAGTGCTGCTGCAGCAGAGCCACGATGAAAACCCACACATTCCTGCCTCCCAGCCTTGTTTCACTGAGCCACGAGGTTTTTGTTGGGGTATCACTGGCAGCCCATAGCTCTGAGTCACAAACACCCTGAAGCATAATGCCAACAGATACGTTTCAGTGTGCCATCCTTCAACCCGTGGAACTGATCTGGCTTCAGCCCACTCAAAACCCATTGGGGTAGTTCACTCATCCTTAATTAATGAGAGGGTGGTGGAGGTACGTGACCAGGTTGTAACTTGAGATGGACTTGGCTTTCTGACCAGCTGTGAGCAGAAGGTATCTTCTTCAAAAGTGCAAAGTAATGAGAAACAGGTGTTGATATTTATGACAGTAGCAGTGGATGATCAGCTGGCAGACTATTTTTGCTATTACTGGCTGTGGAATTTGCAGATGTGACATTAGGATGAGCTCTTCCTCGTCTTCGAGGGGGTACAGCTGGTTTGTGCGAGGACAGAGGACCCTCACCCACCTTGGCCCCATTCATAAGGCAAATTCATCTGACCTTTGGCACCAACCCCAGGGAACATCTCTAAATGAGATGTTACATGGAAAAACATTGATTCCATGGGACGGTTGAATAAAAGCAAAGCAAATGAGTCAGCCCTTTGGTCTTCTCTCCATTCCCATGAGCTTTTGTCACTCCGTGTGTCTCCGGTTGTCTCAAAACGAAACTTTTCTGAGAAGTCTTCTGCTGGATATTTCTCACCTTGAATTTCCTTTTCCCACAGAGCATGGAATTGGATTGAATCCCTCCACACAGGGTAGGTGTTGCATTCTCGTGTTCCTCCTACTGTCGCCATCGACAGCACAGTAAGTTGCGTGGATGTGTTTTGTTTTCCTGAAACTGTTGTATGAACTCAGGGCACTTCAGAAACCTCCATGGTTTTAAGTCCTTTCTCTACCGCTCAGCAACAGGACCGCCCTGTCTTCCAAAAATTGTCTGTGTTATGCCACCACTTATCTCCAGTCTCATTATCTTGCAATGCAGGGAGACAACCTCTTGATCTGGGGCACTGAGAGGGGTCACCTCCCCCTGCACCACACCCCCAAGATGTTATGAATAAAACCATACATCTAACAAAGTACAGGGCAGCAAGGAGCTGGAAAAAGCCCTGAAGAACAAATCTCAAAGACATCTGGCACTGGGTGCAGGTAAGACCTTGTGGTCCAAGGTAGGTTTCAAGCTTGATTTGAGTTATGTACTGTTGTGAGCATGGAGTTTGTTGGAGCATCTTATGACTCCCAACAAGGTGACCTTGATTTCTTATGGGCAAAACATTCCACTATGCTGAACTTGATTCTGCAGCTGATGTCCCAGATGACACCGTGGTCAAATGGTGTCTATCCCTCTTGGGCGTATAGTCTTTGTTCTTCACAGAAGCTTTATATGAAAGCTTTGCTTCAGGTGTTCCCACATGGAGCTGCGCTCTTTACTCTCTTGCCAGACTTTCCCACAGCAGGTTGGTCACCATCTGTGCTGTGGCAAGACTTGCTCAGTGGTTGGGAAGAAGAAAACACCGTCTCTTCAGGTTGGAGCAGCTCATGTAGGCAACGTCACTATTCTTGGTGCAGTCTTAGTAGATGAAGAAATTTCACATTCATGCCCTAAAGCTCAGGGCTGCTTTATAAAGACATTCATGCAAAACTTTCTGGCCTGTCAACCACTGTTACTATATCAAAACAATCGCCTTTTGCTCTGTCAGGCAGCCCCGATTGCCCCATGGGTTCGGTGGGAAGGCAGCAGGATTTGCTTGACTCAGCACCTCTCCTTCTGCTCATCCTTGGACTCTCTAGGAGATGTACTGAGTGCAGTTTTGCTTTTTCTCCTCTAGGTAGGAGAGAGCTATTTTGAAATTATTTCAAGGACGTGACGTGACGTGGGAATTAACCGAGTCTATTTCTATTTCCACGATCAAGAATCATGGAATCATAGAAACATTAAGGTTGGAAAAGACCTCTGAGATCATCAGGTCCAACCGTAAGCCATCAAAAGAAACGCTGATGCTTTGTCAGTGGGTGTGTATACAAGGTCCTCCTCAGGTTTTTCAGTCTGCATGGCTCAACTCTTGGAGTTGCCATCTGGGGTGTTGCTATTTTTCCGCAAAACTCTAAAGAAGACTATGGTGGGACTCTGATGATTCCAACTGAAGCAGGTTGAATGTGTTATTCATGTCACACTACTGAAGTCCCCCAAATCCCTCTGAGTTATTCCTTGTTCTCCCGAGACAGACATGCCCACTGGATTCACCTTGCTGCTGATCATAGTTGGGTTGCTGGGGAGGTCTCCTTGCCCACTAACTCCTCTTCCAGTACTAAAATGCAGTCTCGGAGGCAGCGGAAAAAGGTCTCCTTGAAGTGTCCAAATGTCCCTCAAGCTCCAGCAGCTGGGGCCGTGCTCACTATCCTGGGGAGCCTATGCCATGCCCACCACCATCTGGGCAAGTCTCCATCTGCATTGTGCCTTTCTTACACCTCCACTTTGCCTCTTGCAAGGGAGACACAGAGCTCACAACACAATTCTGCACCATGCAGGAAGAGCTCCAACAGAGCACGGTGTGCAGGTCTATCACATATTGCCCAAGCACATTTACTCACTTAGCAACACGAGGCAATTCCACCCAATGGTAAAAGGGGAAAGATAAAACAGGAAATAGTTCATGGAAACACATTCAAAACGTGCAGTACTGAAGGCCACGGCGCACGCAAGGAATTTATGGAAATGATGCACACCAAGAAGAGCCCCCTATAAAAGGGATCTGGGTCATGGTTGGTTATTTTATGATGATCGTGGCTAACAGTTCTTTGTATTTAAATCACGTTTACTGGGGAGAAAGTTTCACGATAGCCCCAAGCCATGAAAATTTAGAATCACTTTTATTATTTATTTGGATAGAGAAAGCACATGGCAAAACCTGAAATGAGAAAGCTCACGAAACCCATAATTCTGCAGAACATTTGCACTGAAACTTCATAAGTAGGAAAGGAAATACTCCGAAGTAAGCTAATATTCGTTGAAGGGGGAAGACTTTCTCTCACACTTTGGTGTGATCTGAACTGTGTGTATTTCGAGCTGTTGGGAAAGTAATGAGATTTTTATGTCAAATGGCATTTTTCAGATGGATTACTTAAAGCCATTCCTTCCAGATACCTCAAGGCCGACTTTGTTGCGTTGGTTTTATATGAGCTGCCAGGATTCGGTCTCCAAAAATTCTGCACTGTGGTGTTGGGTAGTTTTGGGCGTTTGGTTTTTTGGGGTGGTTTTTTTTTGCACAACGAGATGTTAATCTGAGAAGGTGGAAGGGTAAATAGGTGAAAGCTGCTGCACTGCAAACGGATGAAGCCTTGAAATGCACAAGCATCATCGGCACAATGTTAGAGGGGGGAGAACCATTCGATGTGGCTCAGTGCTCATTAGGAGAAGTGATGTTTACAGTTCTTGTCACTGGGGACAAAGTTATACCCAAAGCACCCCGTGGCCTCGAGAAGCCAAAGCAGCCCGCAGAGGCGTGCGTGTGGCATGGCACTTAAAGCCACGCCGGCTCCGATGGCAGCGAGTGTAAATGGAAGGAACAGGTTTGATCGTAAAACTCCTGGAGAACGCGAGGATATCAAAGCAGGCTGGGTAATTAGCATAATTACATCATAGCGAATGCAAAGGAGATCATATCAAGGATATTGTAGTGTGGGAGCTTGGCTTCAACTGGGAGTGCGTGTTGAGCGACAGAGTAATGGACCGCTCCGGGGAACGGCGCAGTAACATCTTGTTATGAATTTGTTTATCAAGAGAAAAGAGATAGGGAGGAACAACGCTGGCAGTTAGCTGGCTGAGTTATTGCTTTTTTAACCTTGCTTTGTGCTGGTAGCTTTTTGTCAACACCTGAGCATCCGATTCACTCTTGGTGCAGAAGAGGAGGAGGAACACGGAGACTGCATGTGGGCACTGGGCGCCTCGTCTGCTGCCTTCTGGGTAGGAAATTTTTGCAGCTGCCTCTTTTTGCAAGCACACAAATGGGCCCACACCATTCTGTGCCTCTTCCCTCTCGCAGCCCCTTGGGTCTCCTCACTTGTTTGTGTTGTGTTTAACAGAGGATGGTCAGATCTGTAGCATCTTCTAGGACCACGTAGAAGAAAGACCCGTAGCAGTATTGTGCTGCTGTTTCTCTGCAGTTTGGTCTGTTCTCTGTAACTGCTGGACAAAAGCTTTGCATCGGGCTGGCATATAGAATCACAGAAGTCATTGAGGTTGGAGAAGACCTCCAGGATCCCCAAGCCCAAAGCCAACCCCAACCCATCCCACCATGCCCACTGACCATGTCCCCAGCTGCCACATCTCCATGGTTCTGGAACACCTCCAGGACTCCACATGTTGCCTGTGCCAACGCATCATCACTCTTCTGGAGAACAGATGTTTCTTAATATTGAACTGGAAGACGCATTGCATCATAATGCATCAGCATCAAACCCATGAGCAGTGTCCTGGGTCTGAACAGCGTCAGGTTGGTTGACTCTCAATATGAACTCTCTAAGCTTTTCTTTGCAAGCATGGTATTCGGGCTGGATATTGGAAAAAATTCCTTCTCGTAAAGAGTGGTGATACACTGGCACTGCTGCACAGGGAGGTGGTGGAATCCCTGTCCCCGGAGGTGTTCAAGAACCATGGAGATGTGGCTCTTGGGGACATGGTCAGTGGGCATGGGGGGTTGGAGTTGGGGTTGGGGATCTTGGAGGTCTTCTCCAGCACCAATGATCATATGGTTCTATTTAGGGTCATGGTCAGTGGGCATGGTGGGGGTCAGTTGGGATTGAGCTTGGGATCTTGGAGGTCTTTTCCAACCTCGCTGACTCTATGATCTTATGATCTGTCTGAATTTCAGTCCTGAACCAATACTCTCATCTGCTGCTGCTGCAGCATGGAAAATAGCAATTTACATTGCTCAAAGTAGCTGCTGCTTTTCATCATCAGTGCAAAACAATTTCAAAAAAATCTTTCAGCAGAACACAGTTGGGAGCAGTTCTGAGAAGTGCCTCAGGAGAGCACACCACTAAAAAGATGCTTTCATGGTATTGGATAGGAGCAGTTCTTGTCTGGTGCAGCTTTTGGCTGCTGGAGGGAAACGATGGAATGCTTTCAGCCTTGGTCAGCATCATCCCTGCTGTATCATTCAGATGTCCAAAGTGCTGAGGTGCTTTGCTGAACACGGGCCTGGCCTGTGTTCTCCTGGGTGTATCCCCAGTGGAGATTGCTGACTCCTTCCAGCCGTTGGCTCATGCCAAGGTGGGTGCTGGTGGTGATCCTACACCTGCTTTAAACCACGGCCCTCCTGGGGTGAGGTTTGTAAGTGAGATGCTCAGGTGAGGTTGAATCCAGGTCACTGAGTAGAGGCATTTCGCAGTCCTGCTGGGTGCTCCCAGCCCTCTTTCGTGCCCCACATCAGCTCGGTGCTGTCAGGGGGAGCACATAGGGGGCATTTCCACCTCTCTGGGCTACACTGGCTTTCCCTGCGTGGGCAAAGGCGTTGGAATTCACTTCCCCGATTAAAAACGGGGAGATGCTGCGGGTTTTGCAGCCGTAAGGTGTAGGAAAGCAAACTTCCACTTGATGGCAGCAGAGGATGGGCAATGGGGAAGCGACTGGCGATGCGTCCTTCCCACCACCAAAGCCCTCTGTCCCAAGGATAGCAGCTGGATGTCCTTCTGGAGAGAAAAGGCTATATAGGGTTTAGGGCTGTTGCTGAAACACGAGCAGCACGAAGTGCCCAGCACACGTGAAAGGTGGTTTCCAAGTTGCAGCATCCCCCAGAAGCAGGTGGTATGGGGCACAGGAGCAGGGTGGGTGGCTGCAGTTGTCCCCACGAGTGGGGCTGCATGCAGCTGTGGTCCCTCCATCCTTGGGCAGCAACACTGGAGGTGCTGGGAGGATTGTTAGAATGGGCTGTGGATGGGTGAATCGGGGAATTTAAGTGGGTACTCCCACACACCATAGGGATGTGATTGTTCTCTCCAATTTTCACCTTGCTGGTAGCAGGGCCACAGTTGGATCTGGCTTTGCAGGACACCACCAATTACCCCAAAGCCATGTAGTCCTCTGGCTCATCTGGAACCAAACACCTGCGGAGTGATGGATCTTCTGGCCATGGATCTGCACCCAAAATATCTGCTTGGAGGCCAAGTGTTGGGGAAAAAAGAACAACAGTGGTGGGGAGATCAGAGAGGAAGTCCAGCATCCTGTCAGTGGGGAACAACAGGGCAAATCCAGGTGTGGTTTGGTGTAGAAAAGCTGCTGAGATCTCAAAGGTGATGCAGGTGATGCAGGGTGAGACCAAGCTGCTGAGCTTTAAGTAAAGCTTTGGAGAATGTCTTGAAGCAATGCTCAAAGCAAAATAATAATAATAAAAAATATCTTTTTTTTTTTTTCAGTAGAAATTTCATCCTATTTGGGGAAAAAAAAAAAGCACTGTTAAATTCTGCTATTGAAGAAATCTTGACGTGCAGTTTGACATTTAAAGTTGATACTTTTTGCAGTTGTATCCCTCAGATGAGTCTGGAGCTGTGATTCCTTCAGATCTGAGGCTGCTTTGGGTCCAGGTTAAGGATCTTCAACTGACAGCACACAGGTAAGAATAAACCAGGTGTTATATGAACTGGGAAAACTGAATTTGGATGCTCACCACTGTTGTTGTTCGCTTTAATAGCTGGCTGGTCTTTGTGCGATTACCAGACCATTTGTCAAGCATAATTGGAAAATATTATGTATATCCATGTGACCTTCTGGTGACCAAGTAATCAGAACAAGAGCGCTTCAGTGACACGGTTTCAGATGGAAAGCTGTTGCCACAAATAGGTCTGCATTCAGGGAATGCAGCACGGGCCAGAGGGCAGTGTTTTTTGAAGACCAAGGGAAGGAGAACAAGTGGATTTCAAAGACAACCTCATCCTGCATTCAAAGCAAACATTTAGCTAATAATACTAAATGCCAACAAAAGAAACTGGTCAGTTACAGGTCATAAACTATTAATTAGAGCTTGGCCATAAATGACTCTCGACCTTTGAGCCAAGACAATAAGCAGCTGAGGTTCCTTTGTTTCCACGCTCTTGACTCCAGCAGTGTCAAGTGTTGGATACAGGTGAGTTGTGTCCTTCACCCCCTCGGGGAAAGGTGATGCCCGGTAATTTGAGGATATTCAGCAACTTAGAAACTAATTAGCTGAAAATTAAATTTTCCACTCTGCCAGAGTGAGCACACAATAAGGCAGGTCTTAAGACACAAGAGGCCACGTTGGAAAGGAGTGAAGGGTGAATGGGCACGTGGAAGACACAGCGCATGCTTCGGGTGGATCCAGATGAGCTTGTGAGGTGCAACACAAAGCCATGCTGACCCTGTGATCCCCCTGATGTCCTGATCCCCCTGAGTCCTCCCCGTCCACCTCCTTGCCTTGGGCTCCCTTGCGTGGGAGCTCACCTAATATGTGCAGGAAAACTGGAAGAATAGAAGTTCAGCTGAGCAACTGAAAACTGCTTAAAACTAGTTTATAAAATTAAAAGTGGGTTAAATCAGGCTGAAGTGATGGGCTTGCAGTATATCACCACGTGCGTTCCATCCCACTGCTGATTTAGCTGAAATCTTTCTTGGAAGGGTAGAAAGCAAAACCCCACCTCTTCCCTGTTGTTGGAATTTCTGTCCTTGCTCTCCTTGCCTGCAGAGAACCCCTTTGGGTAGGCCATTCGCTCCCTGTTGTGTGGACCTCTTGTTCCCCACTGGGTAGACCTCTTGCTCCCCATTCCCAGTGTCCTGTTGCAGCCCAGTTTTGCTGGGGGAACATTTTGGGATCCTTCCCACCTTGGAACAGCCAAGGACAGATGAGAATGGGGCTGTTTGTCATAAATGCAGGTCCATCTCTCCCTTTCTTGGCCAATCTCATCGTCATTGTGAGACATGTCCCAACAAGCATGTCTGGGTGCACAGTGTTTGTGATGAGGAAAGATGGGATTGGCTCATGGGGTGTACTTCAGAGCAGCTAAACTTTGGAAATATTTACAGGAATGGGCTCCACTTCAGTAAATTCTACCAACTAGGAAATCCCCTTCAAGGGTAATCAGGTTGCAATTAATTTGGGTCCCCATAGGAAACAAACAAACAAAAAGAAAACAGCAAGAAAAAATCCCCACAACCCTCTGACTGCCCTCAAAATACTTCTTTTTTTTTAACTTCAAAAAACCAAAAAACACTTCCTCAGGTTAAATTATCACAGCTAAAATCTGCCCCTGCACTCCCAAAGCCCCCAAGCTCTGCTCCGATCCAGCTGTGCACCGCAGCCCTTTTGCTTGTGGTTAGCACCACCGAATGCCAGAGAAGCTGTAATCATTCCTAAGCAAAGTAGCACTTCCCAAAGTACAGTATTTGTTTAATGGATCATTAAACCAATATAAATAATCCTGAAGCACGCATGGAAGCAACAAGGATGTCAACATAATTACACAGGGAAACGTGCAGCATGACTGTCCGCTTTCTGTGGCTGTGCTGTGTGATGGGGTAAAACCAAGCTCAGAAGAGGTTTGACTTTCCTAGGCTGCTGACTTTTTTCTTTCTTCCTGGAATCATTTCCTCTGTGATAGTTCCATCAAGATGAGTGGAATCAAATTCGAAAGAATTACGTTCCTCTGATGGCTGTGGGAGATGCTGGGAGTGAGTTAGGGGCTCACAACATTTGAGGCTGGTTCTGCCAAATGCTTTGGGGTTGGTTGTCCTTGTGAGTCCCCCATAGGGGAGCACTGAGAATTCAGCGTGGGTTGGGCTGGTTTGGGCAAACCCTACCCAGAAGCTGCACCACTGCCCCTTGGGGAAGAGGCATCCTGAGCTTATGGTCACCGCCTGGCACTGGGAATGACAAAGCCACCAGGAGATTTGGTGGCGAATTGCAGGGCTTCTCTGCCTACAAGTGGTTTTGTTTAATTTGGGGAAGGAAGAACTCGTCATTACAGCTGGGAGAAACCGGTGCAGTTGTGTTAAAGTGTGGCAGTGTGTTGGCCTTCTCCAGTCACTCTGAGCTCATGCTTTAATCTCCTTTACAGAACGGGGAGGTAACTTGGTGAATCCACGTTGACTGCTCCTGATACCTTCTCTTCCTCCAATTGCTAGAAGATAACATGCAGGACAATACACCTTTCCAGGAACGGAGGAATGTACTGCTCCAAAAATGCTAGCTATCAACCCTAATGCAGCCTCAATGGTCAATCGGTGAAAGCTTTTGGTTCTGTTTGTTACTACACAAGTTAACGTGATCAAGTTTGCTGGTCAACACAACTGCTATGCAAGACTGCAGGTCCCCTTGCTGCCCAGATCTCACTCTGAGCCCAGGGCCATACTGCAGCATAGAATCACGGGATCATTGAGGCTGGCAGGGAAAAGACCACTCAGACCATCAAGTCCAACTCATCACCACCACCATTCCCACTCACGGGACCACAAAGGTTGGAAAAGACCTCCAAGACCACAAAGTCCAACCCGTCCCCACCGTACCCATGAAAGCACGTCCCTCAAGGCACGGATGGCCACCACACTTCAACCAGCACCAAAGCTGCTCCATCCCGCCGTGTCGGATGAGCCGTGGAGGACATCTCTTCCCCTCGCAGGACCTGGAGAGGGCAGCAGAGAAAAGCTCAGCAGCCCCGGCTGCGAGCGGATGGAGCAGGAGCAGCTGCGTTGCAGCATCCAAACACACTTCTCGGTGAGGAGGGTAATTTAGAGCAATTACACCGATTATTATTGCTTTTCTAATTAGTGCTTTTCCTACAGAATTAGTGGAGTGTTTATCAGGAGCCGCTTGTTGCCAATAGCTTAACTGCTTCAGTACCAGTTTTTATCAAACATTAGAAGGGTTTTTTTTTTAATTATTATTTTTTTATTTTTTTCCTGTGCATAACTGGTTTTGTTATCTGGTTTCACATAAAAGCCCCAATTAAATATTCATTTTGCTTTGTTATATATGGCATGAAATTTTCATGAGCTGTACGTTCTCCTTGAAATTTGGGGGGAGGAGAGGGGCGAAGTAATCCCTTACACACAGGCACGGGAGAGTTGGTGATGGGGCTCCTTCAGGAGGGGACAAAGATAGATAAAATAGAGAAAAATACGTTTCTTCTCCGAAAGGGCAGTGATGCATTGGCACAGGGTGCCCAGTGGAGTGGTGGAGTCCCCATCCCTGGAGGTGTTCAAGAACCGTGGAGATGTGGCACTTTTGGGGACATGGTCAGTGGGCACGGTGGAGGTGGTTTGTGGATATTGGAGGTCTTTTCCAACCTGAATGATTCTATGACTCACTGATGTCACTCACTGGTGTCCCTTGCAGTGTCTCTGCCCCCCACCTCTTCCCCAGCTTCTCTCTGAGAACAGCCAGAATAGGGTTCATGGAGCAATAGCAAAGAAAGTCTATACTGAAGGTATGAGCTTCTAAAAATTGGACTGTATGATGAGGATAAAAGAAGAGAAAATGTGAAATTCATATATATGCACATACTATTCATATATATGTTCATACAAGCATGCACATACATGTATTATTGTCAAGATCAAAGCCAGGAGATATAACTCCCAACAGTAAGAAGGAAAGGTGTTCCAAAATGTTGTAATCTAAGTAAGAATTTCCACGAAAGTATACCTTCTCTTCACACACCTTAGGGTGTTTTTATAGTCACTGTTTTGTTTTGCCATGCTAAAAGTATATTTTTGGTTAATTTTTTGATCAATTCTCTTTGGCCAGCTCTCGATGAACACCCTTTCATAGAAATCAAGCACTCTTCTCTTTTTCCCTTTAAAAACGTGAATCCTTCCCACTTGTATTTTTAATTAGAAATGTGTAGAGATTTTGAAAAGGGAAGGAAAGTGTTGTTTTCAGTTTTATTTCCCCTTCCCTTGCTCTCAGAGGGCAGATGGGTGTTGGGACATGGCGGGGACCATCTCCGTGTTCCTTCTCTTAACCTCAAAGCTGGAGGAAACGACCCAGTTTCCTGAAAGCTGATAGTAAAAGCAGTTCTGAGGACTCTTTAATGTCACATTTTGTTGTTTGTTTGTTTGTTTGTTTGTTTGTTTGCCACAGGACATGAAGGAATTCCCATGCTCCATCTCCCCAGGAATGGGATGTAAATTATTATCCCTCGTGAAAAACTACAATTCTAGTTTTGTTGTGTTTTGCTTTTTAATACATCTTCCTCCACAATAGCAGAGCTTGCACAATAACTACATCACAAAACATTGACCAGAACACCAAATCCTCTGAATTATGTCATACTTATGGGTTTCCAAAAGCGAGCTTTAGAATAAATTCCTGGGGATAAGTAGGATGGGAAATACACCGGCGAATATGTGCGCGCACACCGCGAGCGACGCTGCTGCAACTGCTCAGACCGAGAAAGGTGGGAAGATAAATGAAATTCATAGTCAATAGATCATTCCTTATCCCCCTCTTGGGGCAAGGGGTTCAGGTTTTCTTCGGTTTGGATTTTTATTTCTTATTTTGTTGCCTATAAACGGCAGCAACTTCTCTGCGGCTGTCTCTGGGTGTAGGAGAAAGAGTAGGGGACCCAGTGGGGCCATCCAGACCTTCCCAGGGTCTCCAAGCACATCCCAGGCACCCAAAGTCCCCATCTTTGAATAATGTCATCAATGCCACATTTTTGTTTCTTTCTTTTTCTAAGGTTTATTAATTACTCCTCTCTGTTTCCAACAATGAAACAGGTGGAACTGAAACGATGGATTGAATGGAAGCGGGAGGAGAAAGACAAACGGTTCCCATGTCCAAAGATGGACTTTGGGGTGAATAAAATCAGTAAAAAATGGCATCCAGTATTTTGTCTGAATAAAAATAGTGCCCCAGAAGTGAATAGATGGGGCATCATCGTCAGTGAATCCAAATGAGATACTTTTCATTCCGTTTCTTGGGTCTGTCCAAAATTATGTTGAAAGTGCTCAACACGATACCCCCATCGCTATCTTGAACAGGAATCAAATAATCATAGAGCTGTAGAATCAGAGTATCACTCAGGTTGGAAAAAACCACTAAGACCTCTCTGACCCCAACCCATCCCCCCATGCCCACAGTGTCCCTCAGTGCCACGGATTTGAATGAGTCCTATGTAATGAATTTATGTAGAAGATTTTGAGTCAAATTAAGCACTCTTTTAACCTAAATTAGATATTTTCACTTTTCAGGGAAAGAATAAATCACACGTGGGTTAGACAAATTATACTTTTCTCCAAAATTTTGCAGGGAAGAGAAAATAAGGGAGAAGTCTTACCTGGGTGCAGCATTCTCTGAGGGGGTTCATGTAATGGGTTTTCCCTTAGGATCATGAAATGACTGGGGACCAGAGCAGAACAGAAGGGCACGGGAGCTTCCTAGGGTTTCTTGAAAGAAAGGATTTTCATTGAAAAATATCATTTTTTGAGTGTGGAAAACCTAGCTGCTCATTTTCTGCCTTGTCTGGGCATTACTTGAATGATGGTTTCCCCTGTCTACAACCAAACTTTTTTATTTTTATTTTTATTTTATTTTATTTTATTTTATTTTATTTATTTTATTTTATTTTTTTAGTTTTGCTTTGGATGGGTGAAAAGCTTGGGGGGAAAATGGAAAAAAATAATGTGTGGGTGAGTTCCTCAGTGTGTAAAGCTGGTCATCCATTGGGTCATTTAGTTACATTTCAAAATAGAATAACATGTCTTGCATTGAAAAAGCAAAATTATTTGCAATCAAACTGGAGTAATACTATTTTTCTTCCTTTTTCTCTCCCTTGCACTTCTGAAGTACTTGGCCGCTCAGCAGATGGACAGACAAGGCTCTCCAAACAAAATTTTCCTTAATTACAAGTTCAAGGAAGGGCTCATGCTTTAGACCAAAGCCTGAAAAGCCATCAGCTGGCACAGGTCAGTGCTCCAAATTCCCAGCAGTTCATCCTTTTTCTAAGCACTGCTGTCCAACACTGCTCTGTGCAGAACCGTGCAGCCCAAAGCTGCCTTGCACAGAGGGGTCTCCAGAAGGCAGCTTTAGAGCAAATTCCTTGGAATAAATGGGATTGCAAATATACAGCCTAATGTATGTACACACGTGGTGAGCAAAGCTCTTCTAACGGTGTAAATAGCGCGGAGCGGCCGGGGATGAATTTTGATGGTTTCATTTCAGCCATGGGGCTGAGCAGGAGGAATGTGGGGTGGGATGGGGCAGTGCTGCTAACCAGAGCTGGGTCATATTTGGGAAATGCACAGGGGGGAAATGGCTTTATGGAGAAAGTGGCCTCTGTTGAGTGGAATGTCTGATTTTCCATTTGCATTTCCATTTCCATTCTGCATTTGCTTTCCCTCAAATAGCTTTCCTCACACAAAAATGTCAGTCGTCCCACCAGGGACGCTGGATGCGAGGAGCACCTCGTCCCCTGCAAAATCACACTTCCAGAGGCTGGAAAGCAGCCAGGGCTGGAGCAGGATCCCGAAAAACCAACACGGCTTTGGCACCCCTTAGGCACTGCTCCCCGTCAAGCCAGCCAGGCAAGGGAATTGGAGCCCCATCCAACAACGTGGAAATCAGACTGGTCCCAGCTGGGTTTGGGCTGGAGGTCGGAAATGGAGCCAAGTTTCCCAGCCCGTGGCTCGATGGCATGGAAACCGAAACGCCCCAGCAGGTTCATAGCAGGCTCTTCCACCTAAAGGATGAAAAGAAGGGGGAAAAAAATAGAGAGAAAGAGCTGCTGTCATTGAATAATTGATGAGTTTCAGACCAATCAATGCGACAGCAGAGCAGGGCTAATTAAAGGTTTCTAAGGAATCCCTGTAGTAATTTACTTGAATGTAAGAAGTTTATTCTCTCTTTCCCCTTTTTTCCCCTCCCTGTTCTCAGGAATTCCAGTTTTAGGCTTCGACGGTCTCTAACCACCGCTCACTTTTCCCCTCCAGGGGAGGGTTTGCTATGGAAATATGCAATTAATATTGCAGCGATCATAATTGCTAATTATTAAAACAATGCTACCCCCTTTTTCATGGCCTACTTTCTTGCTCAAAATCATTTAAATAACAGGGAGAGGAAAAAAAAAAAACAGAAAAGAAATAGAGACGAGGGCTGAGCAGATCCAGGATTGCATATGGAGGGTGGTTGGGTTTAGCTATAACAAGGCATATTCCTGTTGGCACCATTAGGGGCCCTGGGCTGTAACCTTGTGCCATGCCAAAAAAAATCTCCTGCCATGCTGAGCAGACTCCAATAAATTTAGGTGTGGTTTGTCAAGAGGAGTGCAAATCGTGCAGGGGAGAGATGCTCACTGTCCAAGCAGGATTTGCCATCCCACCGATGGAATATGGGGTGTTTGGCACTGCAGGTGCTGAGATACTGGGGTTGTGGAGAAGAGCACGGCCAACTCATGGTGCTTCCATGAGCCCTAAAGCCACAGAGCAATGGGTAAGAGCTGCAATGCCTTGGGACTGAGCAGGGAGAAGAGCACTGGGATTGGCTCTGGTTGCTTCCTGGGCTTTGTATGCCAGCCCTTCACTGTTCCTCGGGTTGCCTGAGATCACAGGGGAGCTGGCTGCGCCTTGTGCGAGTTTAATGGGAAGGTGCATACAGCATCATGCAAGAGCAGGTGGATTTGGGCATGAGTGAGAGGCTGCTGCTGCAAGAGGTCTCAGGGGGCATCTTGGAGGACCGCCCCTGTGACTTGGAGTCATAGAATCATGAAGACTAGAAAAAAACCTCTAAGATCCCCAAGTCCAACCCCAAAAGAATCATAGAATCATAGAATCATGCCCACTGACCATGTCCCCAAGTGCCACATCTCCATGGTTCTTCAACAAAGCCACTGCAGTCAGTAGGACTGAGGACTTGAATAATAATCCACACGTAAAAATAGCACAACCAAGATGTGAGCAACACCAGTGTGGTTTTGTCACCCATATAACTGTGGTGCAGGAAAGGACGAAATGCCCTCTGCCAGGGTGCTGCATACTGAGCTTCAGCCTGCAGCAATCCAGAGAGAATCTACTGGAGGTTTCTGGGATCAGTGTATGCGGAAACAAAGTTGAAAACACACAAATGAAAGCAAAAAAAACAGGGCGGTTATAATAAAACATGAAAGGCTTATGTGTAAGCTCGGAAACAAGGCTTTGAATGGGTTCCTGGTGGTCTCAGGTGGTTGGGGGTGTAGCTGTAATGCAGCAAGCAATTAGGAACAGGTTTCCTATTAAGTGGCTTACTTTGCTGGCTGCTTTGTTAGTGTTGACCTTTCCCTGCTGTCCCATCCTGAAGTAGGTGATAGGTTGGAAGCCATCTCAATTGAACTATTGTCTTCTCTTGCAGCAGAAACTCATCAGTTTGAAACTGATTTGGCTTCAAACCCACCACTGCTCCTATTGGGAGTGGAACCAGCAATTGGAAGAGAAGCTCTCTGCTGGCTTTGCTTTGAAGAGGCAAACTGGTTTTGGACTGGTTTTGGATTTGTTTTGGACTGTGGCTTCAGCCAAGTGTCTCCGTGCTATGTCTGCTTTTTCCACACATGGAGCTACACTTCTTGGCCTGAATAAATGTCACCTGTGGATGGAGAAGTGGTCATCAAGACTGACAAAGAGCTGAGAGGAGAGCAGGTCCTGTTTGAAAGATTTACTTTTAGCCTAGTGGTAGTCAAAGCTTTGACCAAGACATCTTCACAGTTTGCTCTCCTCAATCCATGTTTTGCTCATCTCCATTGCAGTGATGCTCCTCCTGGGCACAAGATGATGCCCAGCTGCAGCTCTCCCCTTTGGGGAAGTTTCATGGTGAATTATTTAAAATCATTCCCACTCTTGATGTTTGCAGACTCGAGCAGCACTCCATTACACTCTCAAGTAGAACCACACTATGCTCCCTGTGATGCGTGTGTCTTGTTTCTCTCCCAGGCCAAATTGTTGTGTCTTCTCCTGGAGCTTGTTGGTGAGTTCAGACCATCCCCTGACTTCTGCGGGCAGAAGAGTTATTGGGAATAACTACAGTGTTTTAGGAGGAAGGAGGAAGTCAAAGCATGGGTAAGGCTGACCCAGTGTCAATGGCTGGCAGGGCCATGCACACCAGGAACCTGCTCTGCTCTTGGCACTTGTCAGATGATCAAGAAAAGAAGACCATCAATCCCACCAAATCACAGCAACAGATGTTGGAATATGCTCATGTTCACATCCAACCTGCTCGCCCTCTTGGACGCGCTGGATGGGATGAGGGCATTTGTTAA
Organism: Gallus gallus; assembly: GCF_016699485.2. NCBI lineage: Eukaryota > Metazoa > Chordata > Aves > Galliformes > Phasianidae > Gallus > Gallus gallus. Next base: position 1,907,808 of record NC_052572.1, read on the forward strand.
TTAAATCCAGGAAGGACGAAAGAATAAAACACAACAAAACCAAATGAAAAGGTGCTGGTGTTGAAATGCCCTAAGGTTTTCACCACCTGTAGTTGAAAGGTTTTCCCGTCTTTCCCACGACAAAACCCAACCTCCTGGGATGGATGGAACATCCCTGAAGGAGAGGAACTGGTTAACAGCACAGCTCCCGTGGAGCAGCGGGATCCAAGGCGAGCGGTGAAAGATTGGTGGGCTGTAATGATGCGCGGGCTCCATGGAAATGCTCAGCAGCCGACGGGGGACGCGGCACCGGGAGGCAGAGGGAGCGTTATTGATGCGCTCGCCTCGGGGAGGGAAGCGGATAATGGATGTGGGATGCTGGCCGCGCTTTGTCATCAAACGAGGGGCCTGAAAGATGGTGTGCTGGAATATTATCCGTCATTCCTTGATCAAGATGTAACACTCTCGGGGTCCTTCTCTTTTTTCTCTTTCTCCCCCACCGCACCGGTGAACGCTTTTATTTCTCACTCTTTGACCTTTTTGCTCCGGCGTTCTGAATGCTCAGATCCGTTCCCCACCAACAAGGACCATGCTGCCCGCAAGCCACAGGATGTTGGTGTGAACTCGAGGAAATCAGTTTCTGTGATGCTCCAGCTTTTATAATTCGCCTGCCATGCTGCTAATAGACGACATGTATGCGTACACATACTTAAGTTTTATGTCTACAGTGCTATTGGTAAGAACAGTGCTTCCTAGGCAAATAAAAAGGTCACTCTCCACATTAAGATTGTCATAACGCAGCAAGGGATGGCAAACATGGGTTTTATTATGTCTCACCTGTATTTAGGCAAATCAAACAATTGTGTTTTTTACAGTGCTGTGTAATGGTCTGGCGTAACCAAATGAGCCCTCGCACCCGGGGTGTATAAGCAGCATATTATCTTTATCACTTGATGACCCATAAAATGGTTGTGCACCCCTTAGTGATTACCTGCCTTGCTCAGCACTGCTCTGTGGGGAGGATATTTAAACATTTTTTGCATTATCAATTTCATAATGGCATAGCTCCAATCCTCAGCCTCTTAAAGGAAATAGCTTTCCTTCTCACCTTTTTAGATAACCAAGGAGGATGAGAAGATAAAACTGTTGGAGGTGGACCTGAAGTTTAAAGCATCTTTCAAAATACCTATGGCCAGAGATGTCCTACGTTCTATGTGGGTCCATTTCTCCATCTGTGGGAGTAAGACACATAGAATATTCCAAAGTAAAGTAGGTATGTGATGAGAGCAGAAGCATTTGCCTGAGGTTGAACTCTCCTAAATTACAGCCAGAAATGTAGAGGAAAGTGATGCAAAAGAAACTGTTTCAGAGCCATTTTTGAGTGAAGAACAATAAACCATGTTGTACAAGATCCAAAAACAGCACCTTGGGATGAGAGTTTCTTAAGACATTGCTTTGGAGTGTCTCAATTTTGGGGGGCTATTCTGTGTCTAAAGCAGGTTGGAAAACATATATATATTTATCTTACTGAAAATTTAAAGGATTCAAGATTCATATTTTACAACACTCAGATAAAAATCAATTGTTTTGATACCTGTGTGGAATTAAATTTAGTGAAAAATCTGTCCTGACAACTGTTACACTGGGGAAAAATACATATATATATATATGTATACTTACTGTTGAAAATATGAGAATAAAAGGTGTCTTAGAGCAAAATAAAAAATGTTCAGAAAATAATTGGAATTAGGCGTTTCACTGTTCCAAAACTTTCTACACTTCTCCAATCCGTCATGCCTTTAGAGAATTTTTGGGTGGTCCCAAGAGATCTGGCAGTGGGTATCTCTGTTTACACAGCCCATTCCCATCCCCTTTTCTAGCCTGTCCAAGAACTTCCACAGCTTGGATGCGGTTGGTTATTCAGAACCTACCCTGCAAGTCTGGGAGGACATTCACATCCTCACCAATTCTTCAATCTGTCATGCCTTTAGAGAATTTTTGGATAGTCCCAAGAAATCTGGCAGTGGGTATCTCTGTTTACGCAGCCCATTCCCCTTTTCTAGCCTGTCCAAGAGAAATCATACCCAGCAGGACGCATTGTGGCCTACTGAGACTCCATTTGGCCAATCTGTGTCATCGTAGGTTGGATGAGATGCCCAGCGTTAGGGCTACTTACAGTTCCTACATCACCTAAGTGTCACCAAACCTTAAGTTGGGTCCAAAATCATACTGTGTTTGGGCTGTGAAGATTCATAGCAGGGGCTCTGCTGTTACCTCGGTAGGACATCTTCATCTGCCCACAATCTGAGAAGCAACAAACGCTCAGTACGAATGATGACCTTACAATCTTGGTGGGAAAGTATTGGGGATGGGATGAACTATCTTTCCTTAAATCCTGAAACTGTACAGACTGTCCCATTTTTACTGGTTCTTTTTCATAAATCACTCTGAAACTTCTCTGTCTTTGTGGGAATGCATTCAGTAGGTATCACAAAGGGCTAGCACGGCAGTGATATATCACCTATTCTGAAGTATGCACACTGAGCATATCCATAGTAAGATTCCCTCCTAAGAGCAGCCCCTGGAGATTGATCTCAGGCCTTAGTTAAAGACCACTGTCTCTATTCATTATCTTGTCACTGGGTCCTGTGTCAGTTTGATCTATAGACAGTTGTATGGGGAGCAGAGCATAATGACTGGAGAAGGAGAGCATGCTTGGGTTTTCCCACTGACTAGTTGGAGTCACCTTGGGTAAGTCACTTGCTCCTGGACCTTGAAGGAGCTTTTCAAACTTGATGTAGATGGGATATTGTCAGCCTTTTGAAGGTGTGTCCCCTTAGAGCCACATCTGCTTGTGTCACATTAGGGTCTAGATACACTTCCTTTTTGGTGCACCTTGGAGAAGCTACACGGAAAGGATTTGTTGAGAAAGGGATTGACAAATATATGTAGTGGATCCTATTTCACTTTGAGGTTTCCTTAAGGTGGGAGTAGGGAGATCTTTGCCACAATTCCCATTTTTAATGAATGCTTTTACAAAAGCCTCTCTAACGTGCAAGAGCTTTGCAATCCCACCTTGAATTAATCCTACTGCTTTCATGTCTGTAAATTTCATGGTAAACAAACAGCACATGCAGCCAGTCTAATTTTTTTCTTCCCTGGAGACATTTCAAAGGGCTGAAGAGTCTATAAATAGTCACCAACTGGAAAATATGTGGGTGAGTGAAGGGTGAACTGGAGTAAGTGTCACTGACCCATTTTTACATGGCCCACAGTGGAATGGAAGGAAAGCCCAAGATTCCTTCAACAGGCTGTGATATTTAATTTGCAATCCTGGCACAGTGTAGCTTCAGTTAAAGTGAAGTCATCTCACATCTCTGTCTCCTGACCCGAGGTCCCGTATGAACATGACAAAGTTCAACAATGAGCAAGAAGAACACACAGTAAAACAAGCCCAAGGTATCGAGTCTCCTTAAGGCACTGTTTCCTTTTGTTTTTTTATTATTATTTTTTCCCCGTAGTGGCTTTACCCACCTGTAATTGCAATAGAAAGAAGGAGCCAGGAGATATTTCTTTGCAGACGAGACAGTGGTTGTGTTATTATGGTGTATTGTGTTACTTTCCATTAGACCAAAAACTTTTCATCTCTAACCCTAGGAGGTGACCTACAGTAAATACAGTGTCGTATTTAGCTTTTGTAAATAGCTTAGCTCTCATGAATGTTTTATGGTGGGGTAAATATCACGTTATCTCTACTTATTTACATCCGCACAGCATCACTGAAGACTTGTTGGGATTAAATATTAATGGTAAGCTTCAGTGAATGTATGCTTTTGTCAAGAGTGCGCTGGGCCACACATCTTTTTTGCCCTCACACATTGAGAAACCGCACAATCTTCCGAAGAAAGAACTGGAAGTACACTATCAGAAAAAATGGAAGATGAGACCACTGAGCTGAGGGCAGTTTTTACCATACTTCCATTTATTTTTTTGCTCAGTCAGGAGGAGGCAGAGAAGACTCAGGTGAAGATGTACATGCCTCACCCAACAAAACAGTGTGACCACTGAGGATGAGGAGAAGGCTGAGGTCCTCAACACCTCACTACATCTGCCTTTGATAGGCAGATCAGTTATCCTCAAGGCACTTTATGCCCTGAACTGGAAATCTGGGATGCTACGCAGGATACACCCCTGGTGATTCAGATGGAGACAGTTAGAGAGCTCCTCCTCCATCTGGACTGTCACAGGTCTATGGGATCGGATGAGCTCTATTGTCGGGTGCTGGGGGAGCTGGCGGGGGTGATTGCTGGGCCACTCTCTGCCATCTATCAGCACTCCTGGTTATCTGGAGAGGTCCCAGAGGATTGGAGGCTTGCCAATGTGACCCCCATCTACAAGAAGGGCCGTAAGGAGGATCTGGGGAACTACAAGCCGGTCAGCCTCACCTCGGTACCAGGGAAAGCTATGGAAATCATCTTGGGTGAGATCACACGGCACGTGTGTGGCATCCAGGGGATCAGGCCCAGCCAGCATGGGTTCATGAAAGGCAGGCGGTGCCTGACCAACCTCATCTCCTTCTACTGCTGGGTGACCAGACTGGTAGACGAGGGAGAGGCTGTTGATGTAGTCTACCTAGACTTCAGCAAAGCCTTTGACGCAGTCTCTCACAGTATTCTGGGGAAACTGGCTGCCCGTGACCTGGACAGGTATACCCTTCCTTGGGTAAGGAACTGGCTAGAGGGCTGTGCCCAGTGGGTAGTAGTTAGTGGAGTTAAGTCCAGCTGGCGACCCGTTAAAAGTGGTGTCCCCCAGGGGTCAGTAATGGGGGCCATCTTGTTTAATAGCTCTACTGATTACCTAGATGAGGGGATTGAGTGAACCCTCGCTAAGTTTGCAGATGACACCAAGTTGGGAGGTGGTGTCGATCTGCCTGAGGGTAGGGAGGCCCTTCAGAAGGATCTGGATAAGCTGGATCGCTGGGCTGAGGTGAATGGGATGAGTTTCAACAAGGCCAAGTGCCAGGTCCTACACTTTGGCCACAATAACCCCATGCAGCGTTATAGGCTTGGGGCTGAGTGGCTGGATGACTGTGAAAGGGAAAGGGACCTGGGGGTGTTGGTTGATGCTCGGCTGAACATGAGATGATGGAGTGCCCAGGTGGCCAAGAGGGCCAATGGTGTCCTGGCCTGCATTAGAAATAGTGTGGCCAGCAGGAGCAGGGAGGTAATCATTCCCCTGTACTCAGCACTGGTGAGGCCGCACCTCGAGTACTGTGTTCAGTTTTGGGCCCCTCAAAAGAAGAGAAATTGAAAGAAGAAAGAAAGACATCAAGGCCCTGGAATGTGTCCAGAGAAGGGCAATGAACTGGTGAGGGGTCTGGAGCACAGGCCTTATGGGGAGCAGCTGAAGGAGCTGGGATTGTTTAGTCTGCAGAAGAGGAGGCTCAGGGGAGACCTCATTGCTCTCTATAACTACCTGAAGGGAGGTTGTGGTGAGAAGGGCTTTGCTTTCTTCTCCCAGGCAACAAACAGGACCCAAGGAAATGGCCACAGATTGTATCAGAGGAGGTTTAGGTTAGACATAAGGGAAAACTTTTTCTCTCAGAGAGTGGTCAGGCACTGGAATGGCTGCCCAGGGACGTGGTAGAGACACTGTCCCTGGCAGTGTTCAAGAGGCGTCTGGATGAGGAGCTACGAGATATGGTTTAGTGGCTTGTGGTAGCAATGGTAATGGAGGATGGTTGGACTAGATGGTCTTGTTGATAGTTTCCAATCCTGTGATTCTATGATTCTTTGATTCAAATACTTTGACCCTAGTCTATGTATCTTTTGTATCCCAGGGCACGTCTCTGTGGAAGGATTTCAGAGATTTATGAAGGCTGGGATGGCCAAGCCTGGCTCGCTCTGTATCTTGGCCCTGTGACCTCCCTGACTGTGTCAAGAACTTCTGTCTGCCCCAAGTATATCTTCCAGGGGAGGAACCATGCTTTTGGCTGTAAGACATCAATCAATGGGGAATCCACTCTCTCCCTTGGTACATCGTTATTACTCGATGCATGGTTAATTAATTTTAGAATTACCAATTATTTCTAATGCCATGCTATCATTTCCCTGGTTTTCATTTCCAGCTCTGGTTTACTGCTATGCTTTTCATGGCAGATTTGCAGATCTGGTCTTGAACCCTGTGCTTTTCACATGGAAAGCACAGTTTCTGGTTCTTCTGATGCAGGGAAATCATCTCCTCTCTTCAGATATGCCAAATGCATGGAGTTCTTGCTCTCTGTCACAAGTTTTCTCCAGCCACAAATTGTTCATGGCACTTTTTGGAATCCCAGTCCATTTCTGTACCTTGTCTGTTGATGTAATATTCTCACTATTTCAGAATCAGTCAATCATTGGTTTATGAAACATTCCTCAGAGGTTCTGGAGGTGGCATTTTGAGTATATAAGAATAACTTTTCTCAGGAAATCACCAGAAATGTATTGGTGGTCTGTTATATATACCCAAATAAATTCCGACCCAGCTGTTATTTCAGCCATGTAATTTGGATGCACAGAGCTGTGAGCGTCAGCAGCACGATGGAGGCTTCTTCCTGCTCATTGATTTCATGCTCACCTGTATTGGTGCATCTCTGTTGATATCCCCCAGGTTTCTACTGAATGAATGTGGGTGGATAGAAAATAGACAAATTGGGCTGAGGAGATTACAGACATTCTACAAGAGGAGACCTTATGTCTTTGAGGTGTTCTGCTTTAAATAATCCTCCAGAATGCTTCATCTGAAAGACAACTTTTCTCATGTCTACCTATTACTGGTGCTGGCTGGGGCACTCCTTGAGCCTTGGCTGCTGTTGGAAAGCTGTCACTGAGACACAGAGAGGAGTGGTTGTAAAGGAGTTTAACAGCATTGATTTTACATGGAAGACTCATTCTGCACTTAAATCCCTCCTTCCCTCACCAATACCTTATTTAACTGGTTAGTTTATAATTTCTTAATGAGATGTTTCTTAATCCATCTGACCAAAGCTGGGAAGGCTACACCTGTGCAGGAGGGGTAACAAGCCACTGGTTTTGTTAACTCTGATTTTTCCGATTCATTGACCTTAGTGCCTTTATTTGGCAAGAAATGCCTCTCCTGCCCCACTTGACCCCAACTCATTAAAATGATTGCAGAAATAAGGGCTGTTGCCAGTACACACTGGAGTTTGCCAAGTGACTGAGCCCAGAGTAGCAGTCTGGTTATTTTTAATCAATGCCAATCAACTTTTGAAGCATCCATTATGTCCCGGACCAGGAGCAAATGTACAAGGCAACTCAACTACATTACCAAACACTTAAGCCCTGTGAAATTTCCTGACCTCTGAAATCTCGTACGACCTAGTTGCAGCCTCAAAACGTCTAGCACTAATCTCTCCATTAAAGCCTCTTCACCTATTTCCTACGCTGTGCACGCTGGATGTATTTAGACAAAAGCAGCAGCTTTCAGAGCCATTAAAGGCTCAGGCCAAAAGAAAAGATGATTTTCTTATGGCTGAGGGTGTCTGCCAGCCCAGGGGGTTGGACAATGCCATGTTCTTCAGCTGACCCTTATTTATGATATCTTGTGAGTGTCGGGATTATGATGCTAAGATTACTGTGGTATTTAAATATTATGTTATTAGTCAAATACAGGCATGTATAAACCAAGATAATTTCTTTTTTCCTCTTTTTTTTTTTTTTTTTGGTGGATGAGGAGAGATGGTTTACTGCAAAGGCTTTGATTTTAGCTGTTCAGTTCATAGCTGACTCTTTACAAACACACTTTTCCCCTCTCACAAACTGCTATTTATGTTCACTGTGCCAAATTAAAGATTTTGCCACAAGCTGCTGACCCCGACGTACTTTATTTTCATTTACTAATCAGCAAATGACCTTTCCAATTCAACCAACTGTGTTCCATTTGTGTGAAGGTGTGCTGTATCATCCTCTGAGGCAGAGGAGGCAGAGCCTGAAATGTGTATTATTTTCCTCTCGTTCTTTAGTTCTTGGAACTCCCAGACCTGAGGTCAGAAGGGTGAGCCATGTGAAGCTGTTTTTCTCCACTGGTTGGTCCTGCATCTCCATCACCATCACCTGAAGGTTGGTAGGATGTCTTCCATCTCAGCAGGAACGCAGATTTTTGTTGCTTTGCAGAATACCTTTATAGGAATACAAAATCCTATTTGTTCCATGGGCTTATAAAATAATGAGCCCATGGACACACAAGGTTTGTGCTGCCTCCCCACTGGAGAAGCAAGACCAGATTGATTGCACTGCACTTCTGCTAACTTCAGTGCTTTGGTTTCAACACCAGTGGGATTTGTGATTCTTTCTTTATTTAGTCCCTGACACCATTCCATGGGGTGATTCTGGGATACGTGCCACCTCTTTAGGGTCCTCAGATTCCACCTCTATAAGATGAAGATGGTTGCATGGCCTCTCAGCACCTACTAGTTCAAAAGAAAGAGTGATTGAGGGCACCTTGGAGCAGCACCAGCAAAGCCCCTCTCCATCAGCACAGAGCAGGTTTCCCTTGGGAGGGTGCTGAGGTTGTGCCATTTGGTGCTCCATCATCTCTCACTTTGTATTGGAGTATTTTGCTGCCGTTCTTCACAGAGACATCCTGGTCTCAGGATCCAGTTAAGCAAACCCTGTGTTATCTCCACTACCTAACAGTGTGACATCTGTGAATGGCTTTCTAATTACTCAAATAAATCAGCGTGATTGGAAATTCTTGAGATTTTATTGGGAAGGAAATTTATAGTAATTAAACCCAATTAATTTTGGATTTCTGTTAATCCAAAGAAGTTTCGGATGCTTTGGGTTAGACTTGCATTGTCTCCAGGAAGTGATGTGGGTGAAATAATGAGAAATTAATTGATTTTGGACAAAGTAATGATAATAATATGAAAATGTTTCAAATGAGTTTGTTATGCATCTCGCATGAATTGCAGAGTTTCTTTTCTGGCATCTAAAAATATCGTTCAGGGCTTTTACTAAAGATTCAGACAGACTGAAAGGAATCTTTTTTAATCAAAATAAAGAACCCTTTTTAATTACTCAGACTCCTTCACAGTTGGAGGTAATAATTGTCTTTCGTTCTTAAGTAGTGCTGTTATTAGCCTGCCCTGAGGCTCTTCTATTTTCCAGAAGTTCGCATCACTCTCTGTTGAGTGCCAGCATACAGTGTGCAGTATCTGCAGTATTTCTGTCTTTGGTATGGGGAGTGATGTGGGTTGAACATGACCTCTCTCCACGCTGGTCCCAGAATGACTGCATGCAGCAGCAGGAGCCAGTGCTAAACACCAAGGGATGGGTATATCTGTGCTTTGCAGAAACAGGTCTCCAGGTGCACCTGTTACGACTGTATTTTTTTTTTTTTTTTGTGGAAAAAGCAAGTTATTGAAGCAGAACTTGGTGTTCTTGACAAAGACCTGCTTCATGCCCACTAGAAATACGACAGTCAATAACTGACATGAAATTAAATGTTTTCAACTGAGGGAGAGCGTTGCAGACCTCAAGAAAGGCTTTGGAATGCTTATGGAGGTGTTTTACTCTTCACCATGTTCTTGGCATTGGTAATTGCTCATTCAGTCTCTCTCCTACAACCTGCCTTACAATTATGGAGTAATTTTGTTTGGAAGGGACCTCTGGAAGTCTCTAGTGCAATTCCCTGCTCAATGAAGGGCTGGGTTCAAAGTACAGTGGAGTTGCTCAGAGCCTTGTGCAACCAAATGTTGAGTAATGCCTGGACTGGAGAATTTTCTCTACTGATGTCCATTTGCAGCTTCTCCTCCTGTGACCTCTACCTGTTGCCTCTGCGCACATCTGAGAAGAGCCTGGATTCCTCTGCTCTGTGACCCACTTCTGTTGTGCCCAGGTAGGAATGATCACAATGCCAAGTTTTAGTTCAGGTAGGGTCTCATTGTAGATGGTGTTGCAGAGGACAGCTTTGAAGATTTACATAAATAAATAAAAAACAGAAGCACTACAGACGTTCCTCCCTGCCCTCTCCACGTGTTTTTGCTCATGGAGCTACTATTTTGCAGCGTGGATGAGAGACTCAGTGCTAATAGAAAAGACCTTCATCATTTGAGGTACACTTCACCTGACATGGTTAGTACATATTACACTGATGGGTTAAAAGGTTGCACTTGATGATCTGAGAGGTGTTCTCCAACCTCAGTGATTCTGCAGTTCTGTGATTCTATGACTATTGTACACTTTCACCAGTGTTGATACAACTGGCAGCATGGAAATGGGAGCACTGGCTTAACTGGTGATATCTGCCATTGTAAATGGTTGGGCCCTGACTCAGAGTGGGTTTGGAGGAGGGCAGATGGCTTTGAATTAGCATTTGCCAGCCACCTTTAGTTGCTGTTGGGATAGGCTGAAGTGGTGACGTTTCCCATCATGAACCAACAGAAGCCTTGAGCCATGTTGCTGGAAAGAAGAAACTGCTTCAGAAAACAACCCAAATTTCATTTGCACCAGCAACCAGCATAGCAAAGTTGGCATAGATCAGCAAAGCCCTTCCGTGGACGCAACAACATTTTGCTGGAAATACTGCGACATTTAGGACCTCCAGCTGTAACCAAGGGGAGATTTGTGTGAAGACCCAGCAGGAAAAGAGTTAAGCTGTTTTCACCTCCAGGTACTCTGCCCAGGCAGCCCAGTATCAGAGGGCTGCATCTTCCTGAATGTGAGTTCAGACCGCTTTTGTGCTAATGCATTTATATTGTGATTGTAAAAAGCTTTTTTTAAAGAGGAAGATAAATCTTACCCAAATCTGATAATCATTTTAAAAAATCTCAGCTCCGAGATTTATGTTGTTTGTTTTTTTTTTTTACCCCTCCCCCTGAAAGAAAAAAAAAGAAAAACAGTCACCCTACTGCATCAAAGGCAGAAATAATGGCTTGTAAGTACTTAAAAGCTTATGGATAGGAAACTTAAAAAACTGGTCGGATTCAAAGCAAATCCTATCAGATTTTCTTGGTTCTCATAAACCTTTAATCAGCTCCCATGGGCATTTTTGCTAACCATAAAACATGTGATTAGAAGACACATGAACTACTGAAATTATGACAGCGAGATGGGCTCTGACTTTAGCCCGACTTATGGATGGGAATTGAAGGAGCTGTTGCAGTGACAGCAGTTGGTGGCCGGAGAACCCTGGCATATTCCCCCATGGAATCCCCTTGCATTCATCACAAGGAGAGCTTTGGGATGTGCTGGTCTCTGGAAACCTACAGATCTTATTGGGGTGCAGGAAGGAGAAAACCCAAAAATGCTTCCCCAGAAGACGTGTGATCAACAGCAGTGTTTGTATCTCCATAATTCTTGACGTATCTTTTGGTTTTCCAAACTGAAGAAGTTGCTGGACAAAGATGAGTGGGTCTTTGTGAGACACATGTTCTTTGAGAGTTGGCCATGCAAGGAGGAACAACCCAATGGTCTTCATTCTTTAACAGCTAAATATGAAGTCTCCATGAGGTGTTTGCAGTTACAGCAGAAGCATTTCAGGATTACAGCAGCCTGAAGTCTCATGGGTATTTCATAGAATCACAGAATGGTTTGAGTTTGAAGGGACCCTTAAAGGCCATCAGGTCCCACTCCCTGCAGTGCACAGGGACACCTACAGCTCCATCAGTGCTCAGAGCCCATCCAGCCCGACATTGGGTGTCTCCAGTAATGGTGCATGATGCTCTCTGAGCAACCTGTTCCAAAGCAGCTGCTGACAAGTATTCCACAAAGGATGCTTTATTTCATAACTCACTTCTTTGGCTCTGAAATTATCTAATTTCTCTTAATGTTTAGGAAATGCTTCATCTTCTGTCGTCTTAGTGAATTGAATACCCAAGCCTGGTGTTTTAAAGAACAAATCAGTGTAGTATGCACAGGCCTGAACGTCCCATTGGGAAATTTCAGATTAGGGAAAACTGCTGATCTTTTAACTGTTAATATTGCAATTTAAAAATTACCTCCCAAAGCACATTGGTTCTTTGTACATGGATATGATAAAATTCCCACTTAAATAAAAAGACCAACAACATGCCTCTGCTAGAATCCAAGTCTATTACCAAATCATAACTTAAAATAATCATTTTGGGAACCATGCTAAAATAATTTTAGAAAATTCTGTGTGTATGACATGATTTTACTCAGCCACTAGACACTGCACAAATAACTGAGCTTGTCCACGCTGCTTTTTCCAAATTCTGCTGGAACTTTCCTGAGTGCACCTGGAGGACTGTATAGATCTACATTACACAAGCTACCGGGACACGCTTTACGATGAGATAAACTTGTAATTCCTAATGCTGTAATGTCTGCAGTAGGGCTACTACATGTTAATGTGGCTGCACTGTGGCTGGGGAAATACAGAAACATGGGACATGGTTAGTGGGCATGTGGGGATGGGTTGGGGTCAGACTTGGTGATTTTGGAGGTTTTGTTCAATCTTAATGATTCTATGGTTCTATGAGTGAACGTGGTGGTAATGGGTCAATGGTTGGACCCAATGACTTCGAAGGTCTTACCCAAACTTACTGATTCTATGATTCCATGAAATCTGATATCTATCACATATCAGATCTCATTATATCTGGTCTATCTAATCTGAATCTCTGAAATGATAGAAGAGCTGTGAATTCCAAAATATGGAATTGCCAGTGCGAGCAAACTGTTGAAAAAAATCCCAATCTCTACAGCTGTAATTTTGATAAAAAAGTGAAACTGGAAGCACAAGGTCCATATGTGGAACAAGGACCAGCTCTAATACTTCCCTGAGCTGTGTAGTTGTCCTCAGGAGTTGATTCTGGCTGGAAGCTGTGGCCGTGATCTGAGATATTCCCTTCTCATGCTGGGATGCTTGGAAGTACTAGGATGCAGACATAGAATCATAGAATTATTCAGGCTGGAAAACACCTCCAAGATCCCCAAACCCAACCTCATCCCACCCTATCATGCCCACTGACCATGTCCCTATGTGCCACATCTCCACAGTTCTTGAACACCTGCAGG